>NW_024525490.1:604250-885187 GCF_017590135.1 Pyrgilauda ruficollis | reverse complement strand
AAATTGAGAGGGGATGGAGGATGGGAAAGATGAAGAAGGTTTGAGTAAGTGAAGGAATGCCAGCAGATAGAGCACCCGAGATGGAGGAGATGATTGGAGTGGCTTCGGCTGGACTTTTCCTCTGACATAGCCACGGGCGAAGCCAGGTTCTTCCGTTAATGCAGAGACTGCACCTTGGGAGAGGCGGCTGGCCAGACGCCAAGGATGATAAGGCCGTGAGGAGAAGCCGAAGGAGCAGAGACTGAGGGGGAGGATGTGTTGGAACCCTCGGCCTTCAGCGAAGGATCTTTGTTCCTGAGCCCCAGGCCCCAGGGGACTGAAATGGGGGGGACAGGCGTCCCAAAGGGTGAGAGGCGGCCACTTCTTGGAACTGGGTGAAAAGCATTCTTAAAAAGAACCTAAGGAGTAGTTTGGATCCATGGACAGTGGTGAGAGCACTGGACATGGAAGGAAGATGGTCACCATGGCAGATTTCTCTTCGAGCAGCTGCCGTGTGTGACATGGAAGCACAGAAGTTCTACTGTGTTTCCTGGAGAGGCCCATGGTGAAGGAGGGAGGCTCCTCTCTCCTGGTGGACTGGGGGGTGCTTGTGTAAAAGGAGGGTATTGGATTGAGTATTAATATGTTAGAGGGGATTTGAATGGTAGAGGACTGGGGGGAGGAGGAGGAGTGTTTCGAAAGTGTTCTATTGGGGATTGTTGTGTGTATAGTTTTTTTCCCTTCCCTTTTGTGTCTGTGTAGATTAATAAAGTGTTGTTTTTTCCCCCTCCATTCCCAATTTAGAGCCTGCTTTGTTCTGTTCCTGGGTCACATCTCACAATGACCATTTTGGAGAATACACCTTTCATGGGGGGCACTGGCACTGTGCCAGTGTCAATCCATGACACATCTTCAATGTATTGGTTTTCACTTTAGATTGGTTTTTTTCCTCCCCAAAGTCAACACCTATTCAATGAAACTCTTGAGCTTTTCTTACTATTTATGTTAAATATACAGACTTTTGTAATGTTCTTGAAGAACTTGGTGGGACTCACAGTTAGAATAAAAGAAAAAGAATTTATTGTCATTCCTGAAAATAGAGGTAAAAAGAGATAAAAAAGCCAGGAAAGAAGAGCCAGTATAACCAAAGTTTAGAGATAAACAATGCAAGCTGAGTGAAGAGCTTGTTTTATTGTATACTTGCTATAAAAAATAAGGGAGCAAAGGGAGAATTCTGAACAGGCAGTGTGTAGACTGCTTTTTAAGCTGTTTGTTTATGTCACTCATGAAGAAACTCAAAACAACCTGAATCAGTGTAAAGACTAGGATTTTAACTGAAAGGCTTTCCTATGTTAAAAGCTATGGATTTGGTTATATAGTAAAGAATTTTGGCCTATCTACATCAAAAGAATAGTTATTGGAGAGTTAAATGGGCTCTTTCAGTTCATGAACAGCTACAGGTATTGCTAGCTACCCAAAGAATAATAAAAGGGAATATATTAAAATGTTTTTACTGTATTGTACCCTTTTGTTTTACAATCTACTTGATGATGAACTCATGCCTTCCTCAAAAAACAAATAGTGAAATTCTGGTAAAAATCATAAGTTATAATGACAGAAATCATTGATATTTTTTTTCTCTTTACTTTCTAAACAAAGCAATATTTTGAAACATAATATCTAAATACATTCTGGCAAAAAAAGCACAGACATTTCTAAGAACCAAACAAATTTTCTGAATTAAAATATGGAAGAAGGTTATTTCACCACTCCAATTTTTATTAAATTTAAACTAATGTTTTATAAGGCTGCAGAAATAAATGTTTTTAATTACTTTAATGCATTGTAATTATTGTTCCTATCAAGGAAGGTACTGGAGGCTCATTCTATTTCCTAAACTAATGCAGCTGGTAGGCACTCTGTCTGCCTGTGTGTATGTAATCATCACAGCAATGCAGAAGGGAGCTCTATAAAGGGAAAGAACATTTTAAAATAAGTGCCTAAAGTTTCCTTAATAAATTATTGTGAATTCTTTATCTGAATGTATGGTATTCATATAGACCAAAATTGGAATCTCCCTTTTCAAAAAATTTCAGGTACTGGGAAATCTATACCCAGAACAAAGCAAATCTGTGCCGTATGAATTTCCCTAGTCAGTGTTTGTAGTCCTTTCTCTAGTTAGAACAATGAAAGTTCCAGCTATGTGACACCGTAACCTTAATAAAACAAAACACCATAAGGCAGCAAGGAATAAGCTCTCACAAGGCAAAGATCAGGTTAGATTTCCTCCTGTTTCAAACTATAATTTGACAACTGAACTCTAAAGATACCCCTGGAAAAAAATCCATGGTGGAGAAGAAAATTAACATGGACACAGGGAATTGCCTTTCATTGTTTCAGTGCAGGACAAAGGAAGGGTAGTTGGGAAAGTGGTCTGTGTGTTATGTATAACCTGAATAGAAGACTTGAGCAAAGAGCCCTGTCAGTCTGGCTTCCTCTGGGGGCACGACATTCATTTATACAGAGGATAACTCCTGAGACTGCATAATGTGCTAACATGAATAAATTTATTCCCTGCCAGTGGAAGATTTTACTGTACTATTATTATCAACTAATCTTCTCCATTCATTTTACAGGTTGAAAAGACAAGCAAAAAGTGAATTTTTACAGTAAATGAAATAGTTCATTGAAAAGTATTTTGACAATGCATTAACATATATATTTCTTTACATAAGGCAAACTTGTAAGAAACTTAATGAATTGATTTTTTTCATCACCAACATAACAGCTGAGGTGCCTTCACAGCATGGATCCTTAATAGAAAAAAGAAAAAAATTACCATCCCTAAAGACTGTACAAATCTATGAAGCTGTTTCTCAAAATAATCTAGAAAAAAAAGGGATTTAGTTCTGACAGTTTTCCACTGTCTGAAGGATACATGATCTGGAAGCATATAGCTGATTCAAACAGAATTCATGATTGCATATGCTCATTTTTTTTAAAATGTTGAGTAAGACGAAGGATACATGATCTGGAAGCATATAGCTGATTCAAACAGAATGCATGATTGCATATGCTCATTTTTTTAAAATGTTGAGTAAGGTTGTATGAAATATACTTTTAAATATCAGATGAAGAGTTGTTTTATCTTTCCCTTATTTTTGCAGTTTCTCTCAAACAAAGCAAGAGGTCAACTCAATGCAAGAAAAAGAATCATCTGAGAAAAATGGTGGCATGCCACTTCTTAGCACCTGATAGATTTCTACTGGAATTATTTATCTCCTAAAGTAATTAATACTTACAGTCATGGAATTATTTAGATTGGAATAGACCTTTAAGACCATTAAGTCCAATAATAAACCTGACACTGCAGGTCCACCAATAAACCATAGAGCCTAAGTCAATTACTGTGATCACCAAGTGCCACTTCTGGACATCTTTTAAATAGTTCTAGGGATGTTGACTCAACCACTTTCCTGGGCAGCCTGTTCCAATACTGGACAACCCTTTCAGTGAAAAAATTTTTCCTAATATCTAAACCTCTTCTGGTGCAATTTGAGGCCATTTCCTCTTGTCCTATTTTTTGTTATTTACAGATACTGATGCACACCTTCTTAAACAAAGAAAAAGGCTAACAGTCATGTTGTGTTATTTTATGGAGCCTTTCAGCTGGAACCAGTGTCTGTGGTTTAATATCAGAATGAGTCTACAATTCTCAACTAACAAATAAAGAGGATATGTGGATAATTTAGGTTTGTCTTAATTGTACTTCCTACATAATTTAAGTACACCTTGTTTCTCTGCATAAGGCTAACTGTACTTCAGCAGATTAGAATTCCCATTGATTTAAGTAGGAAGGGGGAAAAGAAAAATCTATACTTTGCTAAAGCTGCAGCACTCTGTTTACCAGTAATGATTTTGTTCTTAGTTTAGGAGACAGAATGTCTATTTGTCTACTGAGAAAATTCTATAAGACAACAATATCCACTTTTCACCAAAATATTAATCAGGCTTCTAGTACCTAACTGTAGGCCCACAACATAATCAATGGGTTATTTCCCAATGCTTCATTATATGCTTCAAGCAGTGTATCAAGACCTACAGACCTCTAAACACTTGCTTACTTTTCTTTGAGATTAAACTCACCCATACCATGATAGATCCAGTTGCCATGGGGAACCAGAACATTTCTCCCATATTTAAAAAAAGCCCAAATTCTGTCTCTACAAACATGCTTTTTTTTTCTATTTTTTTTTTTTTTTTCTGATTGTTTGGGAGAAATCTTCAGTTTAATACTGTTTCTACTAACAAAATATGTCTTTTTTTCATGGCCTACTTCTTCCCTCCAAGATGAAAATTAATGCAAAAGTCTGGTTCCATTTCCAAGCTGCACAAGATGTCACTACCATTAACTCCATTTCACTCTGTGTTACAGTCTGTATTGGTGTAAACTGCCTTCATAGAAGTGTATGAAAGAGTATCTCTATCATTACTGTGGCTTTAAGCTTTTCACTTTCCATTTTTTATTTTCTTTTCTAATGCTCTACAATTTACTATTGTATATTTGTTGGTCCGGTGACAGCCTCGATGATACACAATTAATAGACAGTTAATATATGTAAATTTTTTCTATATATTTTTTTCATTCCAAAATGAGACCTTAAGTTCAAAATCTCCTGAAAAATGCAATTCAATTATTCAAATGAAATTATTCCTATGCATAAAATCATGATTATAACTACCATACTCTCCCCCGTTTGGGAAAAAAAAAATAAAATTAAGTTCTCCAAGCCCCCAAGACCTTGAGATGTGATATTTACAGCATCATAAAGTTAAGTTTCTTTAGCATTCTTATTATTTTCTGGTTATTAACATTGGAAATTTTCTTCTGAATTTTAGACTTCTCTCTTTCACTCTCTGAAGTTTTGGTTTCATTCTGTGCTTCAGTTGTTTAAGTACATACCTGTGCTTTGCTTCCTAAAGCTTTCCAATTAGCAAAGCATTTCCTGAGTTTTCAGTCAGTACTCTGTGATGGCAGAACCAGCTTCTGAAGGTTTAGAAAGTTGAGACTACCACTATTCAAATAACTCATTAAAAAGGGTAAAATATTTAATCACCAGCTAGCTTAACATTTTTAATATGTATTGAAAACGATTTTGTTGCGACTGGCAAGAGACCACTAAGTTAAGGTTAATTCCATTAAAGCCAGCCACTACGACCATATAATGGGAATGTCTTGCATAAATAAGTTGATAGAACTCTTTGAAGACAATGCTGAGAGTGACATGGATGGTATGCATTTTTCAAGAAGCATTTGATCTTCTGAAGGCTACACATCAAAGATTTTTGGTTATTGTAAGGAAACTTTACACAAAATAGAACATATTTTAGAGAACTGAAAAGAGCATAGTTCCATGAAGACACAAACATTTTTGTCTTGATAACTGTAAACTATAAGACAAACATTAGTCTTTTAGTAGCTTAGACACCACACTGGACATATGAGAACACAGAAGCATCAAGCCGTGCAATTTAGTACAGTGAAATTCTGCTACATTGAAAAATATGGGTGCATATATATGCACTATTGAAAAATATGGGTGCATATAATTCATATCCTAAAATTTTAGTCAAGAAATGCATCCTATTCTGGACCATTACTGTGAATAGGAAGGAATTAATCTTTTCAACTTTATGCCAGTGCTTCTATGAAAAATAATGTATTAACTATGAAGTTGTGTCTCCATTATTTTAAATTGGAAATAAGAGGTCACTTGTCTGCTGATGTTTTTTATTTACTTTGTTTGCTTTCCCCCTTTTGTAGTAGCTGAGTTAAAATAATTAGGCAGCCTTTTGTAGAACTGAGATGTATTTGATTTTAGAATAATCTCTATAGAAAATCAGAGAAGTTTTCAAATGCCTCTGAGTAAACTGTATAAAGCATTATGAAAACATACCAGGGTGACAATTCCTGTAGTGCACTGAGAGAGATCAGATGCTTCACATGTTCTTTGAGCTATGAATTATGATATTCAGAGCAGGTTTATCTCCTTTGAAATCAAGTACTCCTTATATCTGAAGATCTAGCACCAGTTGGTTCATATTTTTCATATTCTCAGCATACCCTTCCTCTAAAGCTGATGAGTCTATCATTCTTTCAGAGCAAATATACGCGAACATGCAAGGTCAGTTCAGTATTCAGAAATTGTCATCAATATTTGGTAATTGCACTGCTGTTTAGGAATGAAAAGTAATAAAAATGTCATTTATTCATAAGCATTAGAAAACCTAAACATAGCCTTTCTGCTTTTGATGAATATTGAAAAGTTAATAGTTATTCTTCACTTAAGTTCATATGACTAGTTTGTATATCTAACCACTGAAATTGTTTCATAATAAGCTCTCAATAATGACAGACTCCACTGATTTACTGTCTAGAATATGCATTGACTGACTGAACCCATGATGATGAAACAATTGTATTCCCAGCAGCATCTATGCTTATACAGTATATGCAGTGATACATCTCTGGTTTGATATTATTTAAAACCATATTCTGAGTTGCCTACTTTCCATATGTCTATATTTTACAAGAAATCTGGAAGCATTAAATATATATGCTTAGTTTATCTACTGATCCCATTAATCAGCCTTTGACTACATGCTAGTAATCTCTCTTGGATACACTTGGTTTATGTCTGTCACAGACATCATCTTTGTTTGGGTTGTTTTAAAGAACATTTTACAATGATGTTATTTTAAAGCTATGCCCTGGTTATAGTGTGTTTGAATGCTGGTAAGGTTGGAATGATACATGACAAATCTCCAGATTAAAAGTCATTTACCATTACATTCTAGGGATCTTCTACTTCCATTTTTTGCACCGATATAGTACAAAAATTCTGAAGAGTAGACCAGCAAGGACATATTTAAACAGCAGGGAGAGCATGAAAAGAATGAAAGCTTCATCTTATGCTTATAAGTTTACTTCATACAGTCTTGATAGCTGTGACAGCTTTTACTGTTCTTTCAAGTTTCTGCCATATGACTATTTTTGAAGCATTTGAAGCATCTGCTTTTTAGCAAAATATGTTAAAAAGCATCGGAAAGCCTCCATGTTCAAGCTTCCCACTTTTATAGATAACTCTTATTTTTTCATTGCTAGAATGAGTTTTTTTTCCTGTTTGTTTCCATGAACCTTTTAAAGGTAAAATATCCCTTTATAAAGGAACCAATGGAAAATGTCCACCTGAAGAAAATTAGCTTTACAGTTTGGGAAATAAATGAAAGCTACTGAGGGTGTGGAGAAGCAAAACTTTTTCTATTACAGACTTCAAACATACTGTATAACAGCTTAAAAAACCCTGTTTAAAAAAAAAAAACCCTAACTAAAAGGTCATATAAAGATAGTCCTCAAAAAAAACCAAACAAGACAATAAGGTCTTGTTTGTTGGTTTATCATCTTAACTACACACCTCACCTGCTTTGGTAAAGTTCTGAAGTTTCAGTAAAATGCAAGTTACCCCAATATGAACAGGAGAAATTATAGTCTAGATAAATGAACCATGTTATGATATGGCAGTCCTTGCCATATCATCCTGCCCTTGCATCTTCAGCATGAAGTTTAGCATTTGCTTAGACCCAAAAGCATTTAAATTCCAGGCCTTTAGTATTTAATTACAATCCCAGCTGGAGTCAGTACTTCCATAGTGGCATGCAATAGCTTATAGAATATCATAAACTGTTGCTCAGTGATTCCAGACTCAGAACAAATGTGTTCTCAGACAAAAGCATTATATTCAAAGCTATATTTTACTAGATGTATACACAGAATTAATTTCTGATAATTTGACCTAATTCAATCATTTTAGGTGCTTGGCTTTATAAAACAGCACAAAATTAATTTTGCTGCCTTTCCTGATTTGAATCAGGAAACAAGATTTTCAGAATGTTTGTGAATGAGTCAGAATACATCTGACATTAAAACATGTACACCTGCAAAGATAAACACACAAAAATATCAAAAACTTCCTTGTGATCTCATTTATATTATCTAAGTAATTAATCAGTCAGACAAGGCATACATGAAAAGAACTTCTACTATAATCACTGGCAGTAGCACAGTGACAGAAACATTACATTCAGGAAAACAGGATGAGCACAACTATCATAACTTGTGCAGTGAAGTGAAAGAGATAAATCCAACACAAAAATATACTCATGTCCCTAAAAATTAAACTAAAACAATACCTGTAGTGGAAGAGAATACCTCAACTTTAAATCTTAAACCATTCTAGCTTCCAGAGATTTCTGTCTAATAATAGGTAGACATATCTTTGCCACTCTAAACTGTTGTCAAACACTCATTTTCCTTATACCTGAGATCAGGAGAGAATTAACATTCAATGGATTTTTTCTTCTTTTTTGTTTTAATTAACTCACACCTTACCTCTCCATTCAGAAAGATTTGTAGAGTGCCATGAGTATTTTGGTTATTGCAGTTATCAAGAAAATTGATCTCTTAGAGAGTTTCAGTTCTTTACACCTAACTTTGAATATTTCCATAAAATGGAAGCTGAAAATATTCCCTCTCTCTACAGCCATTGGAGAGGGACAGAGGTAAATTTCTCTCAGACAGTAAAAGCAGCTATTACCTTTGCCTCCTTAAACAAAACTCTGAAAGTTACCTGCAATAAATATTGTCTAGTCTCTATCTTGACTCCATTGTGTAAATAGGATTATCTTAAATTCTTATTCAAATAATAATAATTTTAAAAATTATCTGTTGAATAAAGTAGTTTACAGACAGCAATCAAACCCATTCAATTTCATACTCAAAACAGTTTCATATTTAACCACAGTTTCATACTCACAGATCCCTGGATTATGATGTAATGGCTGAAAGCCATCCACATATGTGAAGTAATATTCAGCAGTGCACTGATGAAAACATTGGCAACCTCTAAAACTGTCACAGAAATAAAAGAAATCATACTGGATATTTAACCTTTGAACTATATACAGCCCTGTAGAATGGTGTGAGCCTGTGAATTACAGTAACAAAACCTGTTGGCTGTTTTTCATAATAGGTGGTGAAGAAAGAGGATATTGTCATGATAACAGCTGGGATTCTGAATAGATTTCCACAGCAAAACATATTACAAGTGGGCACCAGAGGACAGTCAAAGTCTTCACTCATTTATAGATATTAAAATTTTGTAAATTATGTACTGTGGCTGCCTTAATGCTTTTCTTTAGTTATCATCCTGGAGCATGATAATTTCCTGGCTCATGAGCCACACCTGAAGGCTTTTGCCCTAGATATGTTCACAGACATACACACATCCCTACGTACTTCCAAGAGAAAATGAGCACTCCACCCCCTTGCAGCAAGGTGTATTACTGGTTAAAGAATGGTGATGTAGTCAATTTCTAACAAAGCTGCTGTGACTATCTTACTTCTGAATTATTCTGAAACAAAGGAGGAGAACACTGCTGAAGTACAAAATGACAAAGTACTTAATTTCTCGTTAATCACTCTTGTTAGTTAGTTGGTTTAGAATGGCACTGAATTCGAATTCAGCTGAGTGTCCTGGACCCATTAAACCTGTTGAAAGAGCATTTTGTAAGGGAAGAATTTGACCTCTCTTTTCAAAGGTACAGAGAGGTAAGCAAAGCATCAAGTTCAGACTTTTCCTTCTACATAATTTCTACTAATTTCAGTCTGCTGTGGGTGTTTATAAAAGAGTATTGATCCAGATTTAAAGAACAGAGTAACAAAAGAAATGATAATATTATTTCTCAGCTGTTCCTCTCTTTGTTTTGTAAACAATACAGTGTTCTTCAGTTTACAAATTAATAACTGTCCCTATGTTATACTCTTCTCAGAATATACAGTAAAGGAGACAATGGGCACAAATTGAAATAGAGGAAATTGCATTGAAAATTTACAAAAAAACTTTTTTCTCCATTAAACTGATAAAACATTGAATTAATTTCCCAGAGAGTTTGTGCAGTCCCCATTCTTGGTGGCAAAACCCAACTGAGTTGGACAGTGTCATGGGCAACCAGCTTTCAGCTGGTGGGCTTTGACTGAAAAATCTCTGGGGATGTCTTCCAAACTCAGCTATTTCTGTTATTCTATTAAATAATTCCACCTTAAGGCATCTGCTGAACACACACTTTCAGCATAAAAAGCTCAAATCATGACTGTATTCCCAGAAGAAAACTGAGCAGCTAGGAGATCAATGACACCTTTGACACTGGAGGTCAGTACAGTATTTCTTGCCTGATAATCTTAGACTTTACTCTAGGCCAAAGCTGGTGTTACTGTTGCATTCCTAGGGCAAATGTTGGCATAAAAAAATTTCCCATTTAAACAATCTCTTTAAATAAATATAGTAATAATATAGCAATCTGATATCGAGTGCCTATTTTCTTCTTAAGATGGTTATCTACTGAAGATTCAGTTTCCCTCTTCTCTTGGCTGATCTATTGCTTACTGAATGTCACCTGGAGTGAGGTAAATGATTTTCAAACAGCCCAGTTTGGCACATAGAGTTCAGAGGCCACTTTATCATCAGAAAGGTGCTTCAGTACTGATTTATTATTCAATTTATAGAATGCTAAACTAATAGTGAATAAGATGTTCTTCCATCCGAATATTTTTCTGATGCTGCACTATACAGTTTACCTCTGCAGATGCAGTTTGTGTCTTTGTCTAGCCTACCTGAGAATGATTAGATGCACTGAAGGGGAAGGAAACTACCCCAAAAGTCGATTCCTTCCTAATTTCTTCCTAATTTCAGGCAATACTGCCTCACTGATTCAAACCAAGAGCATATTCCTTCACCATACTTGAGCAGGTGTGTTGTAAGAGAAATATGAAGCAGAGCTTCTTTCAGATCCATCCCTCTCTTGCCCATTAGCTCAGTTTACAGTGCCAATCACTTTCCTGAACATGTATAGCTCACAAGAGCTCCTGAGAGCACCAGATGTGAGGAAAATTCCCTTTCCTTAAACCTTGAATGGCCATAAAAATCAGGATATATATTGTCATTAATCATTTAATATTGACTGGTAAGTTAGACTGTCCAAAACACAAAAATTAACCATACTTTTCCTCAAATATGGAAGTCATTGCCTATCCAAATGAATAAGCACTCTTGGATACATGAAAGTTCTTCTTTAAAACACTTGTTGTTTCATTTGCTGAGAAATTTGGCAAAACTTGTCTCAAATTTTGTGCTAAAACAACTTCTTCCTTGACTTCAGAAACAACTGTAAAAATAAAAACTATTAATAACATTTGAAGGGGTAATAAAATTTTAAGCATTTCTTGCTTCCCTTTCTACTTTAAATTATTTCAAGGATAAAGTCCTATAACCAGGAAGCATAGAAGTCCCAACAGTGGAACCCAAAAGGCCCAAGAACTGCCATACAGGAAACCACCTGTGAGATTCTTTTTGAACAATGCACAAGAACACATCTCAATGTGAAAGAATGAGAAGAAAAATCTAGTGAGGATTGGTCACTTCTAATATGCTTTGTTATACAGCAATATTTAAATAATATATCTGGACATGAAAATGAATGTATTACAGGGACCTATTTCTGTTCAGACACCTCAAGGCTGAAAATGGCACAGGTACCTTGGGATGCCTTATTCCCATTTACCCTCATAGTGTCCAAGGCCTTTTGATGTTTGATGGCATTCTGATATCAGAGTACCTGACTAATGTAGAAGCACCCCTGCTACTTTCAGGGGTCTGCAGCTGCTGGCTACCTGCATTTTTTTGCATTCCCCTCACTCTTCAGCTGCCAGCCAGCTCTCCCTGCCTACCCCTCACAGCTCTTCTTACTCAGCCATCTTCATCGTCTTGTTTGCTCAATGCTACCATAGCATCCAGTAAACAACTGGGGTTTCTTCTTTCCCAGGTTTCTTTTCCTACAAAAGACTGCCCTTCTTAATGTCTATCTTCATGCACAATTCAGAACAATTCTGAAAGCAATGTCAAACTCTTTTCTCTAATAGACAGAGCAGAGTTGGATGCTATGAATTCTGGTAGGAGTTTCTGGTTTAATTCACTGGCTTTAGCTTCAGAGCAGAATTAGGCCATTTGATGCTAAATTCTCAGGATGTGTCTGAATAAAAATAGTACAAATACTGTGGCATTCAAGCTCTTCATCCATAATATATTCATCTTGAAGTGCACAGCTGCCATGCATATATTTATGTAACTGTAATCTGTAGAAATAGTTAAGTATTCAGTTCAACTCTGAAAAAAATATTTAGAAAAGTTAAGGAAGGCTAAGTGGTGAGCACAAACAAGAGGGATAGTCATTAGACATACATGTCTTCAGAAGGCAACAAATCACTAACATTTTCACCTGAATCACTGAAGATACATAACATAGCTAGAAAATGTACAGAGAGGAACAAGGATGGCCAGACATTTGGAGAAGTGAGGAATCTAAGCAGAATGCAACTTTTCAGTTAATAAGCAGACAGCTTAAGGGGGCAATGACAAGCATTCACTTTTCACAGTCAAAACACTTGAGGCAATCCATAAAATACTCAAACACAAAGCTTAAACCAAAGACAATGTAATTAATTTATAGAACCTATTTCCATAACATTTTTGAAATCAATATTGTAAACATGTTAAAAAACAAGATTGGACAAAACCATGAACAATTGAGACATCAGAAACTTTTAAATAAAGTATGACCTCCAGCCTTAGAGGACCAGACACAACAGAAGCTGGATATGGATCAGACAGGAAGGTGGCAGCATTCCCTACAAACCCCATGTCCTGTAGTTTTTCACTATCAGCTACTGAGAGCTTTTGTCTCTCCCATTTTGGCAGCTGTCTTGCACTTGCCCTACATTGTTCCCAACCTTCACAAATAAAAGAGCTGCAAGTAACCTGGTCTATGTATGGAGTAGGTGCTGAGGGCTACAGGAATATCTGTAGCCTCCCTGCTCTACCCAGCTGGTAGAACCCAGCTATGCAGAACCTCCTTACACCTGCCTCTACTTTTGCCAAATTTCTGCTTCCTTCCTTTCTAAACTTAACTGTGCAAAGGCTTTGGTGCAGCAATACAAGCACGGTCATATTAATCACCAATATTTTTATTCTGTTGCATCTCTGGCAGGCTCTTGGCAATATAGCAACAAACATCCCAGTAATAAATGAGCTTTTAAGTGCACCAAGCTTTACTATTCAGCAGCTGGCTTGTGGTCTCTGATCAAAACTTAATGTATATGACCCCTGCATAGGCAGCACACCAAATAGCAATAACAGCAACAGCACTAATAAAAATGTAACACATTGCTCTGACCTCAAGTTAAGAACACAGGTCAACTATCTTCCTAACTATACCAAAATCTATTACTTCAGGGGCTCTTTTCCTAAGCTACACTAACACACTACTGAATTGCAGTGAGTTAGGTAAGTAGGAGCACAATGCCCATTAAGCCTCCATAAACAATTAACTTTTGCAGCTAAGCTTTACAACAAAACAACCTGTCTGCTGCCGTGGGATGTTGTTTCACTTCATGTAGGTCATTGGTGAGGTAATAGACAGTTTTACCCAGCAACAGCAGAAAAGTAGCAAAATACCAGCACAGCACACCCTTTGATAGGCTTAATAAAAATATAGATCAAGTTTATAACAGAAAAAATTGAAAAAAACCCCACAATTCCCTCACTTAATTGTATTTCAAATGTTTGCAAAGTATACAGAATTTTACTGCTAAAGATACCCCAACAAAACATATATTCAATGTAAAAAAATGCCTTAAACTTACCTCTTAGTTTACACTGATTTAATATATTTTTTCTTCTACTTTTCAACTTTCCTTGCATCTTGGGAATATAGTGGTTTTCTCCACCCGTTTCCTTCCTCTCACCTCCTCCCCCTCCAATCTGGCCTCCTTTCCTTCCTTGGAGGTTTTTAAGCTTTAATTTGAGAGTGTAAAGCTGAAAAATATTTGATACAATTTTTTTTTTTAATTAGAGAATTGAGCTCCTCACCATGGTTGAAGCATTTCTGGGAACAGCACCAAAAAGCTGGAAGCTACTGCACTGAGTAGCCACAGCTTATCTCTTAAAATCATCACTCATTTATTTTTCCCAGACAACTAATGTTTCAGCATTTTACTTACAGACATGACTGCAGTTTAGGAAACTAGAAATGAGTCCGAGTCTCTTTGTTCAATTTTGGAACGTGAAAACTAGATTCCCAAATTCCAGCGTGGGCCCATCTCCAGCTGGAACAGGAACAAGACTCACCAAGTGGGATTTGACAATGTATGAGCTGAGGCTTAAGTTAGTCACATTTTAAATGAGCTCAGAAGGGTATTGATGATTATATGTTCCAACTGGAGGAGGTAGTTGTCAGTCTGCCTGCAGTGTGCATGTCACCACACCGGGGAAGGGGAAATATTTTAGAGCTTGTGTGGGATTGGGCTTGCTGAATGGAGCACTTGGGAAGTCTCCTCTCCTATAATTTGGATATTGTTGGGGAAGGGGGGAAAAAAGTATAGGTTAGATTTAATCTCCAGGAACACTGTAACATGCATTCACAGCGAGAGGTGTTGGAGAGACCTGGCATTTCTGTATGCAAGTGAGTGGAAGCCTACAGCCTGCTTTAGGTTTCCATTAATTGGCTTTACAGCCTGTACATATATTTTTTTTAATCTTCATTTGGTATGGCTAGAGATTGCTTTCATCTAATAAAGAATATTTTCCTGATAAGATATCAAATCTGTGGTAATGCTAAATAAGTCATATCTTTTGTAAATGCTTACACATTTCAGGTATGTGTATAACAGTAGTCTTGCTCTCCATTCCTTTTTTTGTTCGTTCATTACATTTGTCTTTCCTCTTACATTACCCCTGCTTGAACAACAGCAAATTGCTCCTACAACCCACTTATTCATGTGAAACTCAGCAATTACATGTCTAGTATTTTACACAATCTATCTGCACATTCTTTCAAAGACAGTTATTTCCCTTTTAGACAGTATGCTGACTACAAACTGGACCTTTCATAACCAGAAAAGGTTTTAGTGTAATTGAATGTGTATATTTTTGTCTATTTAGTTAATATGTTTAGGAATATAAAATCAGTTATGAACTAGTTTACCACAGATGCATTAGCTTCTCATTTCTCTCAATCAGAATATGATACATTCATAACTCCTGCTCATGTTTCTAACCTCTAAGTATTGTTTATTTTCTGTTTCCCGCTGTTTACATCATCTGCTGACTTCATTAACATGCTGTTCACTTGCTTTCTTTAATACTATTAATGAAACTGTTAAATAAGGCTGAAACAGAGACTAATCATTATTGCAGCACATCGGACAACTGGAATGTGTCATCAGCCAAGGTTTCTGCAGCAAGGTCTAAAAGTCCATTTGTCAAAATCATTCCTTTTAATTGGTTTCATTAAGTTACTTTTTCAATTGACCGATGTTTAATTGTGGCATTACCAGAAAGCCATTTGTGAAACTTTGGCATAAAAAATCTGACTGCTTATGTGCTTTTGTCTAAACCAAACCTACTGGAAAGTTTGTATTTGCTTCAGAATGGGTTTTAAACTACTTACTACAGTTCTCCTTTCTATTAACCTCTTCATACTCACTATTTCATACCATAGTTTATCCTTACAGATTTGAGATCCTTGAATTAACTGCATGCAATTGACAAAACAATTATGTTGCTTTAAGGCTGTGCAGAAGGGTATGTGATAACAAACAAATAATATTAAATAGAAGATAATATTATTTACATAAATTGACACACATAGTGAGAATATATATGAATTCAACACAGACAAAAACAATTCCAAATATATTTCCAGCATAACAGAGGGAAGCATGAGAGGTGTCTGTTAAACATCAAAAAACATAAACAGAGAAGGAAAAAAACCTATTTTACCTGCATAGTTACTGGTGACCTGCAAGCACACTAACTGAGCACAAATTAGGCTAGAAATGAGAAAGTAAGTAACAACCATGAGGAATGTGAGCCTTCAGATAAGTCTTCCAGTACACGTAGCCAAGGCAGTGAACATAATGCCGTTAATACAAAGCTGGCTTTGCTCACAGAAGGAGCTGTTAAGTGGTTGCTTGAAAAGGCAGCCAGCCCTGATCTCAGACATGGTGGCCCTATCTGCCTCCAGCTCTGTGAGCACACCAACAATTCTTAACCCCTAACTTTGTCTTTGAAATTACTGATTCACATTTTCTTTGTACTGAAAGTCTGGAATAAATACTGCTCAGTTTTGATGGACTTCACTTGCCTCATGAAATCTGAAATAAGAAAATGCAATTATTAATCTTCATTACTAATAAGACATGAGCTGCTGAATTTTTAATTGTCAAACTTTTGGCCTCTAAAAAATTAGTTTTCAGTAAGCACACATGGGGGAAAGCTTCACAAGCAAGAGCACTCTTGAAGACAGTGGATTCTGGCACTGACCGGGGTCTTTGTTGAAAAAGCTCAAGTTCACTACTCCTGACATACAGCAACTACATCAGGGTCTGCTGCCTCCCCAGTAGTATCAACACAGACCCAGGAAAAATGGATATAATCTAGACCAAAAGAATACACCCTGGACATTTTTTCTTCTTTTGGGGACAAAAACCACAGAAAACTCTCATGGTTTAGAAAAGATTGAAAATATTTGAATCCAGAACTATTTTGAATCTAAGAAGTGACAAAACTGATAGAAAAGGACAATCAGGCATTTTTGTAATCATAGTATTTCGAGTATATAGGTCATTTCATTTTGAGATTTTCAGAAAAGACTTGAGGACTTTCAAAAATTTCAGCATATCTTTTTATACAAAAAACCCAGTCTCAATTGAAAAGACTATCAAATGAATTGGATATGTATTTGATTTCATGGAATGAAGCATTCTTGATCCTCCTAGGAGCATTCTCCTCTAAGTTTTTAACTCTTATCAGTGGAAGAAGGAGCTTTGGTGAAAGTTATTTAACCTTTATAGTGCATTATTTACATAGACTACTCCAGGAAAACTAACAGGGCTGTTACTCTAGGTACAATCTTTTTTGTTTGGCTGAATAGTTCTTGGCCTTTTCAAAGCACATGACTCATTGTTTTCATCAGCCTATGATCATAATGATACAAAGAAAAGTCACAGTAATTATAGAGCAGTCTTCATAAGAGCTATATTTAATAAGCTATGTTCATCCCTGTTCCAACTCCACCAGCTTCTGTCAAAAGCAAGGATATATTTAACCGTTATGTGCTAGCTGGCATAGCTACAATTATTATCCTTGAGAAAGCAGCAATGCTTTGGCCCTTTTAGAGGTTAAACCTTATTTTCTGTCTGCTAACAAAAATACTGAACAGTTGAAATAAATTGAGAGTGCAATAAATGTTCATAGACTTCAAACAAAGCATTCTTTCTGAAATCATGTCTATAAAAGGCTTAATTGTGTTTTTACCTTTTCAGTTTGACAACAAAAGCAGTGATGAAAGGCGAACATACATATATCTGTATGTATGCATGTATTAGCATAAATACAAGCATATTGGCAAGAAATATTAGAAGTGTATCATCAAAACCCTTACTTTTTCATTGGATTATTAGTTGTTTAAGTACAACTATTAACTTCAGAAGTCTTTAAAAAAATGGAAAAAAAATCCAATTCTTTATCTAGAGGAGATCACAATGAACAGATGAGACAGCAGGAGGATACAGTCTGATGAGTAGCACAAAGAAAAAATGAGAAAAAAGTTGCTCAGGATACATCTTAGCACACAAACTGAGCATCAGATGTAATCTGTTGCCATCAGCAGGTGGTTTACATATTTATCTATTATGAGTCCTCTGCAAATGCTATTTTGAATTATTACTGGAAATTTATTTCAGCATAATATGAGATAATAATAATAATATTAATAATAAAATAAACTCAGGGCACCAGCACCAGCCTGGTTCTATTTATCATTCAATTCAACCACGGAAAAATAATTCAGACTACCTTGAAGGAAGAATAGGCATATTATTGACTTCAAAGGGCTCACTAACAGTAACATACAACTTCTGGCATCGTTTCAGTTTCACTGGTTCTTGATAATACTGTTTACTTCACAATACATTTTTAATTAATAAACAAAATAATTTACATAGCTTCTTTCTTTGTCTGTTTGCTAGCACGTGTTCTGCCACACAAATGTTTACTTTCTGCTGCCCTGAAGAGGAATCCTTGTGCTCACAGTGGAGGAACAATATGGCTCAGAGAATCAGATCTACAGAACCATCCTGCAATAACTGGTCATTCAGGATGGGAGGAATGAAAAATAAAAATTTAAAATTATGGGGGGGGGGGGGGGGGGGGGCAGGGCAAAAATATAAGATTATAATAACAGAATTCATTAATATCACATAATATTAATAGAATTCAAAGAACCAAACACATTTTATGTTCATTCCAGAACTCCACACATTCTTCCTATTCTTAAAAAGCATGAGGTATAAAATCCTTCCATCTCATCTACTGCATACAAGATATCTATCTTCCCACACTGCCATCCAATACAGCTCAGAATTCTGGTCTTATAAGCCTCAATATAAAATGTGCTGTTCTCTAAATTGAAACTTCAAAAGCATATGTTGTGTTTACAGACTGGCTCACAGTCACAGGGATCATATGTGCCTGTGAATGTATATGAGAGTGCATGAGACAAGACTACTGAACCTATTGGTTAATGTCTAATTAAAAGAGAAGACAGTGAAACACTGGAAAAATTCTGAAGCAACCTTGTATTGTGATATGCAGAAGAATGCAAGCTGCAGTTCATTGGTGTCTCCATAGAAACAAGACATATTGGGGGGTGTAAGACACTGTCAGAGGACTAAAAAATTTCAGCTTCAGCAGAAAACAGAAAAAGCACCTGAGGGATTTTTTTTTAACCAGGAAAACAAAAATTAATTATTCATTTCCTATATGGGAAGCATCCATTTTTAGATGAGTTACTTAACATACATCAGGATTAATTTATGGAGTGGCTAATCCTGTGATTTTCTAATCCATAAAATCTGTAGAAAACGCATCGTTACACTTCTAAGTATAATGCCAAAGAGGAATATAAGTAGGCTCTCAATGAATAATTGAAAGGTCTATTCAATGTGCTGTTAATTCTTGGTAACATTTTCACACTTGCTTTAGACAGTGCTTATGCATTCATATGAATATTGGCTCATAAGCAGAACCTCTTTTTGGCTTGTGCAAAAGGTGTCCCCAGGAGAATTAAAGGCAGTGGGGAGACATTACTTCAAGACACTGTGCTGTAAACCTGCTCAGCATCCCTCCTACTTCAGATGAAAAGAGACTCAAAGTGTGCAGCTGCAGCAACTATTTTTAAGAAGTTGAACCCACACACAGGATGGATTAAAAAAGGCTCATCTCCATATGCTAAACCTGCAGCTATAGGCAGAGATTTTTTCCTGTGTGACCAAGGGACCTATGCCAACTGGTAGCTTTGTAGGCTGGGCTACTGTTCCTTGATTTTATGCCCTGAACTGGCTACTGAAGCCTCAGGGACAGACTTCCCACCTCAGAACCAACCCCAAGCCCCCTCAGCTCTTTTCCTAGAAACAGATATTTTTTATCTGTGGAGGTGCCCAGTACTGGAGGTAGCTCTTACCTCCTTTTCTACTGAAACAAAAAGGCTGTGGAAATTATCAGTTTCCTCTCCAAGGTTTCTGCTCCATTTCCTCAGAAGAGAAGAAAGCCTGTCATGCTGCCCCCATGGCCTGGGGTACAGATGAGGCACTTCTGCCACACAAGGGAACTGAAGTTGAGAATTGTCATTAACTCTTGTCTGGAGGTGCCTGCAGTATTAGGAGCCTCTCTTAGGCCTATATTAAGACAGTGCATGTTAGATATCAAAAGAGAAAAGGTCCTTCAAGAACAATCAGGTGAGATGGTAAGCCATGATATCAGGGTGATGATCCAACCCTTCAGCAACTAACCACTTTAAGGAAGAAGAGGATTAAGGAAATGGATAACTATGAGACTACCCAGCTGCAAAAAAGACTTAAGGATTCTAAAAACATGTCTCAATAAATAGGAAGGAAAAAAAAGGTTAAGGTGAAAAGCTATTTAGGGCCTTTTTAGTGTGCATGTCACACATAACCAAATTCTGTACAAAGCACCCATGATAGTAAAAAAACAGAGGTCTCACTGAAGACAAAGTATTATGCATATTTTTTATCCAATATGATCCTCATAATAAATATTCACGTACTAGAGCTCTGCCAGAGGATGCAGACTCACTCTCTAGCTCTCTACAGACTTGCATCAAGATGCATCTAAGACCAGAGACAATCCTTCTATTAACAAAGCATGGCATCTTGCCGTCAATTTTCAAAATTGACACAAAATAGAATGGCAATGTAAGTGATTGTGACATGTTTATGTCCAGCTGAGCATTTTAGCATATGTGAAAAGATGGAAATTTAGAAAAATGTGAACTGATATGCACTGATTTGCACTACAGTTTCTCGTCTGTGCACCAGAGCTGAAACCAGTGAAGTTGCACAAAATCACTTATCTTTCACAAATGCAAAGTACTGCCTGAACAGAAATAGTTAAAATTGATGGGTACACATGGAAAAAAGAGGTACAGAAGATGATGAAACCTATTGTTTTTTCAAGGAGAATAAGAATTAAAAAGATATAATTTCTTTTGGTCTTATAAAGACTGTAATGGCCCTGTAAATGACTTCTGGACTTCAGATAAACAGTAATACTATCCTATACCTTTGCTTTCATGTGCCATTATTGTCCACATCATCAGTCTTAGTTGATATTAAGGCCATTTCTCACACAAGAAAAATCCACTCTAGGAATAAGAGATACTAACACAAACATTTTTTTCTGAAGGAAATAATATTAGGCTGTTCTTTAGGGAATCTCTTAAACTCTTCTATGTTGCACCTAAAGGAAAAGACAAAAGAGTTGTGTAATCTTGAGGAGTCTACCTTCACATCCTTCACTGCAATCTCAACTTCGGGCTCCTGAATCGTTATAGACACTGACATAAACTGAGGAAAGGATATAATAGTTTGAAGTCTCTTTTCCCTTTTCCTGTGCACCCTTCCCATTTCCCAAAGAAGGAAATGAGAAAGGGAAATGACTGACATTTTTCACTATTGTGCCACTTATTAATAAAAGTCAGACTGAAGGGACAGTGAGAAATAACACTCAGAAAGGAAGAGTGCACAACACCACCTGATACACAGTTGCTGATGTATACACCATGATCATATATTACTGGAAGTTCAGATTAAATTAAATGGAATGGTGTCAACATATCTCAGGAAAAAATTAGCTATAGCTTACACAATAAAGTCTTTATTATCTGTCAAGCATGCTTGACATTTATTTTTACAAATTATGATACTTTATAGGAGGCTATGCAAATACTCTGAGTAAATGCTTTATTCTGCCATTGTTTATAGGTGATATTAGATATAAAGCACATACCAGCATCATGCAATGATGGAACTTCAGCATGGTTTTGACATTAGTAATATATACTGAGTTTGCAGTAATGACTCTTATAAGTTCTTTGGTCCCAGGAGTATGATAGACATATTGCAGTGGGGTCACAGATGGATGTTCCTAATTGCAGTTTTAGGAAGAGTGAAATCAAAGATCTCTGCCAGATCTTCTGTCCCTATAGATGCACACAGACCCAAATTTTCCAGAGATTCAATTTATCTGGGTAGCCAAGGCTGCCTGAGTCAGCACAGGATATATGACGTTTTAGGGCAATCACTAGAGAAAAACATATTTGCCATGCTGGCTGTCATAGAATTTTGTCACACACAGTTATCAGATGTGGAGAAAAAATCAAGAATAACTGTTATGAAAGACTGAAGACTACTGCAGTGTGCCTATCATTCAGGTCAGTGGTTATGGCTATAGTGCAAGACTGGTGAGTAATGTGTTTAATTTCATACTTTGCCAAAGGCCTCTTTGGGGACATGGAGGAACTGACAGAGTCTCTGCTTAATTCTCAAAATAAGGATAATGATCTTTCCTCACTTCAGAGATGTGCTCAGATGACTGAGGCAGGCTGCTGTAGTGTGCAACAGGTTCACATTACTTTGCTTTTATATGTACATATACATGCAAACATATATATGCCTATATTTTCTTCAGTGAATAACATCAAGGACAATGTAAATATAGATAAACATTGCAAGTTCACTTGCTTTCCTAAAATTTGCAGGTAAAACATCTTACTTAGAAGGAGAAAGGATTTTGTAAATATAAAAGCTTTAAAATCTATTTCTTGAATCCATCCAAGACAACCTAGTGCAATATTCTTCCCCTAGTTATTTTACACTTTGACATATACAATATTCATTGTGAGCATATTTGAGTGAGGTTTTTTTGGGTTTTGAACATTATATATATGTAATGCAAGTTCCTTTAAACAACTTTACTGCTTTCCATAATTAAAATAAAATAAAGCAGAAAAGGAACACATTTTCCTGCCAGAGCTGCATTTATCCCTAAGCACTTTGAGCAAGGCACAGCGATGCACAATATGTTGCACAGAAATTCTGCCTGAGTCAAGCTCCTGATATTGAAGAATAACCATGCATCCAAGAGACAGTCAGCCTTAGGCACAGACAGACTGACACAGCGTGGTGCAACATTTTTGTCCAGAATCTGGAAATGCCTGCTTGTGAAAGTTTGGCAAGAGTAAGTCTGCACCATATGCATCTCCTTGTAAGTTTAATTGTCTGTATGCAAGCCATTAGTCTACCTTCAGGAGTTACTTTCCTTAACACCTTCTTCCTTCATTGCAGTGTTATGGTTAAATGAATATTATAATGTCAAATAAATAAAATGGTACCCATGGTAGTTTGAGGCTTTTGACCAAGCTTGAAGCCAGAGCTAATGAATAAGAGTAATCACTCCATCAATAAGTGTTTGGTTCTAAATCAGGATTGGTATTCCACAGGCAGAATTGCTTAAGGCAAAGGTTCCTTTAGCGTGCACCACAGCTTTCCAACATCTTAATCTCCTGCCATCACTGCACCTTAGTGCGGACCTCATTCACTTGTATTCCTCATTGCTATCTCTTTACACTAGTAAATATTGGAGCTATGCTTGATGAAAAAGGGATATTTTAAAAAAACCTACTAAAAAGTTGCACTAAGAAACGGTGGTCAGTCCCACTGAAATGGCATGACAGATCTGCAGCAAAATCCAAGATTTCTTTGAATTTGAATGCTGATTATCTAGTTAGTAGCAATAACCAAAAGTGTCTTATATGGATAAATGAAGATATCTACAAAGAAAAGATATTACTGAAAATAGGCACAATGTATTTTACATTTCTACCTTGCATTTCAGTGCCACAGCATAATGAATCACTTTGAATAGCACGGTGATGGCTTCTTTACAAGGCATATCTATGTGCCTGCTAAAAAGGATGAGCACTCCATACTGTGTCCTGAGTCTACTCAGATAATTTAACTGTATTACAAACTGCACAGACTATACATATCACTTGCACGTATTTTCTACATTATTGTCATCAGGATAGTCCCAAGATAACACAAGTCCTTGGGGTTTTTGTGTGTGTCTAACTTCCTTTTGGTATTATAGTTTTCTTGGGCATTTACTTTAGACTTTGTTTCATAAAAATCCTCATTTAAATAAGCTCACTGCTCATTCTCACGTCTATGAGGCTGCACGAGGCTACAGGTAAACTTTTGTGGACTTATACTGGTGTCACTGCCAGAAGACATCTGAAAAACATGCAACTGCATGGTTCTGCCATTGCCATGAGACCTCTTTGAAGATGTGAGCCAACATGCTCTCTGTAGACGCACTTTACAGGGAGGAATTCAGCATTGCTATCACATTGAAGTCAAAGCTACATGGAATGTAATCTACATCAATATGTAGAGGAGCAATCCACGTTCAAGAACATGGTCAAACCTCCACTTGCAAAGGAGCTGTGCTGCCTGGTGTTCCCTTCCAGGGGAGCTCCTGGAGGACGGGATGCGGCACAGTGCAGGCAGTGCAAGCAGTCTCACCGGCTGTCTGCCAGTGAGGCATTTCTTCCCAGCCTGAGAGGTGCTCCCCACGAGAAACAGGGGCTGCTCCCCTCTCTTAGCACTAAGGGAAGAATCTCTTCCCCTGGAATTCTTCTGGTGGGCTGAGGGGAGGGCACAGGGACACACAGACTGCTCTGCTGCCCATTTGCTCTGATTTCTACAGTGCTGCATGCCGTACAACCTCTCATGGGCTGGACCGTATCCAAGATGAACAAAAAGAAGATGCCAATCTTATTGCTTCTACAAATATATTTTACCCCACATTTAAATGGTTTTGAAATAGTTGATGCACAGTGTCAAACTTGAGGACTTTTCTCTAAAAATACTTCAGAAAGCATTTACATTAACTGAAACACTATGAAATTTATCCAAATATAGTTATTTTGGAATACTTCACAACAAACTGAGGTTCTTCCCCTAGAAATTTTCATTGACACTTTTAAAAATAAGTGTAATACAGTCTCCAAAAGAGACAGAATACAATAGATTAGGTTTTAAACAGAAGAAATTTTGGATAACTTTTAAATTTCAGATCAAGGTGTCAATTTTTTAGGCAGGTCTGCTCTACATGCCATCCTTCCCATGAGAAAAGGCAGGATGCCACTGTCCAAAAGCTTACATGATTTAATTTTCTGGTGGTTCCCCTACACACTCTACCTGCATCCCATTCATATGAGCCAGGGTTTTTTAAACTGCAGCTCCATACATAATCAGATAAATTACAAACTTCCTGTTTTAAACATTCCAAGGAAAAAAGCACCGTACAGGCTGCGGATGCCCAGCCCTGGCAGGAGTGGTGGGTCCGTGAGAGGAGCTGGGGCTGCCCCAACTGGACACAGCTGGTTCCAGCCGGGCACAGCCGGTTCCAGCCGGGCACAGCCGGTTCCAGCCGGGCACAGCCTGTTCCAGCTGGACACAGCCGGTTCTGGCTGGATCCAACCGCCCACCGTAGGGCGTGCCTCAGGGACGGCGTGTGTAAGGAAGGGCAAAAACATTGCACAAATGGTGGTGAGGAAAAGGTTTGTGAGATAGAACTTCAAAAAAACCCCAAACCAACCCTGTGGGCATGAAGGTGAGAGCAGAGAGAAGGAGGGGCTCCAGGCACCAAAGCAGGAATACCCCAGCAGCCCATGGAGAGGGCTGTGGTGAGCAGCCACCGTGCAGCCTGTGAAGACCCCACACATAGGCTAGTTGGTCATGAATGACCCATGGAAGGACACATCAAGAAAGATGTGTGTTGAGGAGCTGCAGAGAGGAGTTTTTTTTAATGGACTCCTACCCCTATTCCCCATAGCTTTGGGTGGCAAAGGCCAAGGTGTCAAGTATAAAGGAATAAAGTTGAACCTGGGAAGGAGAGGGCAGGGGAAAGGAGTTATTTTCATTTTTTGTTGCTTCTCACCATCCAAACTTATTTTAAATTGGCAATACAATAAGTCAATTTCCCCAAGCTTAGTCTGTTTTGCCCATGATGGTAATTGGTAAGTGGTAAATGGTAAATTCCCTGTTTTATCTCCTTCCATAATCTATTTCCTACCTCATCCTGCTGAATGAATGGAATGAGAGGTGGCTGGGTGTGGTCTGAAAGTTGACCAAAGTCAACCCAGCACAAGGACTGAAATCACAAATACACACTCTTTCCAGATATTAAATCATCACATCAGATATTTTGTTAATGAAATAAAAAGCACTGCTTTGAGTAAATACAGAAGTAAGTCACAGCTGTAAAGGTTTGTATTTATGGCTAACATTAGAGGTTAACAGATTAATGTTTAGCAGTTTTTTATAGCAACAATATTCAAAAAAATTATTAAATAGCTCAGTGCTGTTCCTTTCTCTTGCTGCAGGCTGAAAACAAGGAAAGCCTTCATCTGCTTCAGGCTGTCTAGCAAAATTTTCATACCACAGAGAGAAATGGATTCCAACATTTTGCATAGACAACTTATTACAGTATTGCAAGAGACAGATTTAACCCCTGCTGTTCATCAGTGGCAAGTGAAAGAAGGACTCCATGGGCAGAGTACATGGCAAACAGGCCATTTTATTTGAATAAGCAATCTAGTTCAAGCTAACTCAGGGAAATCAAATCAACTCTCCAGACTAAGGTTTAGTTACAGAGGTGTAAACTTGGAATAATTTAAACTTGTGCCTTGATGGTTCAAGAGATAATCTGCTTCATATAAATACCAAATCACTAATTCCTTCAACAGACCCGATCTCCCATTCTACAAGAAGATGATATATAAACGTGTTCTTATTAATCCACATGAATCAACATAGTCTTGCTAAAAATAAGGATCTTTGAACTCTCAGTTCAGATTTATGCTAAGTTCTTGGGCAAGGAGCTTACTCTTTTTTCCTTCCTTAAAAGCATATGCTGCTTATATCTTACTACTCACATTAGACCTGTCTTTTATTCTTTTAATATACTTAGCTGTTTGTTTAATGTTGCCATTACTAATGAAACACCACTTTTTGTTTTATTCTTGTTCTAACAGAGAGAAAAGAAAGCTATTAAAAAGTCCTCAGAAAAAGTCTCCAGCTGATGCAAGATTGCTATAATTCTGATTTGTCCAGATTTCTTTTGATGCATAAAATATGTGAGGAAAACCAAGTCAGCTTTGGAGAATGTATTTTAAAATTTTCCTTGAGCATTCCCATTAATGTTGTGTGAAGCCTGGTTTTGAACTTTTGAAAAAAAGCTAACAGGTTCTCTTGGCATCTTAATTTACTCCATAGCCTCATTAATATAATTTTTAATAGATACTTCTCACAAGTCAGTAGGAGCCAAGGTTTAACTTTAACTGGCAATGGTTTGAGTAGAAAGAACCACATTTATTTCTTCTAGGTGGACATCAGGGTGAATTTGCATCCAGTTTTGTCCACTCATAAGTATTCCATTGATTTGAATGAGAGGGTCTAGATACCTTTGCTAAAGAAAAAAATAAAAATCACACAAACTTAATTTTGAAACCAATCTGTACAATATTCAGTTGGATGTCTGAGTCTGTCGATTTTATAGGTTTAGGAAACATTTGACAGATCCCTATTTCCCTTTACTTGGGCACATTGTTATTTTATTCCTCTCTTATCCTATACAATTTCTCTGTAAAAGTGTCCTTCATTCAAAGGGGACAGCTGCTTGCACAGTAATCACACTGTCCCCTTCTGTGTTGGAAACTGTAGTTCAGAATCCTGTTCTCAATTGTTATTTTTCTGTTCATGACACATCACAGCTCTGTGAATAAGACCACTTAAATTTAAGGATAAAAACATTAATTTAAATTATTTTATAGGGAGGAATCTCTATTATTCAATATACAATGTGGTCTTGATCTGTTCACAGATTTCAATGTCTTTGAAAAAATTTCAACCATATCAGCTCTGTCTGACTTCCCATGGAGCAGGGGCACAGGTGACATACACACATGACTAAAAACTGTGCAGTCCTCCAGCCTGAAATTCTGTTAAAATCTCATCTTTTCATAACCAACTGACTACCCCTAATTGGATTCTTAATGGCACACTGCCTGGAAATTCAAATGTGGCCTCTCTTGATTTCAGAGTAACCCATTTGAACACAGACAGTTAAAGTGACTTGTTAAGACCATTTAACATGAGTGAATACTCTAGAAAGCAAAAAATTATATTACTTCACCCTTAGGGGTTAGGGAGAAAAAGATTCATATTGTATTCATAAAACTGACACTGTTAAAGGAAAAAGACATAGCAGTTGATCGGCTCATATTGAGCTGTTAATAGAATTCAGAACTGAAATCAGTAAAACAGAAATTGTGCCATTACATTACCTTTAAAACAAAATCTTTTGAAATACAGTTTTAAATATTTGAGTTAATTTCCAGGGTTGTGTGCTACTTGTGTATAGGATTTGTCCTCTTTTTGTCTCATGCAAATGTAGTATGGCACATGCAGGCTAGCTGGCTTTCTCAATGCTACAAAACTAAAATGAAATTAAGTGTAGAATGTGTTAAAGAGTTGCACTTTCAAGAACTTCCTTACAATAGTCTGAAGCCAAATCTCAGCAGCCGCAGTGTGTCTTCAATATATTTTTAATTTCAAAACCTTAAATTTTGAAAGCTAATGCAAATCTGCATTCTTTATTAGGTCTTTAACTCTGCCCACACTTGACTACTGCTGTAATTTTATGTTTTAAATCTAAAGAAAGGGAAAACACAGTTGAAGACAAGTTTTGAAAGTGAGAATATTAGTGGCCAGGTTCCCTAAGTGCCTTCCCTGATTTCTGCATGCAGTCATTTTCACTGGACCTCTTCAGAGTCTCAGCATATTGACAGAAGAGAATCAATAGAAATATCTACCCTTCTGTGAGGATGATCTCCTCTTCCTTAGCATAGAAAGAAACATGTATGAACACCATCAGCTGTAATTTCTACACATTTATGTCAGTCATACTTCCCAAATATATGAAAGGGGCAACTTCTGCGCCTTTATCTCAAAGAACACAGCCTCCTGCTACCTGGCAAAATATTGCCACACATACTTTACAGAGGAATGACTTATAAGGAAACTGTATCACCTATTAACAACCAAAAACATTTTCAGCATAGTCACATCTTCACCCTTCATTGAGGTGCCTAAAACACTTGTCCTGCTCTTTTTTTTCCCCCAAATACCTGTGTAATTTATAATTTTATTATCACTGCTAATAGCATGATCACATAAGTGAAATAAAAATATCTGAATCAAAGGGATTCATCTGTCAAAAAAAGTCAAAATTATTATTTTGCTACATGTATTGATCCCCCAGGGGCCTGGCTTGCAAAGCAGTGGCATTGCATGAAACAATGAAGACTGAAGTATTTATAAGACAGCTAAATTGCAGCCCTGTGTGAGAGTTTGGGAGTTGCTGTTAACTGTTCATGTATAAATTCAGAGTGGAAATTTTTAGAATTGTTAGTCAACAGTCTTATTAACTTCAGAATCCCATCACTATACAATCATTATTAGTGCAAAATCCATCTTTTACTGGTTTGTTATTTAAAATGTACTCAGTTGTTGAAAAGGCTTAACTGAGAATTGTGTATCCACTTTTAAATGTGTTAGAACCAGAATTTGGACCAGACTATGTCTGTCACTAGCACTCCAAGCTTGGGCACTGATTGTAGTGCATGTATGGCCATGGAGCAGGACAATGAGCTGAGTGAGGAAAGGCACCAGGAGGTCTTCAGGGTCCTCCCTGGCTCTTGTGACCTGTGCTATCTGGCACTATCTCAGGGGGGCACACATTGCTTTTTCTGGCTCTCTTACTGGAAGAGCATGTGTGTGTGTCTCTGTGCACATATATGTATATGTCTGTGTGCACATGAATGCACACAAATGCCTGTTCCTGCTCACACATTACAACATTCCTGGGTGAGAACAGGTATAGAAGACATGAGATCCTAAGAGAACAAGGGAAATCAAAAGTGAATCTCAAGATTACATTGTTATGAATATATATCTGTTCTTGCTTACTGAAGCATAAATGTATCCATGAAGCCCCATGCTCATATCAGACACAAGGGGTTTAATTCAAAGCAGTAAGTGTCTGGATAGGAAATCTAGGGAATTCTGTCTGGGATGCACAGGACTGATAAGAAGCAGGCACTAACTGCATAACAGGCACATAAGTGATCCACCAAAGTAGTACTACAACCAGCTTCAAGGGACACCAAACACTAAAGGCTGTGTTGCCATGCACAGTCCCAGGAAAGAGAATTTCCCAGGTTAGAAAGCATTTAGTTCCTACTTGTTTTCTTCTAGAATGGACCTAACATGTAGACCAGGAAAACTTAACAAGATTTCTTTGGATGTAGCTGATTTAAGACATTCCTTTTGGAAGCTAGTCTTACTCCGAGTTCCAGATTTTTTCCTACATCAACGTAGCTATCATTTGGTGTGCTTTAAAATGGAACTGCATGCACACAGAAAAAAAAAAAGAATATAATTTATAAAAAGCCCTGATCAGCTTGTCTCTGCATGTTTTGGGAAAAGAATATCTTGTTAAAGCCATGGTTTGGAGTGTGGCCACAGAAAAAGCCAAGTCAGCACAACCAGGCACACTTTGGGCGCAGAGTGGGAAGGAACAAGTGTCTGTGGCAGGATGTGAACCTCTTCGGATGAATCGGCTGAAGGAATAATGAAATGGTACCACAACTTCAATATGTGGCAGTATGGTTAAAATATGGAGGGATAAATGCTCAGACAGCACTTCAGAGTAATAGCCCAAATTAATTGTCTAATTGTAAGGTATAATTTAAGCTTTAACTAAGTCTATGAAAATATATGCAGACTACATATTTATGAGAAAGATTCCATTGACTACATATAACCAATAAAATCAAGATTCCCTATGAGATTCAGCTATTTATCCTGCCAATCTTTATGACACTACAGTATTATTCCTCTTGGTTGAAGATGTTTTTTTCTTTCAGCTTCTATTATGGCTGCACAAATGGGAAGAAGCCAAATGATTGCACTGAGGAAACAATGAAGCTGAATAGATACAAAATGCTGTCAAACAAACAGGGTGAACAGAAAAAATACGTTTTTAATTTCTTTTAGTTCTTGCCTGTTATTTCTATCAGCAGTAGGACAGAGGGAAGGGATATAAATCAGATGCAAAAATGGTTGTCCAGATGACAACACCCCACTTAAAGAGCCATTGATAAAATTTATAGGACCAAAAATGCACGGAAAAGAAGGGATTAAAAATTCATTTCTGCAAAAAAGTATAGAACAGCTCCCGAGTTCTCTGCCCTCTCCTAGCCATGCAGGTGATGTGAATGGTGAGGGGTATGAAGTTTTGGAGGAGTTTAACCAAGTCATTTTTTCTAGGAGAGCCAGGACAAAGAAAAGCTTTCTAAGAATAAGTACCTTTTAGGTGCCTGATAGATTAAAAACAAGAACATCTGAACTAGGCCCACTCCTCAAAGCAATGCCAAACTCACTTCCCCCTCCAACCCCGCAGCAAAATTTCTGTAGGAGATGAAATACCTCCATTTGGGTTTCCTTGTCATCACATAGAGAGGAGCAGCCACAGTCAGGGAGTGTGACTGTGACTGTGTGCTGAAGTAACATCTGATCACCAACACCTGCTTTCCTTTCAGATCCTGGCATTTCAGGTGCAGGACCCCAAAGGTGTCCTGGCAGCAGGTGCTGCGTGGTGCTACATGCAGGCAGACAGCGCAGCCTGGGGCACACAGCACCTGGCTGCCCTAAGCCACGTGCTCGCCATGCTATCATTTGTGCCGTGCTGCTGGAATATTTTATCTTGACATGCCTGGCCTGCCCTTGCCCCTCCTCTCTCTGTGGGTAGAGTACACGAAGTCTGGAAGGCCTCTTCCTCTTCGTGAACTGCTGTGAGATTTCTGCCTGCAGGAATAGCACCTGGATCTGACAAGCAAAGAGCAGCCTGATATTTTCTGGCCTCTGTTATTAAATGGTATGTTACCCTTATCATGATCCCAGTTAAGCCAGCAAGTGTTTTGCCGTCAGCTTCAGCAGAAGTGTGTTCAAGCCCTAGAAACCAAGGATTTGATGATGGTAGGACGCCTAGAAAATCAACTGAAAAATTTAAAGGATGTTGTTGCTCTTGCATCCAATGTCAGATTGAGTGCTTAGAACTGGGAGGACAAACAACAGATTACTACACAGATCAGCTAAAACTTGAACCTAGTGACAAAGAATGCCTTTTCTCAGACATCATGGAAACATATGATCCCTAAATAATTTTTCTGCTTTGGATCTCTTTCTCTTTTAGTTTGATGGGCAATGGTCACCTTGAAATCTTTGACTTTAATACTGCAAGTAACTATTGCTACCACAAAAGCCGCAGTAGCATTTATTATTTCCCTGCCATATCTCTGAATATGTTAATGGCAACTAAGATGCAGTTTCACTTTCCTTCAGTAAAAGAAATCTATGAATTACTATGTGGTTTTCTTTCTATATCACTGAATGCTCTACTGTGCGGGTTGTCTGACAGTAACAGACTTGTTACCCTATTTGTACCTTGGTAATGTACTAAGAGGAATTAATAGCTTGCTGTGCAGAACTACTTTGCTGGCATTCATACTGTCATGTGAAATTTTCAGGCTTTATTATCAATTTTGCAAGCGTATCTGTCAAAAGCAATTAAATCCTACCACAGATATAATTTTTATTGCACCAATCTATGCAAATCTTTCATTGTTGCAGGTATGAATATTTTATATTACATAAGGAGAAACTAAGAGGAATTCAATTTAATTTAGCCATGGGGTCTCCAGTCAAGGATGTGCGGTTTTGTATGTACTCCAGACTTTTTCACTGTTCTTGGGCAGAATTCCTAAAGTATATATATAAAGAGAAAAAATGAAATGCCTGTTGTATCCAAAGAAAATGAAGCTGGCACTTATGGACCTTGTGCTATAGTAAACGCTTATCACTGAACAGAACTCTTTTTTTTTTTTTTTAAATTAGTGCAAAAACCAGGTAATTTCCCTTACTACTCTAGAAGAATGTATTCACATTTTATTTTTTATAGCAATGTGGATCCCATATTCTTTACTTCATGTAAAAGACTTAGCTTCCTTTATATTCACATTAGAGACATCTATCTGGTCTCGTTTGTACTAAACTAATGAAACTTGAATGCACAGAAGTCCACTTATTTGTGATTTTCCTTGTTGAACGCCAGCATAAACCCAAGCTTTTCTCCTTGAAACCAGAACCAAAATTATCTACATAAATTTATTGCAATGACAAAGCCAAGAGCAAAAATTAAATATCTAAGATGAAAAATCCTAAATATATAGATCAAAAAGTTTTCAGAAAAATATGATTGAGATTTCTAACACGTTGACAATAATAGAATGCCAGAAATAATAAGCAAGATTTGTGGAGCATAACTAACATGACGTAATCTATGCTACAGAGTTCTATGACTCCTCCACATATAATTTAAAAACTTATTAGATAAATCACAAGGGAAACATTGTACGCTCTGTGCTATGGTCATTTCTCCTTCTGTATATTCTTTTAATTTTAAGAACTGCATATACTGTTTTAAACATAACAGAAGGGTTGCTTTTATTTATGTGCCCTTCAGTATGCTTATTGCTCCAACTATGTTGATTATCTTTTCTATTATTTTTAGATTATTTTATTATTTATGACAAGCAGCTACTTTCCTTTAGTGGGAATTATAGTAGATGGAAAACTTGTAAAAAAATTATTAATGCAATTTTGGTTTTTTGGAAAATAAAATTTCAAAATAGCAGGTGGGCTAATAAAAGCAGTGGATACACAATTGGTTTTTTATCTTTGTTCCCCAAAAAATGCAACCTGAAAAGCAGTCAATATCTGAGATTTGATCAGCTAAGCTACATAACAGTTGTATACCTGAAATACAGCGCATGCAATTTGGCCTCTACTCATTATCTGCCTCTTTCCTTTAGCTTTTGCTTAATACACACAAAGGAAATCTGTGAAAATGTTTTCATTGTTCTAGATCACTTTAAGAAGCCTTTACAGCAAAAACACTTCTGTGAAATATAGTAAGTAAATCTCATTGTGTAACTATTTCAACAAAATAGTCTTTATTCTGTGTTTTTTTCTTAAAAAAGTAAACAGTAATATCAGGCTCAGTACTGCTGTTTAATCTGCTCATGTGTTGAAGCACCTTCACCTGCCTGCTAGTATTTTAAAATAGCATGTTTTGTTAAAAAAAATGATGCCAGTAGTCACCAACTTTGCTAAACACACAGATTTTGTATACCTAGCAAAAATATTGTTTGACTGTTTCCACATTTCAGAAGATACCTTTTAAAGTGTACTGTACTGGGAACTACATGATCATGTTGGTCACTTGTTGCTAAATAGAAAGGATGTAGTCTGTCTCAAATGACAGGGAAACATGACAGATATGGATCCATGAACTAATTGTGATCAAATGCAGGAACTGATATTAATGCATGCCTCTAAAATAATCATGTTGATACTACAGAAATAAAACCTTCAAACTTCTCCACAGCAGTGAAAAAGCAACAGAAATTGCAACTTGTGAATTGATAACAGCCAGTCTGAACCTTTGTTCTTATTTTATACAGATCTCTCTTTTTTTTTTTTCCTTTGTGGCTTTGCTCCTGCATAAACTTTTAAAGAACAAGCTATTTTACCTGCACATCAGAAATCTATACTGGAAAATAGAAATTGATTGATTTTTTTTTATATAAGCATATCCAAAACTAGAAGGGCTAATACTCATGGAAAAAGGAACACCCCAAACCTCTACTGCTGAAAAGTTTACAGCATGAGAAGGAGAAAAACACATACAGAGAATACTTCCCATATTGAAACATTTCAAGGCATTTGAACCCTATTCAATTGCTGCAAAGTTGCCAGTTCTAAAACCAGGATTGCATGAATTTTACTGAAGACCCAGTAACCTTGTGATCCTCCAGACCTCTGCTTAAAGGTAGGTTTCTCAAAAAAAAAAAAATCTTATATCAAATCTTAACCCTTGCTGTACATTTAATGTTAGGTATCCAAAATAGTGCATACTGTGTGTGTGACCACAGCACTTTTTAAAGCTCATTAAAGAATATTTCTGTTCAATGGCATTTTTTTGTTAGCAACATTTTTATAATGTAAAGGCTCTCATCACTGTGCAGCAAATATATGGGGTTTTTTGCTCTTATCTCATGTAGTACACTTGATAAGGAGTACTACTGAATCTTCTGCACGCTGCATTACAAAGAAAACTGTCTTTCTGTAAGGCATTTTCTCTCCACTGCTTTCACATGAAATAAGGGCTCTTGTAGCTGAATGTATCTGACTGTATTAATACTTAAATAAAAACTGAAACCCTTTATCTGAAGTATAAAGCCCTGAAAAGATTTTTGCCTTTTCAATTGTGTTCACTGTAATAAAGGTTAATATTGAACTGAACTTATCGTAATCTAGCATCACACGTTAAGTTCCAATTCTCTGCATGTGATCTATTTTCTTCTTTATTAAATGATAATGGCAATGGTAAAATGATGGCAATGTTATTAAAAATATCATAGCAAAAGCATTTTACTTAAAGACAGTTCAAACCTATTGCTTTCATGAGTAGGAAAAAAAACATGGTGCAAAGTGCTCCGGAGAGGGAAGGGACTAGCATCTGTTGAAAATTAACTGCTTCAACATTAATTAACACATCATTTTCTACCTGATGAGATGGTGTTGTAGAAAGTATAAATTGAAGGCACAAGACTAAGAAATGAGTCATCTTTGACTTACCGTATCAAAGACTATTGCTGTATTGCAGTCAGCATCCAAACACAGAGCATGAAGCTTCTCGTAAATCAGAAAAAATATACAATCAATGAGCAAGTCAAATTCATTGTAAAAATAAAGGCCAGAGATTAGAGTATGTATCCAAGGGTCTGGTTAGTCACAGCTTTGACTAGCCTGCTACAGAGCTCTGCAAAACAAGTATACTGCAGCAGTGTGGCAAGCATAGGATTGCAATGCATGTCCCATATATTCAAGCATAATAGAAAACATGGTCTGGAGCTTATTCCATGTGGAAGTGGGGTTTGTTTTATGCAGGCAGAAAAAAGAAAGGTTCTTTTCCCACATAATAGAATTAGAAATGAAGATTTTTCTTGATTATTGTACACAATAATTCCCCAGGATATCAATTACATAAAGCAGGTGCCTCTGTCTCCTGTTTCCCAGATAAATGCCTGTAATCTTATTTCACAAATGATCCTATTTAGACAGGAACCACCTATTGTGATGATATCATTTGCTCTAGTATCCATAAATGGGCAACTTCCTACAAAACGTCATGACTACTGACGACACAAATTTTTATAATATTGAGTGGGCAGGGTGGTTGATGGGGTCCCATCAATCTACAGCAGCTTCTTCTGATGTGATACCACGAATCCTGCATAATCACATAGAAGACTGTAAATTAAGAGGAGCATTAAACCTCTCTAGTAAAGCTCATTAAAAAAAAAAAAAAAAAAAAAAAAAAAAACCCAAAAAAAAACCCCCCAAAAAAAACCCTGGAGAGGTAGTGAAGGCAGATAAAACATCATGACAGAGCAGTGGCACCTTTTCAAATGCCTTCGGCACTCTCAAAGATACTGGTAGATATGAACAAAATCACTCTCAGTTAAGAAGTGTAGCTGTCAGTTTCTTTTTAACAAATAATAAAAGACTGGATATCCTTTTCCCTTGCAAATTTAAAATATGCAGTGACAGCAAAAAGGACCAGTGCTTCAGTGATACACAAATTAGCCCACTCTTAGTGAATATTTTTTAGAATTAGCAGCTGCTTGTCACAGGAGCTTGGAATATGAACAGTGTATCAAATTACCCTTAGACTCTTTGAAATCCAGGCTGCTAGACAGGCTTGCTTCATGCACTAGCTACATGGATTTACTTTCTTACATCAGTCTTTTCTTAAGGAGAGCCATTCCATTAAATATGTGTATTTGGGAAATATTATAATACTCACAGATAGCTGAAATTAGTCTCCATCTGCCTGCTTTAACACACAGAGATGTGAGGAGAGTTAAAGGTGATAGTGTTCACTTGCCTACCCACCCTTTTCCCCAAGGGACAGAGTTGTGCCTAGAGGCTAAAGCAAATTGCCTAAGAACTTGTATTTAATATTTTTCTTGGAAGAAGTCGGTAAGAACTTCAGAAGAAGGTCCCCTGGTTAAAAAAAAAAAAAAAAAAAAAAAAAGAAGAAGGAAAAAGAGGAAGAGTGCCAGGCCACTTATTCTTTCTCCTGTGATTTTCCTTATATGGAAAGGCTGAACATTTTTATAGTATTTGCTCTCTGCTCCCAAAACATGGGTTCTCTTTCTCCCCATACCACTTATCACCATTTTTCTTTCTTCAGGTAGATGTCCCACCAGTTTGCAATCCATTTATCTTCTCCTTTGTTTGACAACTCTTGTCACTCCTGTGCCTTCTGTGTAAAAATACACCTGTTTTTCTTTTTCCATTTGTTGGTCACATGCTCACAGTTATGCAAAATGTTAAGAGATTCCATCTTGCTATGCCATCACAGTGTTGTAAAATATCTTTATAGACTCATTTGCAGTCTCTATTTACCTTTGTCTTCAAGGTTCAGTAATACCAGTATCACCCTACTTAATGCACATCATATTTATGGGTGTCACAACTCAGCTTTGGACACATTCTTGAAGCCTTTTTACTTCCAAAATGCCTTCCAAAATGTGTTAAAATGCCTGATATCTGCTGAGAGATGTATTTTAAAAGCATGTCTCTTGTGCTCTGTTTTTCCAATATGAATTATTTTTTAAGCACTAAATGATACTACATATTTAGGTAGTTATCCTAGGATTCCTCTGGCCTAGCTTTAGCTTAGATTTTTTTTTTTTTTCCTTTGTGGCTTTGCTCCTGCATAAACTTTTAAAGAACAAGCTATTTTACCTGCACATCAGAAATCTATACTGGAAAATAGAAATTGATTGATTTTTTTTTATATAAGCATATCCAAAACTAGAAGGGCTAATACTCATGGAAAAAGGAACACCCCAAACCTCTACTGCTGAAAAGTTTACAGCATGAGAAGGAGAAAAACACATACAGAGAATACTTCCCATATTGAAACATTTCAAGGCATTTGAACCCTATTCAATTGCTGCAAAGTTGCCAGTTCTAAAACCAGGATTGCATGAATTTTACTGAAGACCCAGTAACCTTGTGATCCTCCAGACCTCTGCTTAAAGGTAGGTTTCTCAAAAAAAAAAAATCTTATATCAAATCTTAACCCTTGCTGTACATTTAATGTTAGGTATCCAAAATAGTGCATATTGTGTGTGTGACCACAGCACTTTTTAAAGCTCATTAAAGAATATTTCTGTTCAATGGCATTTTTTTGTTAGCAACATTTTTATAATGTAAAGGCTCTCATCACTGTGCAGCAAATATATGGGGTTTTTTGCTCTTATCTCATGTAGTACACTTGATAAGGAGTACTACTGAATCTTCTGCACGCTGCATTACAAAGAAAACTGTCTTTCTGTAAGGCATTTTCTCTCCACTGCTTTCACATGAAATAAGGGCTCTTGTAGCTGAATGTATCTGACTGTATTAATACTTAAATAAAAACTGAAACCCTTTATCTGAAGTATAAAGCCCTGAAAAGATTTTTGCCTTTTCAATTGTGTTCACTGTAATAAAGGTTAATATTGAACTGAACTTATCGTAATCTAGCATCACACGTTAAGTTCCAATTCTCTGCATGTGATCTATTTTCTTCTTTATTAAATGATAATGGCAATGGTAAAATGATGGCAATGTTATTAAAAATATCATAGCAAAAGCATTTTACTTAAAGACAGTTCAAACCTATTGCTTTCATGAGTAGGAAAAAAAACATGGTGCAAAGTGCTCCGGAGAGGGAAGGGACTAGCATCTGTTGAAAATTAACTGCTTCAACATTAATTAACACATCATTTTCTACCTGATGAGATGGTGTTGTAGAAAGTATAAATTGAAGGCACAAGACTAAGAAATGAGTCATCTTTGACTTACCGTATCAAAGACTATTGCTGTATTGCAGTCAGCATCCAAACACAGAGCATGAAGCTTCTCGTAAATCAGAAAAAATATACAATCAATGAGCAAGTCAAATTCATTGTAAAAATAAAGGCCAGAGATTAGAGTATGTATCCAAGGGTCTGGTTAGTCACAGCTTTGACTAGCCTGCTACAGAGCTCTGCAAAACAAGTATACTGCAGCAGTGTGGCAAGCATAGGATTGCAATGCATGTCCCATATATTCAAGCATAATAGAAAACATGGTCTGGAGCTTATTCCATGTGGAAGTGGGGTTTGTTTTATGCAGGCAGAAAAAAGAAAGGTTCTTTTCCCACATAATAGAATTAGAAATGAAGATTTTTCTTGATTATTGTACACAATAATTCCCCAGGATATCAATTACATAAAGCAGGTGCCTCTGTCTCCTGTTTCCCAGATAAATGCCTGTAATCTTATTTCACAAATGATCCTATTTAGACAGGAACCACCTATTGTGATGATATCATTTGCTCTAGTATCCATAAATGGGCAACTTCCTACAAAACGTCATGACTACTGACGACACAAATTTTTATAATATTGAGTGGGCAGGGTGGTTGATGGGGTCCCATCAATCTACAGCAGCTTCTTCTGATGTGATACCACGAATCCTGCATAATCACATAGAAACCCAAAAAAAAAAAAAAAAAAAAAAAAAACCCAAACAAAACCCCCACACCTAAAACTGGGAAAAAAAAACCCTGGAGAGGTAGTGAAGGCAGATAAAACATCATGACAGAGCAGTGGCACCTTTTCAAATGCCTTCGGCACTCTCAAAGATACTGGTAGATATGAACAAAATCACTCTCAGTTAAGAAGTGTAGCTGTCAGTTTCTTTTTAACAAATAAAAAAAAAACCCTGGAGAGGTAGTGAAGGCAGATAAAACATCATGACAGAGCAGTGGCACCTTTTCAAATGCCTTCGGCACTCTCAAAGATACTGGTAGATATGAACAAAATCACTCTCAGTTAAGAAGTGTAGCTGTCAGTTTCTTTTTAACAAATAATAAAAGACTGGATATCCTTTTCCCTTGCAAATTTAAAATATGCAGTGACAGCAAAAAGGACCAGTGCTTCAGTGATACACAAATTAGCCCACTCTTAGTGAATATTTTTTAGAATTAGCAGCTGCTTGTCACAGGAGCTTGGAATATGAACAGTGTATCAAATTACCCTTAGACTCTTTGAAATCCAGGCTGCTAGACAGGCTTGCTTCATGCACTAGCTACATGGATTTACTTTCTTACATCAGTCTTTTCTTAAGGAGAGCCATTCCATTAAATATGTGTATTTGGGAAATATTATAATACTCACAGATAGCTGAAATTAGTCTCCATCTGCCTGCTTTAACACACAGAGATGTGAGGAGAGTTAAAGGTGATAGTGTTCACTTGCCTACCCACCCTTTTCCCCAAGGGACAGAGTTCTGCCTAGAGGCTAAAGCAAATTGCCTAAGAACTTGTATTTAATATTTTTCTTGGAAGAAGTCGGTAAGAACTTCAGAAGAAGGTCCCCTGGTTAAAAAAAAAAAAAAAAAAAAATCCTCAGGGCATTTTTCAACAGGATCCCCACAAATCTTAGTTTACTTACTCCTGCTTTGAACAGACTATGCTGCATCTAAACAGCTTCTTAATACACAGGAAGAAATGCATTAGGATCTATCTGCATTCATGTTTGGACAGTGCTCACAGAACACCAGTCAAGCTGGGCTTTCAGGGTGGAAAACTTTAAAGCTTAAAAGCAAAAACCCCCAGAGGACTTTATATACATTTCTACTGAGGTAGTTCTAGCAAAACAGAGTTCACTTCTCAAAACCCAGCCCATCCACTGCACATTCCGTTCTAATACTTTGCCTTTATTTTACACTTTCTTTGGACCAGGGACCACCCTCTACTAAATTTCTGTATTACACATATAGAGGTTCTCAAAGGCAAGGCAGTGCAAATTTTAATAATAAAAGCAACTCTTTCAGAGTTGACTCCTACCAGAGTGACTCACTTCAGGTCTAGATAGGTTGAAAGCAAGATCTTAACACAGCATCCATGGCTACAAGATGCAGTATGCTGTCAAAGCAGAGAAGTCAATAGGTTTTTTACAGGCACCCTAAAGAGAAGAACTCCTTCCTCAGAGATTGAAAACATTGGAGAAAACAACTTCAGAGCACTGAGTAGCCATTTAGATGTAAGCCATTTAGAAGATTCTTTCCTTCTCCCTCCCTCCTGTGCTTGTCTTCCAAGACAAGACTAGCTGATCTCCTTAAATATGCTGTTTAGGAAAAGACAGAAGCACAGCTTTGGCTCTGGATATCATAACCCCTTCATTTCAGTACTGGGTGGAAATAGAAAAGCATATACTCTGTGCATCCAGATGGCATAAATATTTTCCATGTGTTTCCATGACAAAAGACAAAGATAACACAAGAAACAGTTAGAAAGCAGAAGTGTGTGTAACTGAGATTGATGGTCCAGAAGTTTCTCTCTTGGCTAGATAAAAGCTGATGAAACGGAAATAAGGAGAAGAAAAAAAGACAGAAAATAGCTAAAAAGAAAATTAATCACTGCTTCATCAAATTCTCTCCTGCCTTGGGAAACACCAAATGTCAGATTTCCCTGTTAATTTTCAAAGTCTTTCAAGGCAGTTGCCAGGATGTAGTAGGCAAGTGCGTGCTTTCTTAAAACAATATCTGTTACAGCATCACCACTCTTCCTTAAACCTAGATTTGACCTTACCATGAACACAGTGATGAGCTCTGAGCTCATTCCTGTGCAGAGAAGAATGTTAAACACGGTCCATGGAAGATGCCTCAATGGTTCTGAGCTGTGCTTAAAGGCTTCTAAGCTTTATAAAACGTAGTGCTAAAGAGAATGGACCATCATTTCCAGCAGTTCCCTTTTGTTTAGAGAGATATTGTGGGAAAAAACGCCAAGCATATTGCTGCCTTAGGAAGGGCCTGAAGGATTATACTGAAAGGATGAGTCACTCCAGTGAAAGCAATGCACTTGGTCATGGAGAGACTGACATAAGCCACAACATCTAATACTAAGTAAGCAAGTACAGTAGTCATCTAATAAAACTGCAGACCACACAACAGAATATTCTACCCCTCTTAAGTACTTTCCTTTCCATGTGGAATCTTTGAAATACCCTGATATCCTAACAAATAAGTCTAAATGTCTTTAAACCACCTTCGAAATTCCTACTGGTCTTTTTGTTTGGTTTGTTCTTTCTACCATAACTGGAAACTAGATCTCTCCAGACATTACAGACAGCTGATAAATTTGAACATTTCTGGGCAAAGAATTAGAAAGGCTGGATCTTCTTTAAAATATCTGGGCTTTCCACTAATTAGAGTTGAAACCTAAGTTATAGAACACCAATGGATTATTGAAACTCCATTCTGAAAGGCAGGAGACAGAAGGATGTTACCTGCTAAAGCACCTACTGATATTTTAGTAGATAGTTTTTAGCAGAGACAAAACAAATTGTTTCAGTTAAATGAGTTTGTCTGCTGGTTTGAGTAACAAGAAACCCTGCAATCTCCAGCAAGTATAATTATATCATATATTAATTATATCAAACCAACAAAAATTATGCTAAAAAAAATTTTCAGTGCTGTCCTTTTAAACTGCAAACAGCTAACAATCAGTACAAATAAAAAGAGAATTCTTACATGCCGGCTTTTCACAGAAGTAGAGTAGGAATACAGCTATTACACATTGTGTGATGCTTCCTTTAATTGTATTACTTAGGCCACCCCATGTGCATATCGATTAACAAGGCTCACACTAACTAAAACAAGGAAAAGCACTTCCACTTGTTTCTGTAGCAAACAAACAGGAAAATTAAACAAGAGTCTTGGACAAGGAAATTTTAGTCTGCTATCCTTCATAATGATTGCAGCCAAGACCAAAAATGCTAAGGGCTAGAAGTTTTATCCTCATGCTTTTAGCCAGATCTACTTGTGTGTAAATCTCTTGAGGAGCTGAACTGAACTGATGGGATCCATTGAACAGACATTACTTCAACAGGTATCACACTTCTGTACCTAAGCAAAGATTCTCTCTTAAATCCCTCTGAGGTTCATCACTTTTGCTTTTCAAAAGCACTATGGAAAACTCAAAGGGGGGTTTCAGCCTCATAAGGCCAAATTAATTTGTTATAATATAGCAATGCTGATGAAGAATAAAGTGCAGTTTTTAATTACTCGTCAAAATCCTATTTCACAACAAAAAGCTAGAAATATCAATTACAGGCATCACAAATAAATAAATTATTAAGAATTATAAATATTACAGTAAATTATTACTTAATGCCTAAAACAATCAGGAAAAGGTTCTGTTCACAATCTCAATTTTATACCACCACCTGCAATGCTGGTGTCCCAAAGAAAATTTGAATTTCACATTCCATTAGTAATACAGGTGTAAAAAATATATACCAAATAAAAAAATTACATGGTCTGATTAAAAAAAAAATCATTTCCATATGAATATCTAAATAATTGAGAGCAGAAATTTTCTAAAAAATTAGAGGAGGGCTTTACCTTGCTTTTCAAAATCTGGTTAGCACAATTGTTGATTGATGAGGGGCAATAATGGTTTGCATCTAGTGACTCTTCTAAATGAAATAGAATTGTTTGGGAAATAGGAAGAAAAGGATAAAAAGTTCTGATTTCTTTCTGTCTGTGAAACTGTGTATTTTACTAAGTCATTTCCTTTTCAAATGAACTTCCCACTTCTTTGCAAGGCAGCTGCATTGAAACATTTATGGTCCTAAAGTCTGTACATTATACTGTTTAATATAAGCAGAAACTAAATACTCTCTTCTACCATACGCCTTGATGGTCTACGGTAGAAGAGAGTAGGATGCCTGTATTCTACATCCATGTAGGATGCCTGGTAGATTTTCCAGAGGTCAGATGTTTGGTAGGGTTCATCCTTGGAGTCAAAAAAAATCTAATTCTCGGAGCATTTCAGATCTGGATTCTCTATAAATTACAGCTATTGTGACAAAACATTGCCTTTGACAGACAGGACATCTAGAGGAAGAGTTTTCTTCACTGAAGATCAAAGCTATAAAATTGTACTAACAATGACCAGCAAAGCTATGGTATGGCCATACCATTAGCATGAAAAGGAGAGGGTTCTTGCAGGTTAGGGTGTCAGAAATTCTTCATATTTTGATAGTATCAAAATGGAAGATGCATCTGTGAGCAGGACAGCTTTGTGAACAATGATCACTCACTCATTTGGAGGCAAGACTGCAAAAACATCTGCCTGCCTTTTAATGCAAGTGTTGAGGAACAGCTGTAATAACAACGAAGAGAAAAGCAATCCTGAAAGACCATATACAAAAAATATAGCACTAATTCCTTCTTTTAAAGATAATGAGTTTGCTTCAAAAATTGCACTTTTTTCTTCTTACCAATATCTCCACAGAGCTTAAGTTAGAAACTTTTAATATCCTCTCCTTCCTTCCTTCCTGCCATTTCTTTGCAGTAGAATATTCAGAATGTACTCAAGAAATTGGTATCTCAAAACGATTACTGTAAATGAAAAAGCAAAAGTAACCACCTGGTCTCCCTGTATGTTTAAGCTTAGAGTAGTAAAGAACTTTCTCAACTTTGCACTGTTTCATTTTGACAAAACTTTATAACAGGGCCATTATTTTTACCATTTTTCCTCAAGTAACACTGGTTCAGAAACCCCTAATCTGAGAATGTTTGTGTAGGCTTTCTGATCTTTTTTGTTTTAAGCAAAGATAGTTATCAGGGATTTGTGATCAGGCTTTAATTTTTCTATCTTTTTGTTATCCTGTCTATGTCCTTTGTCAAACACAGTTCCTTCACTTGCGGTCCTGTGTTCCTTGCCTTTACTTCCCATTTTCCTCCTGCCCAATTTTCTAAGTTCAAATAGACAAAAAAAGTGATGTGAAAATAGACAAAAAAATTATGTTTTCCTATCTGGTTCTTTATTTTACACATATCTGATGTCTTGGAAAGATGATCAGTAGACTTTATGACAAAACTAAAGATGCTGTTCTAAAAAAGCATTCTAGAAACTATGGAAAAATAGAAAAAAGAGGAAGGACTTGAAGATGACTAAAGTATGATTAGGTTAAATCTCATATTAAATCATCTGTTCTCCCTTGACAAATTTTTGGGAAAGGTGGAGAGAGATGTGACAGCAGCTGCAGATAGTTCGAAGGCTTTCAAAGGGCTCTGGAGAGCCCAAAGGAGGAATCTCACAAGGTGAGGCTCCAAGTTGAAGCATTGTCTCCAAGTCACAGCCAGGTCTCAGAAATATTTATTGATTATTTGATAAATATAGCAACACAGTGTAGATCCTCTGGAGCATAAATAAAATTCTGCTTCACATATTCTGTACTTTGTTTGCCAGTATGCAAATATGGCTACTATGTCACCCCAATATAAACTGTGTCTTGTGCTGTGACATCTAAAGTAAGAGATTTTGGACCTTTGCAAGTTGAAATGTGGGTTTGACATCATGTTCAGGTCCTTGTTGTGGCTGATGATAAGCTTTGTTTTGAAGGTGAAACAAAGTCAAATTCTGTAATTTCACATGTTGTCAAGAGACAAAACAGTCGTCTTTTGGCCATATCTCATCAGAGGCACTGGCACTAATCCATTTCCAAGCATCACAGCTCATAAACTCAGAGCTATTATGGACTTGATAAAGTCAATCGATACATTAGTTAAGTGAGATGGAATGATTTAGCTCTTAGGGAAAAAAAATGTAGGCCTCAGTGTTATTAAATGTTGGGTTTGCGCATCCTGGAATAATGAATTACAAGAAAACCATTCAGACAGACACACCTGTCTTGGCACATTCACTTGAAATACAACCAGGATAACAAAGTCTTTTTGTTTTGTTTAAATAAATTGAGAGAACTTCAAATCAAGGACTGCTTCTCAGTATCTGTTTCACAAAATCTTCTTGAAGAGTTTTTTCTGAGACCCTACTTCATACTGAATATGGGTAACAGCTCAACAAGAACCTGGATTTGTCCCTTACAAATTTGGAAAGGACTGACATGTTTTTCAAAGGTGGAGAAACCTATAGCACTTATACAACTTCTCCCTACTGACAAATCTGAGCTAGATAGAAAAACATAGTATAGTGACAATGGGAGGAAATGGGGTACTCTGGATATCATAATTTGCATTAAAAATACATTTTGACACAAATTCTCTTCAATCTTACATGCTAACTTAAAGTAATAAAGGTAAACAGATGCATGTATTTACACACTTCCAAATAACCAATAATGTATGTTGACTTATCACAATCTTTATGAGGTCTATTTTAGAAACTAATTAAATCTTTTATTTTAGAAAGCAAATAAATTTTATTTAATGCTCCCTATTTGAAGAAAAAAATATTCACAATATAGGACAAGGAAACTGCATCAATTTTATTTTTTTTTTTCTGAGGCTTCTAGCATAAGCTATGGCAGTGAAAATATGCATTGAAATTACTGGTTAGCCTGACTACTAAAAATAGTTATTTCATCCTTAGAAAACAACATAGTAGAAATATGCTTTCTGTAGATTATTTCTCATAAGTTTTATGTTTCTTGAAGAAAAGACAATGTGAGCAAGACTACTCATTAACAGTGGAATGCAGGAAGAAGTAAAATCCTCCAGCAAGAGTTCAAGAAAGCATATTACAGTACATCTGTAAACCTGGTTTTCTCTAAGGGTGACTGAGGGCCAGAAAATGACATGACAAAGATGCACACATTCCCGATAGATTATTTAACCCTGCCAGTCTGCAAAAAACTGTAATAACATTAATATTCACAGTGGCACCCTTTGATGCTTTCATAATTCAGATTTGACCTCAGTGAGAAACCTGGCAAATGACTTTTGTTCCATGTTTCTAGTCTTTTATGAAAGGACAGTAACACCCCTGCATCAACCCTGCATCGCGACTGCCTAGTAAGCACCCACAAATGTTTGATATCCAGGATTTTGCAGTCTAGAACTGAAGCACACTGAAAAAGCTGATACGTGTAGAAGTCACTATGGTTACTGCCTACACTTTCTTTGCCTCCAATAAGATCTTTAATTTCCATAAGCATTAAAATTCACCAAATGCACCAAAATTATTCAGACAAAAAAAAAAAAATAGTCTCTTTGGTTTATAAGCCTTTTAGCTGTGTTGCTTTTATCTTTTTAAATATAGATGCTGAGCTGAGGCATATTATTCCACATAAGAAAAGGTATTGCAGGAGAAACCTTGTGGTGGAAATGCTTTGTGGACCCCCAGCTTCAGAAGTGTGTGTGGAACAGCTGTCTGCTGTTGGCCAGTGCAAAGCCAAAACCCAGAAAACACTTTACAGGATGCCAGAAAAAAGGCACTAGCTGGAGATTCAGCAAGCCAAATTCAGACGATGATTATTGTTAGTATTACTGCAAATCTTTCCAAAAGTAAGAAAATTAAAAGTTCATATTCTGTGGTTAGATTCCCTATCCATTGTAATACGAAATAGCTATATGTAAAACAAATTTTGGGTTTGTTTTTATTTTTACTTTTCTTTATTTTACAGTAATCAGAATGATTCTTTCTTTCAGTATTCTTATACAAATGTCAAGCTGGCTAGATCCTGTAATATTTCCTGATCTCATGGTCACTCAGTATACCAAGCTCTTTAAGATTGTATCCAGTGGCTGTGTCCTCAACAGTCATTTAAAACATTTCTTAGTTTTATGCTTTTACTTCAGTTAGCTTTCCACTTAAGTTCCTTCCAGCACACTGAATTATTTTGTTCCCTGATATTGTCTGTTATTTTGAAAACCCCCCCTGAACCGCCATTGTCAATTCTCCTACATACAAGTAGCCTATTCCTCCTTTTCACCTCAACTACCTTCTTACAGCTAGTTGCTTTTAGTGTGCCATTTAGTGATCAATATATTCTTTATCAGTTCAGCTACTTCCCTTTATTTTGCCTATATGTGATTTTGCTGATGTTCCCTTTAGGAGAAAGTTCTTAATATTACTCTTCAATATACTCAATGAGGTCTTTTCACTGAGAATCCTTTTTCAGAAAGAGCAGGGTCCTCACTGCATACAGGACATGCAGGTAAAATACTTGACACCTTCAGCAGGAATTACACCGAGCTCAGCTGTGGTTTATAGAGAAGCAGCACCAGCAGAGGCTTATTCCTGCTGCTGAGGCAGGAGATATAATCCCATCAATACCCAAATCTACAGAATCTCTTCCAGCGTTGCCAGCCCCAAGGAGTCAAACAACACCCCCAATACTCACAGATGAAACTTTCCCAAAATCATAAATACTTTTTAAAAGGTAGATATGAAAATTGCCCTTGTCACTTCAGACCAAATGTCCAACCTATAAGAACTCAGAATATTACCTATCATAACATTAGTTTCTTAAACCAGGCTGGAAAATAGAGCTTTTCCCTGTAATCCCTCACTTTCATAATAACAAACTCTTGCTAATGTATTAAATGTCACATGAAACAACAAATCAGCAGTGGTCACTTTTTCATGTATCATTTCCATGTATGACACCTAGGTACATTAAAGAAGGGGGAAAGTACTTCCTAGAAGTTCAAAGAATTCAGCTGTTGGCTTAAAATAGTTAGCAATTTCTATATAAGTCATAGAAAATATTGAACAATTCTCTGCTCAAAATTTTTTCAATGTAAATGAGATTGTGATAAAGGTTTTACTTCTGATGAAGTCTTCGTAAATGCACATGCATTCAGATTTTGACAGAACCAGAAGCATTTTAGTGGGAGTTTATAAACTTGTGGAAGGAGAATACACCAAAAGGCTGATATTTATTGGTAGAGTGCTACCCTGACATTTAAGGTGTTTTCTGTTATGCCTGCTTACTTACTTGTGCCCCTGTCTTATTTCCTGGGAGAAATGCCAAAAAATAAAGTAACCTCTGTATACTAACTATTAACTATGTCACATCATGCTGCTTAAAATATGTTACAACCTGATTGGCACAGAAACACATTTTGTTCTGTTTTGGAGCACTTATATCCAGAACAATGAAAATTCACAGCCCCAGCTTCTTGGGAACCAAGAAATCAGCTCTAAATATGACTTTATATTGGAGTTCAGTTGCAGCATTACAAGCTATGGCAGAGTATCTTAACTCACAGGCAAGGTAATTTGTAATGGTACAGTATTTAAAACAAGAACAGATCTTGCTCAGATTGAATTAATCCAAGTCGGGGACCAAATGACCTGTAACGATACAAATTATTCTTTAGAAATCATTCCAAACTGCAAACACATAAAAGACATGCCCTGAGACGTTACCTAAAGCACAAACAAATACAGTGCAGATTCACAATTACAGCAAATAAGTACACAGTATAAAGAAAACACAGCTTTAAAAAAGTTTCTATCTTACAGAACACTCTCTAGGCCTGGAAGATGCCAAGACACAGAGTGAGCTTCAGGGGGTGAACAAGAAGAGCGACCAGAGAAAGCCCGCAAGAAGATAGCCAGGGATGGGAGCAGGGATAGAGGTCTGCTGTAAAAGGAGACCTGCTTGGCTGTAGGGCTCCGCCGAGCAGCCTTGCAGCACCAGCACTGCACCTTTGAGACTCTGCTTCAGCCAGCGCCGCTGTAACGCAAGGGGACGGCTCCATCTAGAGGCAAATATCCCCTGAGCCGGGGAAATGGCATCGCTGCGACTGAAACGCCTTTCTCCACAAGTCAGAATCTACTCAAAATAGCACTCCGAGCTGCTGTTCTCTTGGCAGGGATGTCCAGCAGGAGGGAGCAACCTCCATCAACCTCATCTTCTGCAAAGGCTGAGCAGATGAAAATAACGCCAAGCCTTCCCTGAAATCCACCTCTCAGCTTGAATGGGCTCCCACACCAAGTCTTGCTCTCTGCAGCATCCATAAAATGACACAGAGTGAAGGCTTACTCTCTAATGGCAAGAAACTCTATCTCATAAGAAATAGAGAGTATTTCCCACAAATATCTTGATAAGCACACTATACTCAGTATCAAACAGAGTACCAATAGTTAATATGAAGTTAAAGAAATGTTTTAAAAAATAATTCTTAAAAAAGAGATTATTAAAAAGAATGTTTATAATCCTTAATGATGCAAAGGCCTTCTTGGCTGAACAAAGATGCAGCTATTCTTTTGTGTCCATCAATAAATATCTCCAACCATGTATTAATACTGATAAAGAACCTAGGAACATCAAATCACATACTTTAAAAATTATAAGCAAGTCTAACTTCATCCTCTCTATTGCTGCGGTCTGGACTCTCTGCCAAGTTATTCTCATGGAAGAGTTTTCATGAGTTTTTTCTGCACTGACCAAGAAATAAATAAAAAAAAGCCTTTACGTGGATGTCTCTGAAAGCCTTTTCTCCCAGTCACAGGCTAAAACATGTACTGCAATGTAATTTTACAAGCTTAACTCCACTGTGGCTTACTGTATGCCTAAAAGGGCCTTTTCAAATAGGTAGCAGCCAGTTATATGAATATAAATCTTCCTGTTCACTGTTTTCAGGCTTGTGGGGTATGTATCACCAAATCTGCACTTTTTATAAATCAGTATGTTTAGATTCAACCAAGCTGTGTATCTGAGCAACAGCACAGCAAGGAGCGACTGTTGTCTATGCATTACATTTTCTCAGATTACTCATTTATTATACAATAGTGTCCTAAATTTTACCCATCACTTTCTTCTGGTGTTTGTTAGTGAGGAAGAAAATTTGGATTCAAACTAGTTTACTTTTGCCATAACAACATTTTCTGCAAGTTAGGTCTAAGTAGTTAAGATTAAAACTGGTGAGCTGATTATTGTAAGCAAGATATATTGGGGAGTGAGGGGAGAGAAAAAAATTATGCTATTTTCTTATAAAAATTAATTGCAAAAATTTGTGCTCATTTCTTAATCTATTCATTTTCTGTGTTTTACTCACTTTAGATGTATTTTTGCAATATGAATACAAATATAAATGAACAAATGCAAAGGCAATATATTTTACAGTTCTAGGTTAGGTTTTGGGTTTCTTTTAAGGGCAAATATTTCATAAAGCATTGTTTATTTTACAGGAATCATTGCTGAAAACAAAACTAGCAAACTACATAGTCATTCCTTCCCTGACTTCTTCCTACTTTAGGAATTCAGATCCAGTTTGCTGTTACTCAAAACAAAATTACTTGCAGGTATGACTCATATCTTTGTGGCAGCAAAGAATATAAGATGTATGCCTATTTATGTAGCACATGCATAATAGCACATTGGAAGTTTTTTAAGGTCTCTTCTAAGACAAGTGCAAGAGCATGGATGGAGAAAAAGCCCATTGGAGTCAAAGGAGGACCCCAATGAACTCTCATATGTGTTTGCAAATACATGCACATACAATGGCACTGAATATGTACCAACACCTATGGGAAGAGTTGAATATCAGTCAAATGAAAACATCAGAGCTAACCTCCAAGAGTCTGTAGTGATTAGCCATCACTTACACTCAAAGACATTCCCACCTTGCAAGCTCAGCTTCGTCCCTTGGCTTCAGACCCAAAACAGACCAGTCCTCAAACAAGTCCTGCCTCTTTGCAGTGTTTGGCTTGGCAGCGTCCAGCACTGGTTTAAATCAATGTCTCAAAGATATTGGTGGCAAAAGAAACTGCCCAATTAGTGTGCCTGTGAAACATATGTCATAGGGCCTGGCTTTGCCTGGGTGGTCCAAAACTGAAGAAAATACGGGTGAGAGATGGACCTCAGACTTTCATTATTGCAGTAAGTTTTTGGAGGCAGTCTTTCTACGAAAACATTAATTAATCTAAATGGATGAAAGATTAGGTCAAGATTAGGTCTTGACAGTTTAGGTCAAGATATAGTGCTCAGAAAGGTGAATAAAATATGGAGGGAAAAGTAGCATGCTGAGAAAGATGGAGAAGAGGGCCTGTTACGGTATGTGTTAAAGACATGGATAGGGCAGAGACAGTTCACAAAAAATTAACCTAGCCTTCTCTGTGTGAGAAACACATATGACACAAAAATTCTAACTTTTTAATATATTTGGAGCGGCTTAGCCCTCTCTTGCTCTACCTGAAAATGGTAAAATATATGAGCAGTGACTTCCGGTGACAGCTACACAAGTATCCATGGGTGTGATGCCAAAACTTCAAATGTCGAAATCGGAACAAGATTGAGACTATTTCAGTCATTGTAGATCAATGTTCCTGGTCTAAATTAGTCAGCTGCCTGTTATGCAAGATCATCCTCCCTGCTAGTCATTCTCACAGGGTATTTACAGAACACTGTATGGGAATGGTGAGAATCTGAGTGAAGGTACTACCAGGAGGAGGCTATTTAAAAAAGAATGTACTGCATACATTTTCAGGCAGACATTTAAGTAGACATTTCTGTAAAGCATTTGCTTTTCCCCTCTGCATTATATATGCACACATACATACATGTATACACACATACATACATGTATACACACACACTATGTTTTCATGTCATTGCAGGTAATGTGGGAAGGAAAGCATACATAAACATGTTTTAAAAAATCTTTCTAGAACATGAAATACTTCTGCTACTTCTGGGTAGCACAGGCTTATTTGGAAATAGCTTTCAAAATGCAGATTTTGGAGAAAAGTATTTCACAAATCAAAGTGATTCTCTCAAAGCTTATTTTGCCATGACAGCATTTACTAGAGTAGGAGGAAGAGGAAAATTTTGGTTTATAACACCACAGTGGATTCAAATCTTCTCTTCTCTGGAGGTTTGATTCAGTGTCCTGAGCTAGATGTAAAACATCTTGTTAAAAAGATCACAACCAAATGCACATAAAATATCTCACCACCATGATCTCCCGCTCTTCTCCTTCTTTTCTATCTTACACACTTATTTCCTTACCCTCACTGATTGGAGTTGCAATATAGTTGCATCTGTACAAGATAATTTCTGCCTGCTTAACTAATGCTAAAAGACTCCTTTTTGGAAAAATACAGAACAAGTGAAGTGATCATAAGGTGGACTAGCTCAAAAAAACCCCTCATTAAATAGCCTTCTCCTGTTTGCATCATATAACAGGGTTACTCTGTCAGTGTTATCTCAATAACTGTTCTATGAATACAGTCATAATGATGGTGGGGAGGAAAAAATAAGGGAATATTCCAATTTTTAACTATTATTTTTATTGTATGTTTTCATTTTTATTTCTTCGTGTGGGGGGGGTATAGTACATGAATTAAAAGAAGTCTGATTCATTTTGTTAACACAGAATACAACATGATCTGCACTGATTCAGGGTCCATCTTATTTGCTAAAGCTGGAGATAAAGACCCGGAATTGTTGAATTGTTGAACCAAACCAAGAGTTAGGATACTTTTTTTTTTTATAAATTGCATTTTTTCAATAGCACTTGACCAAAAGTGCAGGAGCTTCAGCAAAGCCCGCCAAACTCCAAATGGACTGTCTGATGATTTGGCACAACTTGAAATAATGCTGAAAGCAAGTACAGCCAAATTAGTACTTTCATTCAGCTAAAATGAAATGGACTATAATATAAATAGATCAAAATTGGGCCCAGATCCTGCAATTCACTATGCAGGCAGACTGTCAAGTGCAGAATCAGCACTTTGGTGAGCAGAAATCTAATGAGGAAAAGCTCTAAAATGCAGAAAGTATTATTAGAAGAAAAACTATTTAAATCCTCCACATAACTAGAAATATTTGCTAAGTACCACAGTTACTAATAAATGTGTTAAGAGTACTTACTTTGAACCTGTAAATTATTCTTTAAATGTAGTAAAAAATAATTTCATGCAACAATGTGTCAAGCCAGTTTGGAAAAAGCGTTAAAAAAACCTTGATGACTGTGTTTATCCACAGCAGAGCAAGTGTATAATCGGTATTAACCAGCCCAAGAAGCAATGCACTACCTGAGCACAACACAAATGACACAGATTTTGGAAGATTAAAAATGAGAGAGAAGGAGCGAAAGGTTAAACATACAAATCCCACATAGAAAGAAGTCTTTAAATGCTGGGCTTTTTTGAGAATTGCAGCCTACAGTGCAGTTCCCCTGTTTCATGTTTGCTCCGAATTAAAAATAAATAAATAAAGAGAAGCAGCTAAGTATTCTTAAAGAACGAGCTTTAAAGAGAATTCTATTCACATTAACACAAAAGATTGCATCACGTTATATAAATAAAATCACATACTGTGACACAAGGATCTGCTAGGAAAGTCAGAAATTCGATAGACAGAAATGCTGTGAAAAATCTGCAAACCTGAACACTGAGGAAAAAAATGAAACAAAGGAAATAGAACATGTTTGAAGACACTTTATGGATAAAAACAAATACAAATAATAAAGGAATGACAACAACAACAACAGAAAGCCTTACCATGATGTTTGCACAACTGTGTGTCTGTAGCCCATGCTATAAATGTGGATACCTTCTATTTCCATCATCTCAGCCCCTCTAGTGGTCAGTACCTGAAGATCTTGCCTTCAGGAGGGACACGATCTATCCATATGTACCATTTGCTGTTGCTCCAGTATCTTGACAGATATTTTTTTCTTAATCATGTAATTTTTTCTGGAGATATAACTTGTCACTTTTTATTAGCATCTTTGTCAGTGCTGCTGCTACGTGCATACATTTAATTGCTAAGCAACAAAGAGTAAGCTCTGCACAGCACATTCTATCACTGCATTCCCTGTGCCATGCATTGTTACTAATGCACTTATATAATAAGAAATACCAAAAAAAAAAAAAAAAAAAAAAAAAAAAAAAAAAAAAAAAAAAAAAAAAAAAAAAAAAAAAAAAGAAAAAAAAAAGTAAAAATATTTACTTCTGTTTCCATAGCATCTAGAAGCCACAATCTGGAATCAGGCTCCATCATGCTACCCATAAGGAAGAGAGCTAACAGCTGAAGAAAGATGACAGCGAGTGGACTGTAAAAAGTACACAAAAGTTAAAAGGAGTGGTGAGTTTCGGTGTTTCCATAGATGAATAGGCTAAATCTAAAGCTCAGAGGTGACTACCTACCTACAGTTAGTCACGATCTCAGACATTAGGGAAAAATTGCTGTGGCTAAAATACTTGAAGCTTTTGCAAGTGTGGTGGCCTGAAGGTGGGAAGTATTACCAGTTTTTAGAAGTTTATCAGTTTGGAAGAGATACATCTGCATTGTATCACGAAATACTCTCTCTTCCTTTTTCTCTTTAAGTTGTAGAAAAAAACCGAGCAGGCAGTATTTTGTCACCAAATGTTACACCTCACTGTCTGCTCTTCATATTGAAATGTATATTTGCCCCTCTCGTTGAAGGCGCTGTCTCCAAAATCTGAGTTGGCATTAACAGGTTTTACTTGAGTCTGTCACACAGAGGACTACAACTCCATCTTTCCTTTGTTGAAGTGCAGCAATGTTCACCAAAGAGTTCTCTTTGTGCCTGAGATGCACAAGGACAGTGGTCACTCTTTTTTCTTGGTGTGATTACCAGCTATTTTGCAGTCAGCACCACCTTTTTTAGTGCCATATCTGCAATACCTTCAGCAAGAAGAGCTGCTTGGAAAACTAAGCCATGACTGTGCAGGTGTACAAACTTGCACAACCATATACAACCACTTTTAGTTCTGCAGTTAGATTCAGGAATTGGGCCTGAATCTGTCTGTGTCTCTTTGGCATAGGTTATTATCCCCAAGGATCAAGAGGAGTGCTAGGAAAAGACGTAGTTGCTTTTGAATTATGAACAGTCATATGCACAGTCCTGCCCAATAGCATTAGTATTTCCTCTGGGTTCCAATATTTTTGCAAAGAAACTGGAAATCCCCAAAAGCTAATGTGTCCTGTCACTTTTGGTGGGACTGAAACAAGGGTTGTAGATGTGTTCTGGGTACAACATACTTTATACTCCTATGGGAAGACCAAGCAGAAGTTCTAAATGAACCACAGCAGGAGACCACAAAGAACATTATCAAATTCTGAAACTAATTAAGTACATAAGTACTTAATCATACAGAGTGCTTCTGCATTATGCTACTCAACACATTAATTACTTAACCCCTGAAATATCATTGTGAATATATGCTTTTTATTGCTATTTCATAGGAGGGCAGATGGGTGCTTGGAGAGGCTATATATTTCCAAGAACTAGAGTCAAATCCTTTTACATACAGACCTTGCTGGAAAGCCTAGGTAAGGACAACTCGGACAACTCCTGCTCCAACAGAGCATTTTTAGTTCAGAATCACAGAATATTCTGATTTGAAAGGGACCCACAAGGATCATGGAGTCCAGCCTTGAAGTGAATGGCCCACACAGGGATTGAACCCACAGCCTTGGTGGTATTAGCACCAGGGTCTGACCAGCTGAGCTAAGCCCAGTTCAAATCTCATAGCATCCTGAACCAGAAGAGATGCCAGGGAACAGCTGGCAACTGGGAGACGCTGTTCTTGCCTCCTGGGCCACTTTGGGAGATAAATACAGAACAAAATTACAGACTTTCTAACTACTAGAAAGAGATCAGTGATTGTCTTATGACCCAGAGTCCTACAGTTTCTCAGACTAAGGATTCAACAGAAGGTACCACAGAAAAGAAGTCTCAAATAACTTGGCTTCTAAGATAGAAATTTTAAAAACCCATCAAATTAGGTAAATTATTGTCATATTACATTATACTCGTGTGCTGATAACAGTAAGAATTTAGTATTTTTTCTACCATATAACTTCCTAGCATTCAAAAACTACTGCATGAATAGGTGTGTTTCTACATTTCTTAACACAGAGCTCATTTCTGGATCCTCACATTGAACATTAATAGTTTCTTCTGCTTAGCTCAGGACACCAGAACAACCATGTTTGATGGGATTTTCCCTAAACATCAGTCTGAACACCAAAAACATCTGGGCCTAGCATAACCTTCTCAAATTCATTGGCCCAAACTCATAACAATTTTCTGGGTTCAACCCTTAGTGATGGCTCCAGTGTGACTGTGCAGCATTAGGTACATAACAGTACAGCACACGGTTAAAGTGAATGCTTTGTTATTCCTCCATATCTATAATTTCTCTTGAATACCTCCAAAGAGGAATTGCAGTCAAAATCTGTTTTGCTTCAAGGAGGAAAGCATACAGCTTATGTGCATGTAAGTACACAGGCCCTCAGTAACAAGACTATGTTTAGTAACTCATTTAATTTTTGGTCAGCCCTGAATTGGTCACACAGTTGGACTGGGTGATCAATGGAGGTCCCTGCCAATTAAAATAATGTATTCTTCTGTTCCATTCCAGTCCATTCCATTCCATTCCACAGTGCTGGGCACACCAGCCACAGACCCCAGGGCAGGAAGGGTGGTGGCCAGTCTAACTGGGGGCTGGACATCACAGCAGCTGTGGACTAATGGCATTTGAAAAGGGATCTTTTATTCCCTACAGAGCCCCATTAAAGAGCACATCTACTCACAATAAAAATGAAAAGGATAGTAAGCCTGCACTTTGCAGACTCCTAGAATTCTTTTAGCAAAAAAAGCACTCACTGCAGCAGTAGTGTTTGTTCATACTTCCCAAATCATGAAGGTTAATGGGGTCACCCTTCAATAAGGTGGCAAGACAAGCTTTACTGGACTCAGAAAACAATCTTTTTTCCTGAAAATAATAACATTGGATAGATTTCTCTCTATTAGAAAGATATTTTTCATGGACTGGATCCATCTTGCATAGACCACCAGAAACAGCATAATCTTCAGCCAGTACTAAGCTAAATATATTTGTATTCCTTTACTCAAAACCACTTTAAAAATGTGTCACAGAAGACTGAGTCCAAGCCAAAATAAAACTGTCGATTGAAAAGACATTTTCAAAAGGTGTGTGTGTAAAAGGCTCGAAGATACTTCTCAGTTCAGGAAACAAAGCTTGCATTGTGGTTGTTTGTTTTTTTTTTCATTTGCAGAGAGATCATTCAAAGGAAACCAAAACTAAACATTCACTGACAACACAAGGAGCACCCTTAAGGTCCTTCCTCAATTGCAGTGCTTTTGACACACTTAACATCAACAGTTTCCAAGTTTTTTCTGAGCTATTATTTTCACTTCTTCCATATCCATATTTTTGTGAGGTTTGTCTTTAACCCAATCTGCTAATGTAGTATGCCCACCACTGTGGAGAGAGAATTTTATCCAGCAGCCAACTAAGGAGCTGAGTAGTAGCTGTGAGCTTTATTGTTGCAATATTAATAATTTAAACCTTCTATAAAACAGTTCGTTAGGGATGGGCATGAGGGACCAAAACATTATAAGGTTTTCTGCAATTTAGTACCTCAGACTGATGAACAGTAGAGCGCATCTTGAAGCACTTGTCCCCAAATCAATGCTTCCTGTCTTGTAAGGCAGAGGCAGAGAATGTTTTATTCACAAGATTTCAGAAAGGGCTAAATTCAGCTCAAATGACAAAACTTTTAGAATATGTACTTTACTTAAGCTTTGAACCTGATAGAATCTGTTAAGATTTACACATCTGAGAAAAAGGGATCTTCAGTTCCTAAAGTAGTGAGGTGTATTCAATCTCTACTGTATTCTAAATTTTGCTCTCCTTATAGTAACTGAAAAATCCTTCTCAATTCCAAACATTTCCATCAGTTTGAGGATGGGATGGAAGTGGGGAACATCCCAGAAAATCTGCATCAGTAATATGGAGGTGAGGGGACGTCAGTAAAACTCTAGGAATTATTCAAATCTTAGACTAATATCCCTCTGCATGGAGGCAGCAAATATTTGGTGTAATTTTGTCATTCTGTAGAAAGAGCTTTTTGATATGTGAGAGCTTTTTGTCAGTGAAAGAGGTCTTAGTCTGCTGGTTTCATTTGCTTATGGTAACAAGAACAAAACAGCTAAACAGAAAAATACTAATTTTCTGTAGTCTTTAATAACATAGTTGTATTTGCACATCTAGGACCAAACTGAAAGCCTCCCATCTACATTTCTCGGAGGAAAAAGGATGGGAAGATGTGTTTAAGACTGTTTTGAAAATGGAACTCTATTCTCTGTAGCTGTTGCCATCTACCAGCTCTTATGTTCATCCCAGACACTTGATAAGTTTGCTTATGTCTTTGTTTAGTCCAAATAAGTTCTGCAGGGGATAAAAGCCAGGAAACCTGTTGGAGAAAAAGTAATAATTTGGAGCTTTCAGATGCTGAAAATCAGACTGATTTTCTTTGGAAAGAATACTCACCAGGCTGAAGAAGGCCACCACTCATTTGCTAAAATAATGAAGGCATGGGATGAGGTGTATTTTGATTTCCTGATTATAATAAAAGTGGGAATAGCTTTTTACTGCATGTAATGTGAAGATGAAAACAGTGGCATTCTACTGGCATGCAAAGAAAGTGTGTCTGAAATAGTGCTGTATTATGTACAACAGAAAATTAGGTATAGCAGGATTATGCAATACACTACCCTTCACCAACACTAGTAAACATCAAATGTTTTCATAAATGGAACAATGGCATCCATTATGTCATCTCGGAATACATATGCTTCATAATTAACATTATTAGAAGAGGAAAAGTCTGTTCTGTAAAAGCAGAGCAGTTAAGTGATGCTCATAATCCCTACCATGCAGTCCATTAACATCAGAAATTTCAGTAGCTTCGTAGTCATCCATGGCATTTCAAATTTCTCACAGCTTCAAATCTGTGGGCAGCTTCACAAGCTTTTTGCAAAGTTTCTCATGACTAGGACATCTGTAAAATCCCCTCCAGACCTTTCTTCAATTCATCTTGTGTTAATCAGTCAGTAATTGACATATCTGAATAAGGATAAAGGTTCATCCCTAAAAACATGCTCTACTGAACATAATATCTTTTTTTAAAAGACTTATTGGTAATTTTACATGCTGTAAGATATTGAAAGCATTCTGTTTCTTAATCTTACCTTTTTCTTCCCATTTCAGTGTGAGTTTTTGATGAGCAGCATTCCCAGACAAGATTCATAGTAAGGAGTCAAAATAATCAGATATAAATCTTCTACCTTTTAAAAACTAATCCACCATTCAACATAGGTGTCCTCACTATTTACATTTACATGAAATAAATTATTTTAGAGTCACATGAAAAATTGCAACACTGCCTAACACGTTGCTTAGAGACAACTGACGAATTTTCTTCCTAGATGTGTATTTGGGAAATACGAAAGGTAGAACCAGGATGCTAAATTTTGGCATAGAGTTTTTTTGTTAATTCCTTTACACCACAGAGGGAAGAAATTGGTGAACCTTTGTTAATTCTGATCTCATTAAACTGGCCTTCTTTTCCTAGAAGGAATTGATTCAGGACTCAACTGCAATAGTAATAACACCTTTAAATTACCACTCACAAATGTACTTGTAGTCCTGACTCCTTGACAAAAATACTTCTGTACTTCTGATATGGATATATGAGATGGGCCTAGCTGAAGAAAGATATGAGGATTATGTTAGAGGAATTCAGAGATCTGCATGCAGAGAAGAGGATATCATCTCTTCCTCTCTGGCTGGCAGCACTAAATAATGTTGCACTACATAATGTAAGATAGTATGAAAAAGATATATGGATACTCAGAGCATGTCAATGTCTAAAACAGAGATGCAAAAATACACTGGACATTATATCTCAGGGCATCCGTTCGACTATTTTAGTACTAGAGGAGAAAACAATATATTCACACTCTCAGAAGTCAAATCCTGCCTACGTAACTTGCAATTCACCTTCTTTGATGAAAAATCTAGATTTAGAGCTTCCAAATGGCACATGGGTGGACAGCTTTAGCTAATCAGGATTATCCATGAAAACACTCATGTCTGAGCTGCTGGTCTGAGGTTTTGAATCAAAGGCTTCAAATTACAGAATTTTTAAGGGCTATCTGTGTTTGCAGTCTTATGAGCAGGGGGAAAAAAATCAACTAGATTTGTGATCTGAATATTAGGGAAAGATAGTCTCTTTAGATCTTGTGTTGTGCTGCACAACTGAATTTACTAAACTCAAACAAAATTTTCCGTGTCTCATTGGTACCAGGATAGCTCTGATTTCCTAACACCTGTTGACCACAGGCAGCAGTCATACTGAACGGCTCAGCGTGCTTCAATACTGCCATGCCAAACCCTTCTACACGAGCATGAAACTTCTTTTGGCCTGACAGATTTCCTGCTCTACATATCGGCCCTAGTTAAGCCCACTTTTTGGCAGAGCAGTCCCCTAAGTCTCCAGGGATTTCAGCAAAGGCCGCTCTGGAAGCTGCTGAGCTGCGGCGTCCCCGGCAGCGCGCAGAGCCCGCGGAGCCCAGAAGGGCGGCAGAGGCTGCGGCACCCCCTCCGCTTCCTGCCGCTCCCACTGCCGCGCTCCGCTCCGCAGCCCACGGGCGCCTCTGACTCACAGCTCACCACGTAAAAGCTCCATCTGCAAGAGGGTTCCTCTCTGCAAGCAATGGGAGATGACACTCTGACTAGGGGGAAAAAAAAAAAAAGGCAGAATGTGGCATTCATCTGAAGAATGATGATGTACCAGTGTCCCACATCCTCAGTCAGCTCCAGGGTTGATTCAAACTTGTCCAAATGGGGGGTGGAAATTCGTATTTGCTTGACATGCAAGAGAAAACACTTCAAATTATAGGCGAATAACACACATAAAACCTTTTTTTTTTAATGCTTACCAGTGCTGTCTATGAGTCACTTTTTTTTCCCCAAAGAGAGCTGTAAACTAACTAAACACTAAGTATGTTTGGTAACACAGAATATCCAAATTTGTTAGATACACTTTATAAAGGTCATGTTCTCTAATATCACACTGATCACCACCTGATTAAATTGCCTAGTGCTCCAAATTTAATGAGAGACTGAAAAGTCTCAATGGTAATTGGGATAGATGATCCTTTTAAGAAAGTGAGTGGGTGGTTAGTTGAAGCACAGAAGAATGCTTATTAATGTGGAGGTGTAAGAAGTCCTTCCTGAGAAAAAACAATTAAAAACTATTTTATTTGGAAAACATTGAACTTTTAATTGTGTTCCTTCACTGAAATCCTGGACACAGTATCAATTCTCTAACACATGGGAAAAAGAAAAATTAACAAAAATCTAACAACCAATAATCCAGTAGTCTGTTTTCTGCCTACAATTGCACACTATATGGTAAATTTAATTATTTCAAATATTTTACTAAAAATTTTGTCATTATTTTCAGGAACTCTCTAAGTGATTTATGTCTTGCTCCATTTTTCTTAGAAGTTTTTTACTCCAAACAAAGCCATTGACAGGAAACCCAAATACACAAAAAGATATAAAGACAAAAACAATAACAACTATCTGACTGAAAATTACAGAACATCTACATTACGAAATGTTTTACTGGGGGTTTGAAATGGCACTAAAGTAAACTGCTGTTAAATATGTCACTAGATGTTCATCAGGAGCACTGTGATAAGGGGAAGTTCTTATAAACATTACTCTATTTTTAAAATCATAATTAGATCTCTTTCTGCCTAAAAGATTGGGTCAATTTCAAACAAGTATTATTTAAAGGAAATCATACGAACTACATTTTATAAAAAAGATCAAGCAAGGCAATTGCAACAGATATTCTGGGTTCATAATCAACAGAATTACTGATATTTCATGAATTTAAGTTTTCAATTCTACTCATATTTTACTCTGACTGTAAAATGCATACCAAAATTCCAGAATTTTTTTGAAGCTAAAATGTACCATGAAAGCAATACTTAAGTTTATATTTTAAAAAATATAAAAAAATAAAAAGGAAGCACTTAAGACCCTGCTTTAAAAATATCATTGAAAACTGGTAATTCAATCGTTCTGAATTAAAGGGAAAAAATAACATAAGAAAAATCTTGTGACTCTGTTTTAGTTCTGTGAAATGACAAGTCCAGCTCTCAGGAGCTATCACAAGTCTGCATCCTCAGGTCCCAGACAGGAGGATTGCACAAGTCCTCCAGCATAAAAGCTCTTTCAGAAGCCATATTTGATGTTCCTTGTCTGTTGTGTGTGCCAGGAGCGTGTCAAAATACAGATGAATTGTGGTTCAAGACTGGGGTTAAAATCTCTCCTCAAACATATGACTGCAGTTTGTTGCTCATTTGAAAGGTTGACTTGTTTTCTAGTTCCCAATTTTCTTTTTTTTTCAGAGCAGGTATTTTATTTAGAGCCATATCTGGCTAGGTGAAAAGGACAAACATAAACTACTTGGTATAAAATCTCTGACAAGATACTTGGGAGAGTGGCAAAATGTACAAAACAACAGCAAACTCAAGCTATAAGCAGCAGAAGAGATTGAAGCATGAGCAACCACCAGCATGAGCAACCTGGCCTTTTCCCAAGCTGCCAGGAGAAATGAACTTCAGTAAAAACTTATTTCTCTTTTTAAGAGAAGGCAACTGTTGGTTCAGGCAATTCCCACCAGGTCTATTATTATTTACAATGGAGGCAGACATCACTCTTGGCTCTTGCTCAAGGAGAACAGGGAGAGGGGGAGAGCTCCAACAACTTTCAGAAGAGAAGAGGCGTAACTCTTCACAGCACATTCTTGGGTGCAATGAGAAGGGACTTCACTGCTAATTATGGCTTATTAGTGCTATTGCATTTTAAGTTATCACAGAAGGGGTTCAGGTGAGAAAGCACACTGTCATTTTGAAAATCTTCTGACTTACCTTTCCCTGAAGAGACTGAAGTCCTTTTGCCTAAATCACAATTTACCATTGCCTCTCTCTAGCCCAGTGGTGCTAGCCTAGCTCCACAGGCTTAGAGAAGATAGCCCAGTTCCTGATAAGAGGTCTGCTCTACCCTCACACTGAGAAATCTCACACAGAGAGGCTACCCTGGCACCAGCTGTCCCTGTCATGTCCTGTGATAGGTACAAGAGACACAGCAGAACAGGATCTGGGCGGGTGAGAGGGTCACAGAGTTGGCATAACCTGCATGGGAGCTGCATCCATCAATAATTCAAGTCAACCCTTCAGCTCTTCTAACTTCAGCAAGGGTCACGTAGCACTTGCTCCCTGGTCAGCCTTGTGTGCCCATGCACACAAAGTAAGGTAGTGAGATGGCACCAGCTGGGGGATTCTTCTGATGCCTGGAACATGTCATTGCCTCACTCCAACAGAAAGGAAGCACATTAGATTAAACATCTCTTTACATCACCATATGCTCTTGCCAGGTGGGGGGGTTGAACCTGTTTGAATGTGGTTATGTAATTATGACTGAACTGATTCTGAGGTAGAGGAAGTTTGGAGAGCAGCCTCCTCCCTCTCCCTTAAGCATGGGATAGTGAAGAGCACTCATGGCAAAGGCAGCTTTTTCACTTTAAGTCTCTCCTCACTATCAGATGTTGAGGAAAAATAAGAATCTACCAATGTTTCTGCTGTAATTGAATTTTCAAGCCTATATTTACCAGATGGTTTTCAATCCTGGGAGATAAAGGGAAAGAAAAAATGAAAGGATAGTAAAAAGAGAGGAAGAAGAGATGGTAAAAGCAAGCTTCAATGCTTAAGTCATTTCATTGTTTCATTTCACTGTTTTCATTGCCCAGGTTCCAGTGGCATTATATAATCGCCATTTAGCAATCAAGACTTGGAGAAAGACACTCCTGGACAGAATAGAGAGAGAGAAGAAGCAGGCAAGAGCAAGACAATTACAATTACTAAACTAGATAGTAGTTATTCACTTAATCTCTAAAGAGAAAGCATATTTTATTACTCACTCTGTCTAAACTCTGTTCTGTAAGACTGGTTTTTTTATACATTGAAGACTGCATTACTGAAGTATGAAATGCATAAAAATAACATTTCCATTAAACTCATGGTTCCTGTGTCACAAAGCTTAAGAATGCCAAGTAGATAAATATGAACAAACATAATTTCACATTTCACAATAGGGAGACTCAGGAATAATAAAGCATGACAATATAATAGTGGAAAGGCAAAGAAAAAAAGAAATCCCTGCATCATGTTTGGTTTCATTTCATTCTCTGAGAGGTACACATTGCAATTAATTGTGCAAGTTATATACTAAACATGAGCATTTAATCATGGAAATCAATGTCAGTTGATTGATTACTGTCAAGAATCTGCTGATCACAGAACTTGTTTCTTCTTGATCCACCTTAACAAAACTGAATATTAATGCACAACAAAAATAGTTCTCTTTGCATGCAAAACTTATGTGTTTCACTGAAGACACCCTCACTTCCTCCTACCAAACAGCTGTGTACAATAGTATATTCCAAAAAATTTTCTTTAATGCTAGAACACCAAAGAATAGCTGAGGTAAAAGGAAGTCTTTTTGTCAAATGCCTTGTTTAGTAAAGACACTTGCATTTTTATTTTATTTACAAATGTAAAAGCTGGTATCATATTACATAACTTTTTCCAGGCCAGAATTACTGTACAATTAAGCTGTCACCTGAATGAATCTTTAAAGAATTTATGGCACTTTCTACTCCATCTATTGGTGAGATATATAGAAGCAACAGAAGAGGTTTGACTAGGCAAGTATGCATTATGGATAGACGCACAAACCAGTTATTAATCAACTATTCATTGTACAGCCAGAGCAGAGACACATTGAGAAATGCACTTTCAGTCCAAAATAGGAATAGTAAATTTCCAAATTTATATATAAGCTAACAACAATATCTAAAAGTATCTGGTTGGTAGTTGGTGCACCAAATAAAGTATGCAATATCTTGCTATGTGCAAAGACATGTCTGAAATGCAAGGCTTCTGATATTTCTGTTATGGAGAAAACTTACCTGATGGTGATATATCTCTTGTCTTAATGTCCTAAGTGTAAGCCACGAGATCACATTAATATCTTGATCCATTTCAGCCTATAGGGAATTTGTGAATGATGGAATTCACCAAATCAGGGTAATTTCAGTGCTGCAATGGGTGATTCTGGGATGATTTCTTTCGGGACAGCTTTTTCATACAGCGCAAACTGCAACTGCTTAGTGGTGCTCTGAAGAGCCTCCTGGCTGGGAGGACCTACAATGACCAGGCATGCAGAACCACCACCAATTTTCTTTCATACTGTAGGAAGTTAATGCATGATGACCAAGTCGTATTCTCAGAAGTTTGATACATTTTTACTAATAAAGTATTCTTTGTCATCAACGGCTTCCTTTAGATTGTTCACTGTGACTTCTCTTGGCTTGTTTGGCTTCTAATTTGGTTTGTTATGCAGTGTCCTGAGTGTGTACACACTGCTTACCCATCTAGCACTAACTTTAAGAGTTAAATCAGCTTCCTCAGGAAGCTGCAGAAGTAATTTCCTTACTGAAAGAGAGTGGAGCTGTGGCTAACACCCCTGAATGAAATGGCATTGCACTGGAGCTTTAGACACAAGATAGTCATCATTTGTCTGTATAGAACTAAAGAAAAGAAATAGGAATTTTCAATTTCTTATTTTAAAAAGTATTTGGTTCCAAAGCTCAAGGAAAAGGTGGCTGAAAGCTCTACAGTGATTGCTAAAGCCTTTGCATCATTGAGAAGTGGCAGAATTGAGTAACTTCCCCTTGGACCATCATACTTCAGCAAGGGGCTCACAATGACCCAAACTTCTCCATTCAATGCAGACAGCAGTCAAGCTCTCCTGGCAAGCACTGTCCAAGATGACACAGAAGGTAGGTCAGGTTGGGGCTTGCACATGACATTAACACACAGCAAAGGGAAGAGGCAGAGGTGAGAAAAGAATAGGGTAGAGAGAATCTGTCATGTATTTTTTAAAGAAAAGAGTCAACAAGCTTCCCATGGATTGGATGTAAATTGAACAGTGTGCTCTGCTGTTAGCCAGCAAGCAGATAAAGTTGCATGGAGCCCGAGAAAGAAGAGCCTGTTGGAGGTAACTTTTTCACCTGACAATTGCACAGGCAGGTGGAAAACCTCATATGAGGACTACTCCTAAAAGGAAGCTGTGTGTTCCACAGAAACTTCCCAGATACTGGTGTTATCCAGGGCTCAGTGCTGGGGCCAGCCCTGTTTAATACCTTCATCAATGAACTGGACATGGGGATTGATGCTTTCTCAGCCAGTTTGCTGATCACACCAGCTTGGGTGGGAGTGTTGATTTGCTGGAGAGAAAGAAAGCTCTGTAGAGGGACCTGGACAGGCTGGATTGATGGGCTGAGGCAACTTTTATGAGGTTCAACCTAAACAAGTGCCAGGTCCTACCCTTGGATCCCAGTGAACCCCTAACGTACTTCAGGCTGGGTGGCTGGAAAGCTGCCCTGTAGAAAAAGAGCTGGGGGTGCTGGTCAACATCAGCTGAACACGAGCCAGCGTGTGCCCAGGTGGCCAAGAAGGCCAATGGCATCCTGGCCTGTATCAGCAATAGTGTGGTCAGCAGGACCAGGGCAGGGATTGTCCCCCTGTACTCAGCACTGCTGAGGCTGCACCTCAAATCCTAAAACTAAACTGTGTTCAGTTTTGGGTCCCTCACTAGGAGAAAGACATCAAGGGGCTGGAGCAAGTTCAGAGAAGGGCAAATGGGAAAGCTCTGTAGAGGGACCTGGACAGGCTGGATTGATGGGCTGAGGCAACTTTTATGAGGTTCAACCTAAACAAGTGCCAGGTCCTACCCTTGGATCCCAGTGAACCCCTAACGTACTTCAGGCTGGGTGGCTGGAAAGCTGCCCTGTAGAAAAAGAGCTGGGGGTGCTGGTCAACATCAGCTGAACACGAGCCAGCGTGTGCCCAGGTGGCCAAGAAGGCCAATGGCATCCTGGCCTGTATCAGCAATAGTGTGGTCAGCAGGACCAGGGCAGGGATTGTCCCCCTGTACTCAGCACTGCTGAGGCTGCACCTCAAATCCTAAAACTAAACTGTGTTCAGTTTTGGGTCCCTCACTAGGAGAAAGACATCAAGGGGCTGGAGCAAGTTCAGAGAAGGGCAAATGGAGCTGGTGAAGGGTCAGGAGCACAAGTCTGATGAGCAGCAGCTGAGGGAGCTGTGATTATTCAGTCTGGAGAACAGGAGGTTCAAAGGAGACCTCATTGCTCTCTACAACTGCCTGAAAGGAGGGTGTAGCAAGCAGGGGGTCAGTCTTTTCCTGACTAACAAGCAGTAGGATGAGAGGAGATGGCCTCAAGTTGCAATACGGAAGATTTATTTTGGATATTAGGAAAAATTTCTTCACTGAAAGGGGTGTCAAACATTGAAACAGGCTTCTCAGAGAAGTAGTGGAATCACTGTCCCTGAAGATATTTGAAAGATGTGTAGATATGGTATGTAGGGTCATGGTTAATGGTGAACTTGGCAGCACTGGGTTAATGAGGGGTCTTGATCAGAACTTAGAGGTCTCTTTCCAATGAAATTATTCTGTGTTTCTTTTTTATAAGGGATGCATTGCTTGAACTAGTAGGCATGAAAAATAATTTCTCATTATTTTAGAGCTAAGGTTTCCAAACATGCTCATCAAATATCACTGAAGGGCACCTTTTTTTCTTTAAGGAACAAGCGACACAATAGATGTTTTTAGGCAAAATATCTACATTATTGGCCTCTGGTGGGAGTGGTGGTAGAAACTGAACTACAGTTAAACATCAAATTCCCAGTCACTAAAGTTCATTTAACAACATGATTTTCAAGATGCTGAGTTCAATCAGTTATATATAATTTTCTGATGCTGGATGTTCACTTTACCTGAGTATAGCTATGCTAATTATAACATCACTGTACCTTTGCTCTCCATGGGGCTCCTACTTTGCAATGGACCACATTTTAATAAAGGAGAATGTTTTCTTCTGCAGCACTGATACCTATCCAGACCTCCTTGCAGAGGTTTCCTCCAGTCCAGCTGCATACAAATGGGTGGAAAGGGGAAAAGTAGCTACAGATCTAATATGACTGAAAGTAAAACTTCAGCCTCTCTTCCTCAGAGACTGTCCCCTTTTTTAACTTCTACTTTCAGAGTATTGTGAACACTGATATAAATAATGTTTGCTGCCTCTGTTTTTTTCCTTTTCTATAAAAGCATACTGTAACAAAATTGAGACTTCTCCAGAAGTCTCCCAAAAATCAAATGATAAGAGATACTTACATTAATTGAAAATATTAAAGTAAGAATACTTTTAAAATGCCTTTTTCTTCAGTCTTCAAGTTTTCACTGAAAGAAATTTGCATTTGCTATTTTCCTAACATGGCTTTTAGTCATATATCCAACAGGACAGATTAAAGTCTAATTATTTCTATTCACCTTGCGATATTCAAAATTAAGGTACTGTCATGAAGAATGTGTATGGAACCTTAACAGAAATAACAATAATAAGGTCTTTTTCTTGTATTCCCACGTAGCAGAAAATTAATACTACAGAGACAAGAAAACAAGAAAAAGTTTCTTACTAACATTTAATTGGAAGATTTTTACATTTGACAGAAATTAGAAAAAAAAATTATGTTTGTATCCTAATTTAAAAAAATAACCTAATTTAATTTCTGTGAATTGTAATCTACATTTACATAAACTAAAAACAAGAGGAAACAGTTCATGCACTAAAAAGCTAAAATGCTGTATGCAAGTCCTTTCTCCACACAAAAGTATCTTACTGTAACTCTATAGTTTTGTATTCAAGGTCAAAAATACTGGTCATAGGTGATCTTGGAGGTATTCCACACCATCCTCCATGTCAAAAAGTTCAGAATGCCACAGAGTTGCTCAGTGAGCACACAAAACCAGTTCAGCTAACTCAGATGTCACTAGTCTAGGTGACATGGTTATAATCTTCCCTCCTACAGCAACAAATCTATGAATGGAAAAATTACTGCCTTTTCAGTCCCTCCAAATTTTCTGTTTATATGCAATTTTGTCATTTTCCTTGAAGCACGGAGGTAGCTACACATAGCCACAGTATAAAATGTATATTCCTGTTTTAATTAGGCTCATTTGGCAGAAGCTGAGAACAAGCTGGCAGAATTTGGTCTCTCTGGAGGACACACAACACCAACCACTCAGGCGTGGGACACCCCTGCCTTGGCAGGACAGTGGCAGCATCTAACCTGGCCCATTCCCAGTACTGCTAGTTCATGCTCAGCTGTTCTCATGGATGCTACTAGTGCATTACTACTGTGTCTTATTAACATTTAAGTAAAATTCTTCTGGGAGCAACTTGTAAGACATGTACATGTTTTTCATCAGAATACAAGATGTGCATGATTCAGTATCCATGCCCTTTTCAAATCCCGTGTTCCCACCAGCCCCAGCAGAGGCACTATCACTGTGCCAAGATGCAAAGAACACAAAAAATGGTTGACAAAAAAATGGCCAAAGATCAGTACAGAAAATGTGACTTGAAAAAAGTTATAAATTAAAAAAGGCCTTTAGAGCCTCTACTCTACATAAAATAAGTCACTGTCAGCTTTGTTTGCCTTTTTAAACATGAAGTACAAAGACTGCTTTCTAAACATGAAGACATCAAATGTGTGTGAGACCACTGAGAAAGAAAAAGAATTTAAGGCATATGAGCTTCTTGGTCATATATTAAGAATTTTCTTGAGAGACTCAAATGCCCATATATGAGCAATGTCTATTATTATTATTATTATTATTATTATTATTATTAGGTGTGTATAAGACTGCCAAGAGGTTGTGACCTGTTCTTCCATGCACTAAGTTTTCTACACAGATGTACAACTTTACAAACAGCCTTTCTGGTGCAAAGTGAGCATGAAGGCAACAATATATATAATTTACTGCCTTGACCCAAACATTTGAAGCTAAGCTTTGCTTTGGTTGGCTCAGATTGCCACTCAGAGATGTTTCTAAAAAAAAAAGTGTCCTCTCAGTAATAACATTCAAGCTAAAAAACTGGGTTCAAAGTATGTCTTGCTTCCAGGGAACACCAGTGTTGAGTGTAATGGGAAGCTCAGAGGTAGAGACTCAACTTCCTCAACAAGGAGTGAACCAGGAGTGAGGAGCCTGAGGAAGAGGGGCAGAGGAGGAAATAAATAGTACCAAAATGGAGAACCAGAGCTGTGACAGGTTGGAAATGAGTCAGAAAGGACAAACTTGATCATCATCAGGAATTTAGGATACTCAGCATTATTCTTCTACTTTCACAGCAAGAACTTCTGAATCCAGCTCATAGACAGCCCTGTTGCTATTCAGCCCAGGCTGACAGGTCATTCACAACCTCCCCCAATATCTCTTTTCTGTACACAAAAGCCTGTGCCACATCAACACTGGCAAACAAAATTCACCAAGGAACATTTACTTACTGTGAGGGTAACATGCACAACCTGCCCACGCAATTCTCTGGACAACTCTCTTTCCTCTAAATTACGAGTGGCTGCATCCAAGAAGCTGTTGATAGGTTCTGTCCTTAGCCTCAGCTGCCACTTGTACTTGTCTAGGAATTGCCTGAGACACAGATAGCTTTGGCCCCAAGCAAAAACTGCTGTGGAAAAAACCCTCTATGTTAACAATTCAACAACATGGAAAACATTAAAATATGTGGATTGGAAAATAACAGTATCTCTGGATCTGTGGATGATAGTTGGATGTTTGCACTGTATGTTTTTGTTTGCTAGTACAGAAGTAGCCTGAGTCCTATATGAAAACATACCTGTAATTTCTAATTTAGAAGGGTAAAAAAGGAAAAGAGAATAGAAAAGGAATGGGAAAGTAAGAAAAAGGAAGGAGAAAAGAAGAGCTCAGAGAAGCAACCTGAAAAACAAATCAACACAAAATCTATATAAAAATGCACTAGGCAGTGGAACCTGTGTATACTCTAAGATGAACAAGAGCTCTTCTCAAACTGCTGTGAGGGACACAATATCTGGCTACTGGCCTTGCAAAAGCAAAAAATCCTGAAGTTCTACAATTCCCAGTGAAACAAAATACTTCTTTCAGTATAAACCACATTGTTATTTGGACTTAAATCTGAGAGGCATGACATGAAGAAATAAATCATAAATTAGACCTAGTGAGTAATGTCTGAAAAAAAAAGTTTTTTTCTTTATTTTGAATAGATCCCTGTCAATACCTAACACTGCAGATCTCTGAGTGCTGAAAGTTGGACCCTCATGCAGTATTGCTGAGAGGCAGCTCTGCACCCCAACATTTGACTACTTGCTTCTTGTAGCTTTACAGTGGGACTTGTACCTGCACAACTGGGAATTAATACACCTTCAAAGTGAATTTTATTCTGGATTGTTTCTTTGCTCCCCTCTTCTATGCGCTCACACAGATGACCTTAACAGTGGGGGAACACAGGATCATCAGCCCAGCTCTTGACTGTCTCCTCCCATGTTGGCATTGACATAAATCACTTTGGGAGCATGTGGCCAGGCAGCCAACCCCCTCTCAACAGTGCCCTTGTGGAGGCAGCTCTGGCAGTGTCAGCCCATGTTTGTGATGGTACATTTGTAAAAAAAATTAGTAAGAGTAACCAGAAGTTCCAGAAAACCTTTGGGAGTTGCCACAGTACAAAGAAAAACAATATTTCAATCTCTCTCTTGCTTAATTGCTCACTTTTGGATTCTAATATCACTGCTGAAATAAGACATTACCACAGGTCAGAATTAGTGCTATGGGAGATTAGGTTATGACTGAACACAAGTAATTCCAAACACATCCTGCCTTCAGATTACCCCCCAAAAAGGGGATTTCAGCCCCAAATTGCCTTCATCTTGCCCCACTCAGCCTACACGTAGAGATAGCTCAGTTTGGCCCTATTCTCCAAAAGGACAGTTTCTTACTGCTTGTAGTGCTTCTGCAGCACAGCTCACAGCTAATTACTGCACCATCAGTTTCCAAAATGTTCCCTATCCATCTTACCCTTTCTTTTCACCAGTTATTGTCAGGAGATTTATATAGTTGAGAGCATAATCTTCCTTTGCTTACTATTTGTTTTTGTTACTATTGTACAATTATAATCTCATTATAGCCTTTTCCAGTTTCAATTATTTTATTTATTTTTTCTGAGTCACTGTAATTGCTTTTAGTTTTTAATAATATTTAAAATTTTCACTCTCCAAAGCACACATTATTATTCCCATTAAAAAATTAAGTTAAAAGATTGTCAATAGTCTTGGATTGCACTAGTCTTGGATCAATCTCTTTGCCATGCATGATACTACAACTCTGCCTTGCCAATGCCTCCAGCCTACAAAGGTAAATTCACTTTTAAACAACAGGCTAATCAAAATATTAGAACTCATTGGAAAATTGGTATTCATATTTGTGTGGAAGAGAAATATTTTTAAAAATCCTCAAAGCCTAGGAACAGCACAAAGTTATTGTCCAATTCATCCAAATGTGGGAATTACCAGTTTTCTACTCTGGATGAGATTTATAAAACAACAATTTTTAACAGAACTCTGAACTTCTGTGACAGAATTAAACTATTAAGCTTACAAAACATAATCATTTCAATGGAGTGTAATAAAGTAACCCATCTCTGACAGAAAATTAGCAAACATTCTCCTAATTTCCTGCTTATTTCTCTCAAATGTGAGATTAAGTGTATATCCACCAATCAGGCACACATGTCCAAAGAAACTAAGTAAATAAGATCTGAAAATCAATCCTGCTATATCTTCCTGCACAGAAATCCTTTAATCTCTCAGGAACTCACTTAAAACCAGCACAGCTTTACTTGATTGCATGACTTGTCCATGAGACCTGTTTGCAAAAGTTTTGATTCAAATTCTAATGATACAGTTTTTAAGTTACCAGAGATATCTTTTTTAATTTCATGTGATAAGTCACATTAAATTAATTTACACATTACTGATTTCCAGGATGGATGTTTTCATAAAAATAGAACTAAATGCAATGATACTGTAATGGTTTTAAGAAATGAGCATTTTCTTTTTTCAAATAGCTTTGGACCTGAATTTATCAACAATTTGGCAATAGCCTGAGTCCTTTATCTACAAACATTGTTTAAATGTGTGCACAAGACCCACTGTAACAATGATAGAACTTTCATCTGCAACACTAAAAATACTGCACCCTGCTCAGGAAACACTTTTCAATGCTTTTGAAAAACGTGTCTCAGCATTTAGTCCCATGCAAATCACATTCATTGTACATACATCATAAGCATGTAATATTTGCATACTTTTAAAATTTGACTGAATTCAGCAATTAGGACACAGTACATGCATTTACTTGTGTGCAAAACTAGATTAGGAAATGTTTTGAATATTTTGAGACGCAGGATCACTGGAAGTAGGCAAAGATGTATCTAGTGGACGGGTGTACTTCTCAGCAAGACACAGCTTGACAATCCCGTTAATCCTCATTGCACTTCTGATTCATTCAGAATTGCTGCTATGAAATTGCTCTTCAGATTGTTCATCTGCATAACAAGCGATCTCTGATCACTTCTGAGCCAGAAAGATCCATCCATGATAAAATCAAGATAAAAGTTAAAAGCTCTGATGCTACAGACAGCTGGAAATAAGACAGTAATTTAAGTGCAAACTTCAGGAGAACATGCAAGCTACATTGCACAGATAACAGGATGTGATGAAGAAACCATTTCAGCCTGCTCCTGAAGCCCTTAATTAACAGAAAAACAACTTCCATACAATTCAGTGTTTCCCAAAGAAAGAAAGACCATTCTTTTGATCATGAAATCTTCTAGTTTGGTCACCATTTCACCACAGATATCTGCATTTTACACAAAAACTCCAGTCAGCTTGGTTGCCTAAATCATGAGCTTTTAAAGAGGCACATGTTGGGTGTATCTTGTGGTTGTATTGACAGCAGCCTCTACAACTTGACCACTGAAACAACAATGCCCAGAAAAAGAATTTACACAATAAGAATTTAAAAAAAAAAATCTGTAGACAAAATCAAGAGAGGGAATATGGAATTTGGATTTTTTTTTTAATTTAGTGTTACAGCTAATATCTAGCTTTATATTTAGCAAAATTGGCATGCAGCAATTAGTCTTAAAGGTCATCAGTACATGCCCCTGCTACACAAGTAAATAAGCAAAGTGGTCCAGAGAAAAGACCTTTACATCTACGTGAAGTGCATTAGCAAGGTGTCTCAATGACAAGTGAAAATTCCTGCAAATTCCCATAAACAGAAGTCAGAAGCCTGGTGCTCTAAAGCATTATCATTTGGCTAGGTATTGTAGTGCATGTCTCATGCATATTTTAGAAATACACCTCTGACTCAGCAGGACTGGCCTCCTGAGCTGGAAGGAAGGGTCAACACAAAACTCCTCAGGTATGAAACAAAACAGATATGAGTGGGAGCTGGCCAGAGATGAAGAATCTGTCATGGGAAATAATTTTCACCAGCCATTTCTATCTCTATTTTCACCACAGGAAAAAAAAATTGCCTTATTTGTAGCTGTCTTGTTCTACTTTTCTCTGACAATTTGAAGAGCCTTGTATTTGATGATGCATTCACTCTGGACTGATCTGGTTCAACTGAAACACCTCTGTTTCTGAAAAGCCAAAGATCAAACTGAGTCTCATGTAATGCATTTTACCCAGACCTTAAGGGTTTTTTCCTTTTTTTTTACATGCCTATATGTTCTTCCAAGGTCACTTAAAATAGACAAGCAAGAAAACTGTCACGTACTAATATCAAGAACATCACTGTAATGCTGAAGCCCCCTTCCTGTTCCCTAGTCCTCTGTTTAAATACTGAATCTGTAACTGAGCCCTTCAGCCCCCAGCATGACCCTAAAACAGTGTTGCATCCCATGTCCAGCACCAGAGAATAGAAGGAGTTGAAATTTCCAAGACATTCTTTGCTATTTTAGTTTTATGACCTCCTTTTCTTGGTCCTAATTGGCCTATTGACTTAATTTTTCCCTGAAAAAAGTGTCCAGCTTTGTAGACATGAATGACATAAATTTGTACATACATTCTAGTCATGGTGTTCTAAGTGTTTGTTTCAGATACAAGTTTTAGAAGGTTTTTTTTTTTGTTTAGTTACAGTTGAGTGCTGAATTGGGCCGACCCTGGTTCTACGTGTTTCACAGCCGTTCTAAAAATGACCTCTTTTCACTGCCATCACAGCAACCTTTTGAGATCTGTCTTTCAACCAGTGTCTAGCCCATAGCTCTGCTATAATTAAGTGATGTTTTTAAAATCATCTGCATCAAGTCAGGAAGCTTGCAGCACTCTATATACATTTGGCTGAAATTAACTGAAACCTTGAAGAAAACTTCTGCATCCCTGGAAATGTTCAAAGCCAGGTTGGATGGAGCTTGGAACAACCTGGTCTAGTGGAAGGTGTCCCTGCCTCTGGCAGGGGGTTTGGAACTACAGGACCTTTAAGGTCACTTCCAACCCAAGCCATTCTGTGATTCTATGCCAAGACCTACTGTCATTGAAAAATGTGAAAAGCCATCACAGAGTCTAAACCTGAGGCTCCTTACTAACCAAAAAGATTAGACAGAATTCAGGTTTTGTATAAAATGAATCTAATTTGCTACTGGACTAATCCTGATTGTTACTTTGAATACTGGTATAATACTGGCACACATAGAGAATTTTCATAGGATCATAGAATGGTTTGGGTTGGAAGGAGCCTTAAAGATCATCTAGTTCCATCCCCCCTGCCATGTGCAGAGAAGTTTCTTCAGCTGTCCTTATTCTATTATTCTAGTATAAACAATGAACCAGAAAACTTTCAAACCAGCTTTTTTATGCCCTGGGTTGCAAATGACCTGACTCTACAGACAGTTCTAATGTTATTTGTAGATACTGCTGTCACAGAAAAACTACTGACTTACATAACACAAGGCCTTACACCTGAAAAGTAGAATACAGAATAAAAACATTTATTGAAACAACCTAATTCCTTTTATAATCAATAGGGTAATTTTCCTCAACTACAATGGGCTTAGTCCTCTGCTATAATTTTTTGTTGTTGATTATAAGTTGTCTAAAATCCTCCATTAAACTTTGTTCTGCCAATTTTCACCATATTTTTCACTAATGTCTTTGAGGAAAGATACTTTTAAGTGCTTTGTTCTATCAGGTCCTCATAAAGAAAGGAGTCAGACCTACAGAAGTTTTCTTCTCTTGTGACAGAAAGCCCAGGTGCCAGTTTCGCATCATTTTAATGTACACAGCCATATTTGTAAATAATCTTTGCATTTTTTAGCCAACTTGAGGTGATCTGGAGGAAAGACAAACTCATTGAACTCTAAAATATTACATTAATAGATTCCCCCGAACCCTTAGTGAATATCCCAGGAAAAAGATAAAGGTACTTTTGAATTGCAAACAAATCCTCAGTCATAAAATAAAAGGAGAAAAAAAATTAAAAAAAAAGAACAAATACTTCCAAATATCTCAAGAAGGTAGAGTTATTACTTAGTTTCTTCAGAAAGCTTCATTTCAAAAACCTAACTTGCACACACAGCTTAAAAAAACCAAGTTAATTATGTTTTAATATTAAGAAATTTAAAGGAGGAAAAGTACTTAGATGGAAGACAAGTATGCAGCCTTTGCTAGATGCATACATGCCCTTTAATTCATTTGAATAAAATACTTGATGTTGGAAATCATCATTGCAGCAATATGTCTAGCTACATTTCTTTATTTTGCACAATATAAGAAAACAGGCACTTAACTCCTACAGATTTACTTCTCAGTGTGTAATCCGAATGTGAGTATATTAAATGGAAAACACTTAAAGATTGAAAATAAGGATTATCACTGGGATGGCAGTTGTTTCATAAATATATGGCAAAAATGCAATGCAGAAATTGTCAAGGGTCACTGGTGCCAGTTAACTCATATTTTAGTATAATTTACTTATTGGCTGTTGAACTTCAAATATTGTAAGTGCATCCCAAAGTCAATATCTATAACATCAAATAAGCTAGCCTGTTAATAATTTCAAGGCTAGAACTGATAAAAATAGGCTAAATGTTTTTCTTGACTTTCTGCAAATATCACCTCTAAATGAATCAATAGAATGAATTAGTTACAGTTAAGAAGCTATACAGAAATGAGAATACTTTTTAAAGTCTCATTTTACCACAGATGGAGGGATGGGGGAAGGAAAGAATTGAGGACAAGAATATAGTTGAGAATTAAGAAGTTATCACGCCTTAATTCTTGTTTAAATGGAAGACAAACCACAGTGTATATTAACTGACTTCTTAAAACTGAGCTTTTAAATGATGACTTTCTTCTTATGTTTTCAATTCACAGAGATTAAGCAGGATTATTTCATTGTGGCTGCTATGTTGGCCTATGTCATTTGCTTTACAACTAATATCAGAAATAGAGGCAAATGTTTATTTTTTTTAACTGGATTTAAAAATAACTGCAGGACAAGCATTCTTGTTATCTAGGAAGAGTGATCACATTTCCTTACCTCTGTAAGAAGAAATTTCAATGCAGTCACATCACACATTAAGAAAAAAAAGAGCGCAAAGCCAGATTCACTTTTTCCACAAGAAGTTTCAGGAAAAAAATGGTGAAAGGGTCAAGAAACTATTTTAACATTTTTTCTTGGAACAGAGAAGGCTCAAATTAAGGACACTAGTTCCCAGGTACATAAAATACTATTGCAAAAATAGGTAAAAATCAAATATTCTCTAGGTCCATGGTGGACCAAACAATAATATTAAGTTTAAAGTTGCAACATGGTATATTTAGTTTGAAATATTTTGCACAATCTAATAGTAAGACTAATCACATGCAGACCTACTTTACTTCAGGAAGTTGTGGAACGTGTCACAGGCTGCACAATTGTCTGGAGTTACCTCCAGGCAGGCATGAATAGAACTTGCATTGAACAAGGAGAAGAGATTGTCCAAAGTTCAAATCAGACCTTCCAGAACTAATGGTCTTCTCTGATTATCTGAATGATTTAAAAATCCTGTGGTCATCACATCAAATAGATATAATTAGAATAAAAAATGCAGTTTTCTACTGGATTAAGTAATATGCCTTCAGGCAGAATTCTTCCATATATCACATTCTCAAAATAGTCAAAATCACTGTGAAATTATTTCATTAAACTGTGTGCAAAATTAGTTAGTAATTCCATAAGAAATTCTGCATATAGGTAGATTGTGTCATAAATTAAAAGTTACCATCCATTGGGAAGACATTAAATGTAAAACATGCTTATGAAGAGACAGAGACACTACTCAACTGTACTAGAGATCCTAAATTATGGACAACCCATATCATCATGTATGAATTTAGAGGAATCCCAATTCAGAATACCTGGGAAGGAAAAATGTTTCTGAAAAACAGACCCCTGGCAACAGCAATCAATTGTTTTAGAGAAGACATGCTATTTGTGGGAGTCTGGAAACTCAGTCTAAAGAGCAACAACACGATGCTGTGACTGCCCTGCATTCACCTTGGCTGACCACAGTGCAAGTAGAAAGGATAGTGAAGTTAAAAGAATGGAATGAAAATTCCATCTTTATCACCTATCCAGAAAAAGAAAAAAAAAGAACCTCAAATCAATATACAACAGCAACGACAACAAAAAAAAGGGAACACATATCTTCATTTCTGCTGAAAAATTAGCTCACTCTTGGCACTTCTGTACCATCCTATCCACACGGCTTGAGACAAAATTCAAAAATTACTGTGCTGTGCACACATTCCCAGCACCAGGAGGAAGAAGCAGGGAATAAAAAACCAAAATATTTTTTACTGCAAGCTAAACCTCCTGGGTTCTCCTAGAACGCTCAGTGTTAAGCCAACATCAGATTTCTTGAGTGGGGAAAGAAATATTTGATGCAGTATTTATACCTTAGTCAAAAGCTCCAACAGGAAGGCAATGAAAATCAAGTTAAATAACGACACAGTTTTGTAGGAAGCCATATGTCTTCTATAATGCCAAACAAAGATGCCAGTAACAGTTAAAGAAGCTCTGAATTTTGCAGCCAAGAATTATGCAACATCAAAAAGCTAAGAATCTGCTAGCTACATCAATAAAGAGGAAGTATAGTGAATAGCAACCTGTTTCTTATATGACTAAAAAAAAGAAAAAAAATCAGATAAGTTAAAAAGAAGAAAATTAAAAGATCAAATACATGCAGCAAAACTAGAAAGGCAATAACAAAAAATCCTACCAGGAACTGCAAAACATTAGGCATGAGAATCAGCAAAATATCCAACAAAGTGATAAAGCTGTCAATTTTTTTTTTAAAGGATGAAAATAACCACCAACAATGAAGAAGATTTGAGTTATTGGCTATGCAGAGTTATGAAAGGTCCTATGGAAAAGGAAAACACAGAACATCAGTGAATATATCTGTGATCTGTGACACTCTTGAATTACAACTCAAAAAAATCAAAATTATTAAATGGCATAGGATGTCTTCCACAAGAGCTTAAACAATGGAGTTTCAAAAGAGGAAAGATGCCCACAGCCTCCTCACATAAATTACTAGAGTAAAGTCAGAGACCAGCTCTAGCAGAAAACAGTGAATGCAGCCCAGCAACTATCACTTGTAATGGTTTCCAACAGAGTAATGTCTTCATGCCTACAAGGAGGACATTTTGAAGATGTCAGCCTTAAGGTCAAAATCTGCCTTCCAATATGGAGGTGAATCTCATGAAAATTGAAAGGACAAGCAATCAATTCTATCTCAGAATTTATCCCTTCTTGAATTTTAATTCAAATAACAAGTAGAACCAAAATAATAAAAAAAAAAAAAAAACCCACAGATTCATCAAATGGTTTGGGTTGGAAGGGATCTTTAAAAATCCTCTGGTCCAAAACTTCCTGCCATGAGCAGGAACATCTTTCACTAGGTCAAGTTGTACAAAGCCCTAACCAGACTAATTTTGAACACTTCCAGTGATGGGTCATCTGCCATTTATCTTCTTACAGTGCCTCACTCCTTTCATTGTAAAAAAATTCTTCCTTATGTCCAATCCGAAACTCCCTTCTTTCAGTTTAAAACCAATGCTCACTGTCTTGGTAAAAAGTGTTTCTTGTCTTTCTATAAACCCTCTTTATAAGTTTCATGATGTATGGTACAATCGATCTCTTTTCAAGTAAAGACTAGAAATGGAAAGACAATCATAATGAAGACTTATGGCCTGCCCCCCATGAAAAAAAAAAAAAAAAAGCCGAATAAAATACTATTAGTCCTTCAAAAAATCTCTGCCTATGCAGTCTGATGTGCCTTCATTTGCTTCTTGAGTTAATAGTTAAGAAAAAGCATGGGAGGCTCCCTCATGAAGCCAATCTCACTGAAGCAGTAAAAAGTATCTCAAGCACCCCTGTCAAAGCTGATGCCCTGCCTGAAGAGGTTTTCTTTAGGATGATACTAAGACACTTGTGTTTGCACACAAAGAATTAGTTGCATAACATCCACCAGTCTACTTCTTATTGAACATCAAAGTAATTCTGTCTTTGAGGAGCAGCATTCGTCACCATTGCATCCAAAATCCAGATAGACTATCTCAGTCCCTGTCACAGTAACAATACTCATAGTACTGCTAAAGAAACTGAAAAGAAAAACCTAAAATTTTTATCACTACCATTACCATGAGTACATGAAGGCTTTGAGTGATGACTTGTGTTTCTCTAGATCACCAGCTTTCCTTATTAGCACACCATTCCCATCAGTTTCTCTAAACCCTTTTTCGAAGTGACTGCCTTTAAGTAAAGTTATCAACTGATTTAGTTAGATATTTAATATAGCAGGTCTTTAATGAACAAGCATCATAAGCTTTTCATAGAAAATAAAAAGCATTTTGCTTATGCTATGGCAGCTCTTTAAGTTGTTAATGTGTATTTAATATTACAAGCTGGAGCAAAGGTGACTGCCTCATTGCCACCCTGCAGCCCAGGGGAAGAGTTCAGAGTAAATTCAATCTCTTCAGCACATGAAAACCAAGCAGGCTTCTCCATTCCTAACCTTGGCTATTTGAGCTTTGACTTTTCACTCGCCATCAACCGCTCAAGAAGTGTAGCATAGGCATAGCATTTATTGACTCATTTGAACAATTTATTCAGTTCTAATCCTTGAAAACCTCCTTACCCTTTTCAGCATGGTTAGTCACACTGAAACTGGTATCACAGAAGGAAGGTTCTAAAACAGAAGGTAAGATCAGCAACCAAGCAGGGATTTTATTGTATGGTCAGTGAGTATGAAGTTTGCCATCTCACCTCAAGCTCCCTGGGTTGGCAATGCCTTCAAGACACACGGTCCTCAGTGCTGCAGGGGATGCACTCCCTGCTTCTGCCTGCAGCCTGCCAGTCCTCCCAGCCAGAGCAGGGGGAGGTCAGTCTCCTCACTGTGCGGCTGTGTTTGGCAATCTAGAATGTACAGAGAACTTTTTGCTGAGTAAAATACTTCAAGACTTTAATTGGGCATGGCTCAGGAAGATGACACTCCACTTTGTGAGGTGTAACTTGTTCCACAAGAGCCTGTCTAGTTCTTAGACAGCAGGCCACCTGCTGGCCTTTCCCCAAGAGACAATGCCACATAAGCATGTTCAAAAGAATCAAAGGCAAAAGAAGCTTTTAGTTTCTGCATTAGCTAGCAACAAGTGTATTTCTACACTTTCAGATTTTCCTGTTTCTGAAGCAGTTCATATGAGCACTCATTATTCTCCTCTGAGCTAAGCAAATATTAGCAATGGCAACCACTGGTACATACCAACCCACCACTGTGTTAGGAAAATGATTCAGGAGCAAGTAAAAGCCCTCAAAGCTAGAAGTCTTCAGTGAAAATTAAATAGATACTTTACTCTTTGAATGGTTAAATGAACAACACCTGTCACCAGACAAATTTGGACAGATATTAGCAAAATGAATGTCCTGCTAAAGGGGAGGCTTATGATACAGTGCATTTGTTTACTGTGTCTTATCAGTATTACAGTTTCCATAGAAACAGGAGAGAGAAAATTTTAGCACTGGGCAAAAAATTGTAATGATCTTTGGTAAAGAATCATTATATACATTTAGTGCAAATACAATATATCAGAAAGATTTACACTCAGGTATATGAAGCACTGATTACTAGTCCGAATGGACAGATGGTCATGGCTGTAGATGATTTCCAAGTCTTTATGGTAATGAAAGAAAGGACTCATCTCGTAACACATGGTATTAACAGTCTATGCCATGCTGACCCTTCCTCTTCAGATTTTCAATTTTGTGTTGCTTTCTCCAACTGCCCTCCAAATTAGAAGGGGAGCAAAAAGTATTGAAGCATTTTCAACATATACATGCTTTTCCCTGAAGCTTATCTTATCCCTTACATTTATAATCACCTGCAGCTTAACCATGATGTAATTTCTTATGCCTTGTGGGCTGATTTCTGTGAGTCACAATTTCCAAATATATTTGTGAAGGTGGTTCATGAATTAAACTTCTGTCAACTGAAGCCTCCAGCATTGTTCTGCCCATGTTCAGTATGGAGGCTCATGGCTCACAAGTGTTAATGGTACAGTACAGAGGATCAGTCCTTGGTTTATAAAGGACATTCAAGAAGTCATTACATAAGGTAAGAAAAACCACAAATGCCCCCATGGCTTTTTGTCCTCCCATCGCTATTCTTTGGTAAGTTTAGGTTTCCTATATATACCACTGAAAATCTGCAGATGATTCATCCCCAGGATTTGCTGTCAAATGAGAACAGTTGTGAGTTATGCTTCTCATAGTTTCCCTGGTACTGTACTCTCTACCCTCACTTCTTCCCTGATTTTAAGCTGTGTCCAGAAAAGACCTGGGGAATTCTGGGACAGCAGGTTTGGTCAGCTGCATATTCAAACTCTCTCACTTAAGCATTTACCTATGTAAGTCCAGCAAATCAACATATTTCAATAAAATTAATACAACCTACAAGTGACAACATGCATCTAATCTTGTACAATGACTTTCACAGTTATACTGAAATATCAGCCTCCTGCATGGTGAAACATCTTCAATTTCTCTGCTCTTTCCCTGCCTCAATGACCTTTGTGTCAAGAAGGATAAGGCAATGTGTCCATTTTTGCTGTTTCCAAGCTCTTCCCCTGCTTTTCCCTGCCTGACAGTGTGGCTCCTCTATGCTGGCAGACTGGGAGAGAGTCTCTGGAGGTACAGCTGGTGTCTTAACCAATGCACAGTCATAGTGAGATGACTAAACAACATGAATGGAAACATTTGCTACCATTTAATCTCAAGTGCAGAGGGTGCAGCACTGCCTCTGGTAATATACTTCTACAATAAGCACCACTAATGGCTTTGGGGATCATATGCATTATTGATGCAGAAATGTTTGGTATTTCCCATCGTGACATAAAGGAGACAAGTGGTTAAATTGCTTCCTATTGTGCATGACTGTAGACATTAGCTGCTGTTATTTATAGCTCCTATAGTATCCAAAAAGGCAGGAGAACCACATCATACAGTGTTACTCCAACTAAATCATTCTAGCAAAGTAAACCATCTTAAACACAGAGAATATCACTGTAGAACAGAAAGCATGAACAGCTCAGATGTTTTGATAACAAAATGCATGTGTTAGTACTCCCACCCAACCAGCTAATACAAGATTTAGGAAGGACATGAAAAACTGTACACTAATAAAGTCAGCTGAAAGAAAAAACGTACATCTGGAAGAAGTTTCCACCAGTACATCAGTGCAAGGGGGATGTCCTTTTCTGGAAAATGCACAATTAGATTGAAAGAGAGATCTGATGGTTTTAATCATGGAGATGCTTGCATGCTACATCTCTTTTAAACTTTTATTCTATCCTACGGAGTTAAATACTAGTCCAAAACATGAAGCAGACTATTCCAAATTAAAAAGCATGCCTAAGAGCAGGGAAAGATTGTTCAGGCATCTTATGAAAATAAAAGTTATCTAACCCTGTGGGCATCTTAGATACAGAATCCAATTCCCCATACTTTCCCACTCTTCTAGTAAAAAGGGGTGGAAGGAGTGGGAGGTGGGTGAAGATCGACAAAATATAGCAAACAAGAGTTTCATAAAACAGATTTCTTTTAAGAAGATAGCAGTGTGAGTTCTAGTACTTATTTTTCCTAACTAACATTCTTTTTCCAAGAAAACATTCATGAAAAATTCCATTATTCCCACAAACCTGAAAAATTGTTTTGCTCTTCAAAACTTTGAAGGACTTCCACCAAATTGAAGAATTGTAATACAAATTATGTGACTGGAATAAAAGACTGGTAATCACTTCCAATGCTGTTTTGATTGCTTACTCCTCTCAGGACAGGATGTCTTCAAAGCTCAGGAACAGATATCTTTTTAAGATCACGATCTACTTACTTACTTTTCTTAAGAGAAAAAGGAATATAATTAATATATTTTTAAAATGGTAGCAAACTAAACATGTCTATTACTTCTATACTTTGCACAACTGACTTATGTATTTAATGCATACCAGCCAAGAGGTCTGTTCTTGCTTCAGAAGTGCCTCAACGTAGCTGAAGAGGCAGGATGCTACTGAAGCAAGGAATGCAGATACTTCTGTGCAGGCACCCCTGAGAGCTTTAAAAGGTAAGGGAATAGCTTTTTTGGCCTACAGTCAAATTTCTCTAAGGGTAATGAAATATCAGTGTGGTCTACTGAACCCACGTAAAACCAATTAATTCAAGAGTCCTTCAGCATTATAACTATATTCCTCTGAGATCTATAAGAATTCCCTGTGCTCCTCACCAATAACTCATAGTTGTTCTAGAAAAACATATTAATACTTTTCCTTATTCACTGTATGAGTAGAAATGTCTGTATTTTGATTTCTCTGCTCAATTACACACTCTTTACCTCTCCCCACACACTGCACTGTGCTGGCCAAGACATACCTTTTGGCAGTGAACTTCCAAACCATGTTCCTCCGCAAGAGAGTGCCCGTGTACAGTACACTCACACACTCAGAGCCCCTCAGTCCACGTGATTTACATAATGCCTGGGCAACCGTTTCACAAATAGATGTAAGCAGAAAAAAAATAAAAATCCCAAACTGTGACATATAGAAATCAGTCATTCTATGTACAGCTTTTATTTATCAAGACCTACTCACATTATTAACATGGTCAATTATCAGAGCTGCCTGCTGTTTCTGCATCTGAGGATGCACAGTTCTCTCTTCCTTCAGCAGCTGAACTATACACATTGAAATGCTTTACAAAACATTTCAGAAGTAAAGGTCAAGTAAGCTTTGGGATGCTGTTTTCTGGAGAGAATTTCCTTCCTACGCACTGTTAGCTACCAGGACTCTTGCGATGTCAGGCAAAGACTGCGAACACGCATGCCCACGTCTGCCTCTAGAATAAAGCCTCACCAAGTCAGAATTCTTTCTTCAGTCCTTGTTCCCCACACATGAGGGTGAGACTGTTGGGAAAGTGCTGTTTCACAGCTAAGGATTTACACTCAGTCCTGAGAACACAGGGGTTAGGCAACACTTGCCCTTCAGGGGAGCGTATTTTATCAATCTTAAAATATTTAATGTGACATCTAAACATTAGTGAAGTATTTTGTTCAGTGTTTTGGTTTTAAGATGTTTTAATTTTGGGTGAAGCAAAAGTGTGGCTGCTCATAACAGTAATAAGAGTGGAAAAACATCTCCCTGAGTGAACTAGTGGTAGTAGGGCACCTGGAACTCCAAAAAGGGCTTTGTACTATGCTTGCAACCAACTAGGACACCATGCAAAGACTGAAGCACCAACACTGTGTACTCTGATCATTCTTTTTACACTACAAGCAGAATAGCACAGAGATCTGTGCCAGCTGGAGCCTTAAAACATTATTTTGCTCACACATATCCAGAGTATTCTAGCCTGTTCAATTATTTTAAGTGGACTAACATGTGTTTATTCGTTTTATAGGTGCCTTGATACTGAAGTCTGAGGTCCTATTGGTCTTGAGATAATAGACCTGGCCCCTTTGAAGTATGAATCTAGCCCAGCCTGCCTATATTTTCACGCTCATGGAGACCAGATTTTAGAGGATCAAGATGAACAATCTGTATATACAGATCCAATAAGACAAGGCAGTCTTCTGGCTAGTTTGTGATGGAAAGTGTATAGTTCCTCATTCTAGATAGACATCTAGCAGTACTAAGTCTAAAATGGCCACTGGGTATTGTCATACATCCTTTCATCACTTTATTCTTTCCCAGTCCAGTTCTTCCTTCTTCATCCTCTTCTGGTGATCTCCAACACCTCTACAGAGTCATGGTAACAGGTATTGCTTGTAACAGCTCTAATAATGAGTTTAATTTATTTTTGAATTTTCATAAGTCAGCATCATATATGTATCCAACTGAAAGCAGAACAACCTTGACACCAAGGTAAGAGAACTTCCGGATTAACTAGAAGATTAAGAAAGTACGTATTCTTCCTTTATTTTCTGCCCTCTAATTTCCATTTCCATGGAAACTGGGCTGGAAAGTACCAGCAGGCAGCCTGCAGCTGAACATCTGAATGAAAATGCTCATGTTTAACTCAGCAAGCAGACAGCAGGTGAAATCTGCAGGAACTGTCTAAAATCTATAACTACATCTTGAAAGCAAAAGGACAACTTCAGTTTCAGCAATGAACTTCTAAAGAGGATGATATATCACCCCAGTGAATATTCTTATGTGGCAGCAGCTGATAATCTGACTTCCTCTTTGATTAAAGAGGACATGATAGGAAAAAACATGTTTATCACAATGGCACAAGGCAAAAATTAATCACAATTAATTTAATACTTGGAAGCGTTCAGATGGAATATGCTAGTGAATATGGTAAAGATATTTTTGTAGCAGGACTTTGGCTTCTGAACACTATGCTGTAACTCCTTCTGTGAAATCAAACTGGCTGCTGTACAGTTCATACATACACATTGTCAGCCCAGTCATCTGGATGGCTCTTCTTACAAGTATTCATTGCATTTCAACAAATATATATATATATATATACATACACATATATATAAAAATTAACTAGCAGGCAGCAACACATTTGCTAGTTATAAAACACATTGGTTTTGAGCACTAATTCACACTGCTTGTATTTTAAAATTTAATAAGGTAACACACTTGTAGTTAAAGGGGAAAAAAAAAAAGCTATGTTAACTTCTTTATCCAATTTAGTCAATTTTAGTGCAGGAATTCTATTTAATAACACCTTGGATTTTCCTCCAGTTCAATATTTGCTCTTCAAGCAACAGGAAGAAAAGCAAACAAGCAAAGGATGAAATGTTACTGTCTTAGGCTGCACTTTACCCAGTGAAGAGATTGGTTATTATTAAATTCCTGATTTTGTATATAAAGCAATTACCACTCTCTCAAGAAGATATTACTCATTCTTTGCAGAAAGCAGAACATCAGTTACACTTTTTTCAATGCAATTTTAGGCAATGCAGTGGACAAAAGAGGATGATTATAATGAAGGATTTAACATCTTGCACAAGTTCAATATCAGCACACAAGAGCTGACCTGAAAATGGGTTATGAAGAAACTTGAGACAGCATCAATCTTTTTTCCTTTTTTTTTTTTTTTTCCCTAAGAGTGCTGCTCAAAGTTTAGGAGAGCTATTTATCAGAATGAAGTTAGCAAGATAGCTGCAGATGCTCTTTATTGTACCTATGTTCTCCTTCAGGATGAGAGGGGAAATTCAAGATTAAAGCGTCAAAGAATGAATCAGCCCAAGAAGCTGCTAGTGACTATTGATTCATTCCTTCCTTTGGGATCTTCAGTGGGGAAAATGAGCCCAAATTTGCAGTCCAAACCCATGGCTACGATGGAAAAGAATAGTATAGAGGCTGTTTGTGCAATTTCCTCACATGATAGAAAACTAATAATTGTGTATCAAGAGCACAACAGAGACAGACAAAACACACAGCTATCAGCATCTCTGCAGTGCAAGAACATCCATTTAACAGCTGCAGCAATGTAAAAATCACAGTGAGTGCCTTCTGTTAAAGAGTTCTCTGATGTTTTACTTCACCAAGTGTATTTGTGCACACCTTGAGGATCATTTATTGTGCTAAATCATAATACAGGGAGGCCTGGGATAAACAAAAATCAAACTCCAAATAATTCACTCTTCTGCTCTAAAACTGTTTAAACACAGAATAGACAAAAGCATAAGCTTTCAGATATATTTCTTCTTTTTATTTGCATGAAATTTTCTACAGCTGAACAACCCACGTGTACTGCCTGAAGAGTTCTATTTCAAGCAAGACTGGAAATAAAAATAAATTTTGAAAATACATACATTTAAATAAAAAGCAACCCACAGCAGGGTACATTGACTTCTCTGTTTCAAATCAGCAGTCCTACCCCTCAATTTTTTTGTTTTGTTTAGCAATGCCGAAACATATTGCATTTAAAAGCTATCTTCATTTTGAGGGTAGAAACCAAGGGCACTGCTCATACTTCATGAACAGCTCTCTTATCCATTACCATATCCATGTACCTTACTAAGGGAGGGAGGAAGGGCAGCTCTAGCATCTGCCTAAGGTTTACAGAAGTAATTCTCCAGTAATGGAAAGGACTTCTGGACTGGCTGAAGATTGCCCAGTAGCAGGGGATGGATCATTGCCGGGAAATATTTATAAAGGGAATATGAGCTGACTGCATGTGCACACACGGGGTGGTGGATGTCCATCAAAAGGGGTGGGTTATTTCTCCCAGCTGGAGCTGGAGAAAGAGAGGGTTATAATTCAGGAAAATAAGTAAGCTGCTCCCCACCAGGTCATTAGTACATTCACACTGTTTTCCCTTACGATCTTGTTACTAACGCATGTACAGAACATGTAGATGCTTTTCTTCTAATTAACTTTGTAACTGCTAATACATCCCAGTTGTTGCTGTCTGGTTAGAGATGGAAAGAAACTGAGCAGGGCCATCAATACAGTTATTACAGCATGGTTATGGATATGGTTATATCAGATGGAAGTGTAGAATAAAGGTGTCTAGTCTGGGATCTTTTGCTTCTTGAGTAATAGAGTATGTAACAAATAAAGTTTCTAGATACCAGCTAACACAATAACAAGCACACATTGTGCCAATGCATGCTAGATAAACTTTTAATTAAACCATGAAAATATCATTAATGGAAAGCCACAAATAAATCAATGCTTAAGAATTGAAACATCACTGTCTGTTAGCAAAACTTAATGCCAGCAACTACTAGCTGTATTCAGTGTTTTATTTAGAAAATTTGATTTTGTAAAGGCTTTACATGTTTGAGAATTAATCGTTCTTTTACCTTTGAAATACCTAATCTCATTAAATATGTATCTTCTTCCAAAATTGCATTGCCATGGAATGGCTGAATTTGAAAGTCTTTGCAGGATATATTTTTATAGCTAAGTTATAAACACTGAGAATAACAGTTCATGGTAGAAGTACTAACACACCATCGCCACTGGAAGGAGATCACTGCTCCCATGTAGCTATCTTTCCATGCATAGCTCGCTTCTCCAGTTTACAAACACAGAATACCCATACTGACAACATGTAGTCACTTCAAACTCCTACACAGTGTAGGGACAATGAGACATGCAGTTTTCTAGAGTACAAGCAATCAGGGACATATTACATCTCAGGCTAATTGCATGTACTCCCCAAGAATCAAACTGAGGTCTGAAGGGCAGCCAGACAGAAGGATGGTAGCACTGGCCCCAGCATTCCCAAGGGCTCATTCTTTCCCAGGGATGCAGCTCCAGTGCTGATAGTGTGGAAGAGTCTGGTCATGGGGGCACTCTTGAATGAGGAGCCCAAGAACACCAAACTGCCTTCACTTGAACTGTTGAATGGCTATAAGTGAAGAAACTGCCACTCTCCCTCTCCCATCCTACTCCCTACAGCATCTTGTTTTTCCCTAATGGTTTTGTCATCTCATTATATAGTTCTTCCCCTCTCTCTTCTCCCATCCCTCCACCTAGTCCATTTCTCCTTATTCTCCTCTATTTATTAGGAATAACACCCAAGCCTGCACACTGCTTAGTTCCTTCAAATGTCAACAGCTGAACACAGACTTACAGCTCACAATCAGGTAATTTTTCTGTGCTCATTTATGGAGAATGAAACTGGACAAGATTATGTATGATGTATACATTTGAATGCAAATAGCACATTCCAAATTTGCACAAATTTATTGAATGTCTTGGTTTTAGTTTGGACTAGTTGATTTTGACCTAAAGTTTGACAAGACAAAGGTTAATTTAGCTCTAACAGATGCAATTAATCAAACTGTAATTGTCATTCTTTTAATCCAGAAAGGAGGTGAAAAACCCCCCATGTCCTGTCTGAACACTCCTTCTCCTTCTCTCTGCCAAGTGTTTAAACACTGTAAATAGGGGAAGTGAAGGAAAATGGAACACAGATTTAATTTACTTTGCACCTCCTGGCAACTCCCCACTATATAGTAGGTAAGTATAAAAAAATACTGCAGCAGTGACACAGATGCAATAGAACTTACAGATATTTTCACAGAGAAGTGTGCTTGAATTGTACAGCAGCCGTTAAATACCAAAGCCTGATAGATTTTCTCTTCAAAGAGATTAGTTCAAAATTTTCAAAACCAAATTTTATATTAGCATGTTCCTCCTTTCTTTCTTATGTCCAAATGAAGGCACTATTGCAGATGACTGAGATTTTAGATAAATGGTTTTCTTGATACTAGTTGTAGAGACATATATTATACCCTCTCCAGATAAATGGTCAGTCTTACCACCCAGCTCCAGGCCATCACTTCATGTAACTCTGGCTCTGATAGCTACATGATACACTTCTATATAAGTTAAGAAGAGTTTGTTTGTCAATGGAATCTGGATCAAGTTCCTATATTACAAATAAAAGGAAAAAAAGTAATTGGCACAGGATATCAGCAAAGGAGCACATAGACCGGGCTGAGGTCATTACACCAAGACCAGTTTTCAGGAGCTCTTGAAATTGTTATGAAGGCCGAAGTCTGTCTGCAATTTGTTTGCTAATTATAAACTTCCCAATTCTTGCTGGAATGACTGTGTTATGAACTATCTTACTAGAGTACTCCTATCACGTTTAGAGTCTAAAATGGAAATCAGATTTTAAATTTTGTTTGAACATGGGCAGGTAACCACAAATCCCACTACAGTTCAACACAGTTGTCAAGCTCTCTCTGTAATTACCTTTAGTGCAAACTGTGTCTGAAATACAGATAATAGCAAGCCAAGGAGGAAACTAGTTTATTTTAATGGTACCTACTGGGGGAAAGGGGTATGCAGATTTAAGAGATGCCAGCAATCACATATATTCTATTAAGAAGATACAGAAAAAAAGCTATATTTTTATTCCTACTTCTCTAAAATTAGTCTGTCAAATCACATCCAGAGTTGCATATGCAGACACTTTCACTCAATTTATACTATTTTTGAAAGGTTTTTTGAACTTACTTTAAAAGAAATTGTCTTTTCCCGTAATAAAAGAATGCAAAATTAAATCATGGCTTTCTTCTCTTCCAATACCATTCTCAACAATTTATTTGTTCTTTCACAAGCACATTACTCTAAGTTTCTTCTACACAACAATAAAGTATTGTTAGTGATACTGCTTCTGACTACTCCTCTACTCTAAAAAATAAGCACAGGGCAAGCATTTATCTGCAATCAGAGCTACATGAAACTTAATGCTTAGTACTTTTGTGAATCAACAGGACCAGACTGCAGACTCCAGTATTAAACCCCTTCTCTTGACAAAGTAGTAACTTTATAATTAAAAACATATAAGTGCTTCAGAAATTCATACTGAATAACTATAAGCGAGACCTGAGAGTAACCTCTACAATGGTGCCACCTCCAGAATGTTAACAGAATACATAAAAATGTCACATGAAAGCAGGTAATTCAAACAAAACATCAAAGTTAACACTCCCTATAAGATAATTTCAATGACTATAAATAGCAAACAAGGCCACTCTAGATAATCCAATTTGTGTTTCTCCAAATCATATTACAATACTAACTCATGAAGAAAAAAAGTTTACCTGTATTCCTGTCAGGTAAAATACAGCAATGCTTCTGCAGTATGCCAGGCAGAACCTGTGGCAATAAAGAAACAGGAGTTAATGGATATATATATTTTTAACATCTGAAGAAAAGCCAGAGATTGCTGGAATGATGCATTTGCTGCATCTGATCAAGCTTTGTGCTCTCAAACTGAATCCAAATTAACTATCATGTGATGTAAAGGTGAATCCTGCTCATCAGGAACTGCAAACAGACAAGAATCTTGTAAAATTACCTGCTTCCTACCTGCTTGTAAAGTTAGTTTCACATTCTCCCATTGATTACAATATCAAAAGTTGATTCAAAGAACCTAAGACCATAATCAAACCCACTCAACTTAAAAAGACAGTACGTTATCAGTCAGTGATGCTGCTGCCCCTGATTTTGCACACATGGCCCTGGGGTTATAGCATCCAGCTTGTTGTAAATCACTCAAGTCCAAATATCAAAGCACAGCATTTTGCTCTCCACATAACCAGCTTCTGTGGACAACATAAAACTCCAGAAGCTTCAGTAGGAAACTCAATGGAATGGGGACAGAGAAGATCCACATTTTGTAGTTCACCACATCCACCATGGTGCAATACTTCTGGCAGCCAGTGAGAAATGCTGAGGAAGCTGATCACCACCACTGTCAGCACAATGGGTCAGGACCGGATAATAAATGATACATACTTTCAGACATTCACAGAAGGTTAATTCACTTTATTAAGAAACCCATTGCTTTTTATACCCTAATTCAGTACAGGTGGACTTGATTGGTCCTTTAATTCAAACACCATCACCACTGGCTAATTAAGAAAGCACACTTTGGTAAACAAATCTCCATAACACATTCCACGTGCACAATAACAGGTGCAGCAAGTGAAGATAATTGTTTATCATTCTTTTCTCTGATCTCCTCATAGCCTTTCACAGAACAATGCCTGGGAAAGTTGTGTGTTGCTCTCTGTGACCAGAGAGCTGCTACCACACACCACGGGCAGGACCACTAGTCCTGCCTGTGGTGTGTGGTAGCAGCTCTCTGGTCACAGAGGCAGGACCTCATCCTTCTTCACAGATTTACATATTAAATTCACCAATTTTGATGCAGACAATCAGCTTTGGTACTCCTACTAGCAACAATCTGCACTTAAAACACCCAATACTTAATTTTAATCTGACTTTAAAATCTAGAATTTGCACACTGGACAATGATGATAAGCATCAGTAAAACTGTAGCTTAAAGTTTAATGGCTTTTCTTTCGCTTTATCTGAGAAAAAGCCAATTAAAAATCATGCCCTAAGACAGCTTCTTCAAATTTACCCTTGAAGATCAACATGCACCCTTTAAAGTCTGAAATGTAAAAGAAAAAATCAGTTAGTTTTTACAGACAGCAGGCCAGCACCACCACTGTCAGGAAATCCTGGGCTTCCAACCTCCAAGGAGACCCCAAGCACCACCACAGCTGGCATTAGGTTCTGAAAATCCAGAAAGTAAAATATTTCAGGGAATAGAGACATTTCTATTTTCCCCAAAGACTGCTATTGCTGTTTGGCCAAGATTAGCAGCCAGGGATGAGCGTGCTGAGACCCAGACCTGCCCAGCCCTGCAGCAGGGCCACACATCCCCATTCCTCCCCACGAGACTTGTCCAACGCTCGCTTTCAGAGCACCCAGCAGGACCAACACCTCAGCTTGTGCGTCCCCAGCAAAATAATTAAAAGTTTAAGAACCTTGCTGCACCATGCTTCCTCCTGAATACATACATGCAGGGACAGGGCCATTGCCAAACACTGCTGTCATTGCCATTATTACTTCACAAGTCAGTCTGTGGCCAGAAAGCCTCCCTGAATAAAAAGCAAAGGGTTCAACTGACGGATGAGAATGGTCTCCCCATCCAACTCATCTGAATTTCACAGAAGGCATGGCATTTAAATGTAAGCTTTTACAAAAGTAATTCACTTGTTTTGGCATTATTCTAAAGCAAAGCTTGTGGATAAAAGTTTTAAAAAATCAGCTTGCTTTATCCTGCTTCATAGGCAGCAGGCAGCTTGTATTTTGGGAAGGATCAATGGCAGAAATAACAATTTTCTGAAAACCACACTCACCATTCTACAGTGTTTCTTACATTTTAGAATTCAAAAAAACCTGATAATTCTTGGAAGTACAATGTCATATGTACAAACTATAGAATTTTCCTTATGGCCATAGACAGAAATAACAGCAGTCTTACAGGCATCGAAAGCATAAAAATTAGAAGCAGAGAACAAAGAAATCCTAAAATGAGCTGAGACAGTCTTTCAAAGCAGCGTAACACAAAGACTGAATTTTAAAAACATACTGTCTTACTCAGACATAAAGTAACATTTAGTTCCTCAAGAATCTGTCACATTTTCACATTTTCTTCCCCACATTCAAGCATTATGAATTTATTATGAGCTTCCAATTAATCAAATTAAGACTGAAATTAAAAGTAGAGAAAAAAAAAAAAAAAAAAAAAAAAAAAAAAAAAAAAAAAAAGTCTGATGTTGTAAGACAGCTGCAATGGGAAATAAAAAAAAGCTCTGGAAAATAGTTTACCCTTCCTGGTAGACTGGATATAGATAAAAGAACAGACATGTGAAAAAAAAAAAAAAACCCACAAAAAACATTTACTTGTCCCTTTCCTGCACTCTCTTTAAGGGCTAAGTAGGCAAACAGTATGGCAAAGTCTTAAACAATGCTTCCTGCTCCCCAGCCCTTTAACATGTTTACCCTGCACAAAGCCAGTTTCTGGCTGGTAGGAGTTTGATATCAACCTCCCACTTACTTATCTATAGTATACAGATTTTTACACTGTACCCATCTCCATGGTATCCAAGAGCCTTTTCACACTGCTCTCCTCCCACTTGCTCCCCACTTTGTTTCTCTCCTCCCTAGGGAAACTGACAGGAGAATTCCTCAGCAAAACTGTCACCTTTCCCTCTACAAGCCTCTCCTTTCCCCTGCTGCTTTCCTTTCATTCATTTGCATGCTGTAATACCCAGTTTATTGCTTAAAACACCTAAAATACCCGATCAGTCTCAGAGATTTTTCTCTAATTTTACAGAAGATCCTTAGATTATTTTTTTTTTCCTTTTGGTTGCTTGAAATTTACCCACACGGGCAATTTGAGGGAGAATCTTTACCCAAAGCAGACTTGGATTGGTTTCTGCTGTAGAAATCAAAATATGTGAGCAACCAGAGGGATTTACTTGGGGGATGCGAGAGAGGCAAAAGAGAAACAGGTTTCAATGATATTAACTGATGGTTTAACCTTCAGTTGTTTTATAAGCTCTCAGCTGGGAGTTAAGGCATTGCAATACTAAATTAAAAATGGACTCATAGATGCAGAAACAGAATAAATAATACAGCAGGTGGTATGTCCTTCACATCAAGGTGCTTCCCTAGCAGTAGGCAAATTAACTTTGGTCAATGGTGTACAGCTAGACACTCACATGTAGCAGGAACATAGTCTTTGCTTATGATGCCAAGATGAAAGCATCCTCAAATTCAGTGAAAAACACTAATTCTTGTGGTTGGATATTGATTTGGGTGTATTTACATTCCTTTTCATTATAGGTTGCTGTGCTTAGAGATACATAAATATATAGCTGGGATAATCAGTGTTCAAGTTTTAACCTGTAGCTATACATAATATAGGTATTCAGAAAGCTCCTCAGATCAGCACAGGGTAGCTACAGAGCTGGTTTAAGTTTAATAAAGATCATATTTTTATAAGTTTGCTTGGAAACTTTCCTTCAATTTCTTTAAAATAAGACAGATAAGTCCTTTGCGTGTTCAGTATACAACTTTTTTTTTTTTTTAGACTGATATAACAAGAACTAGAATTTATTCCCAAAAACAATTGAAGTTTGGAAAGTATTAACTTCAAACCCACTAAAAAAATCCCCACTTTACAGAGAAGCAGAAATGTGAAGCAAAATAATTCTTGTGTGCAAAAAAGCCTCTGTGAAATGGATATCTACTCACTTAAAAGGATCTGCTGCACAAAGATGATCAGGCCTCTCTTTGGTACTGAATGATAAAATGTTTTGCTTTCTACTCCACTTATAATTGGACTGCTAAAATAGCCATAGAAAAATGAGCTATATACTATTTTTCCTTCTCCATTTACATTTTTTTCTGCTAAAAATTGAGTCAACTGAAAATGAATGTTTCACAGGTCCAAATTTGCAGAACACCCAACTCAGGAGTCCAAGTGCTTGATAAGTGAAATTTAAGGCAGAACTTAACAAGGATTTATACTGTGATTTGTAACTTGCTAGAAGGAAAGAAGCTCAACTTGATTTTCAGGTCAAAGATGAGGCAATATTTTTCTGCTTTCTACATCCTAGAAATCTAATGAACCTAAAGACTAGAAAGTCAGAACATATCCTTTTAGGCATGCCAGCCACAAAGATCCTGTTTGTAGCCCTTGTGGTCATGTTCAACCATTTCCAAGGACTACCTCTGGGAGAGACCCCTATGCTCCAAACCTCCCTCCCCACAAAACTATTACAATTAGCATGTGAGGCATTTTGATTGCAAGAATAAGGTAACATCAAAAAAGAAAATGTGTCAAAAACATGCTGGGAAAATCCACATCAATTTATAAAATTTCAGATAAAAGAGATTCCAGAACTTGAGATTTACTCATACACTGATGGTTGCAAAGAAATGGTCCATGGGCAGAGTCAGCCACCAAGTGTGCCCTGCATCCTCTACGGAAGCAGTACAGTACTGGAGACAATTCAGGTTAGATAGCTGGGTGTGATCCAGTGAGTTCCTATCTTTTTTGTCTTTCAAACCTTGTGTCACTTCTTTGGAAAAGAGAGACACCTCCTAGACCTTGCTACCTGCACTGCTCTGTGCTAAGCACTGCTGCCTTCCTGCCATCCACACAAGCCTCATGGAATTAATTTTGTCTGTTTTCTTTCTAAGGATCATATCCATTCTGTCTCTGTATTTGGTTTTCCTTATATTTGTCTCAAGGCTTTTTAGGAAAAATTTTTAGGATTTTTTTTAGGAAAAATTTCTTTCTCAGCTACTACAGAGAGGTTTTGGAGTAATGTTTGTAATAGATCTTCAACCACTGAAAATTCTGTGCTCATGTTTCTCTGAAATGTCTTTTGTTGCCTTCTGTCATTAAAGGGGTATATTATATTTTTGTTTTAATTTGTATTATTGTTTTCATCTATTTTTGGCTTCATACCTGAGGATTTTAGATGTCTTTGTCCCATTAGAACTGTTGAAGGAGAAGGAACCTCTCTGGAAGTTATTCACTGGTGTTTCTTAAGCAGAAAATAAGCATTTGGGATTTGGCTGCTCACAGCAGCCACTTATCTGGCAGGTCTGTAAAGGTATCTGACTTAAGACAGGGTGTTGCAAGTAGGCAAGGTTTCCTGTTCACAAGCTGTTGGGGGATACAAACCATCAAAGGCTTATCATTACAGCATAACCATAATTCTTTCAGAGCAGACAGGCTCATGCAGGATAAGGGGAAATTGTTTTAAACTAAAAGTGGAGACATTTAGATTAGATAGTAGGAAGAAATTCTTTACTCAGAGGGAAATGAGGCACGGGAACAGGTTGCCCAGAGAGTTGGACACCCTTTCCCTGAAAGTGTCCAAGGTCAGGTTGGATAGGACTTTGACCACCAATGTACTCTAGTGGAAGGTGTCCCTGCCTATGGCATGGGGGTAGGAACTAGATGATCTTTAAGACCCCTTCTGACCCAAGTTTTCTATAATTCTATGATGATTCTATGCAACCAGGTGGTGAAGTGTTGTGTCAAGGCTGCTTGCCTTCAGATTTCTAACAATATGCAGTTTGTTCAACACACCAAAGCCAAATCCGAAATTCATAACACTCCCACCAGCATAATTATATTTGGTTAAGCTTTTTAAGGGGTATCTAGGGAGTGCATCAACAAAGACCAGTTATCATTTCCATTCCTGTAAGAACTCAAATAAAGATAACTTCATTAATAGTGTGCCTCTTCTGTGTCTCAGTTGAAGTGATATTGATACAGCCTACACCAGCACCAGCAACAGTTCCAAGTAACTCCAAAAATTGGTCCTTGAAATATCCAGCTCTGGCAGAAGAGAGCGTCAGGACCAGTGGCACCTGCCTTCCCAAGCTTCCTCCAAAACCATATGTGTTCCCAGTCATTGCAACACAGACCCCACTTGCAACAGCAAAGCTGGCCCAAGTAGAAGACTTGGGTTTTATATTAAGACTTGATTTTTTTTTCCCTCTGTCTGGTACTGCCAGAGGTAGTAGAGATTTTTGCAAGACATTTCAATCATTGTCTGTGAGCTGTCAGTTCCTCTGCCCTCCCAAGGAAACAACCTTTCCTCTTAGCTCCTGATGAGACGTGCCCTGCTGCAAAGGCAGCCTGTGCCAAAATGTCTCCCACCCACAGCGGTGCGAGTGAGAAGCCTGTCTTGTCAGTTCATTTCATTGAGATAGCCCAGGCTTGTCCAATTAAATTTCCTCAAGATTTTACTAGATTGCTATTGTCCAATATCCAATTTCTCATATACACTGATGAATATCCAATATCCAATTTCACATACACACTGATGTTTTAATTCCTTTTTCCAAAAGCTAATTTAATGTCCAAACAGAACTTGTTAATGATTTGTCTGCTTTGTGGGGTTTTTAGTAAAAGTATTTTCCTTTATCTTCCTCTGCCTTATCCACCATTCCCAATTAGTTATCAAGAACATAAATAAAACATGATGATTTTGTGGAAAGGTAAAGTTACAATGAAAATAAATAAATCATGTTTGCCATATATCAAACACTTTGGCATTGTATCAACATATTTATCATCGCACGCTTTATCACATTTAAATATGTATATTGTGTCCTTTTCATTTCGAACAAAAGGAAATTATAAAGAGGATGAATTTCAAAAATATTCTGAAAATATTGCAATATCCATAATAATATGTGTTCTTTCAGATTGTATTACATCTCAAAAAATGCAACTTCTCTACAACTCTTTCCATGATTAAAGGAAGTACTGACAGCAACAACAGAAGGAACATTTCCTTAGCAGACTTTTCAACAAAAGGTGGCAGACATTTAAGTAATGAGGAAATCATTACTGCATTATCTACTTTTTATATCTCAATCAAAACTAAGAGAAAATAACTCCAGAAGAGAGGGAATAGTGCTACAATGACCCCAGATAATATAGCTGATCTTGCACTGCCATTGCCTTCACTACTTCTATCCAGTTACCATGACAAGCTATGCTGAAAGGCTTGATAATTTTTTGATGACCCAGGAAAGAAAACATGATAACCATTATGACACTTTTCAGAGTAATGTTAGTTTGAATCTGCGTTAGAATGAACTAATTATAATTGCCCTACAATTAATAAGTGCTTATAAACATGAATCTTTTAGATCATCTGAAGTGTAATCCACATTGCTTTCATAAGAATATAATATACTGACTAAATAGAGTAACTAGCCAAGCCTGAGGGAAAAAAAACTTATGTAGACTGGAATTAGCTCTGAAGTAATTCAAAACAATACCTTAAGACAGTCTTTTCATACTTAATACTTACTTAATGGTAGGAAAAAAAACAGTGCTGCTGGCAACAGCCACAAACCCTATTTATTTCTAACCTCCTTTTCAGTACTTAGACACTTAGAGAACAATACATCAGCAAGAGCAAAAAACTTTTAAATCTTTCATTTGTCAGAAGTTTACACTCTTGACTGACAGAACAAGACCGCTGCAGTGATACATATACTTTTGACCTCTGGGTCCAATTACTGTAATTGACACCACTTACAAGAGATTCCACAAATTATTTAAGATGCCTTGGACTAAACACAGCATGGTAAATACAGGTCCATTTGGAACTCTCCACTTTGTTGTTCAAATAATTGCATCATTACACCATTGTCCAAAACTATGCCTTCAAAAATCTGGAACATGGAATGTCAAAGTTCTCTGAAGCTAAGAAATTATGATGCTCTCAAAGTGCTCTGAATTGGAGAGATGATGGTGTGGTCCTTCCCAGACTAATATTGCTGGGAGGAAGAGGCCAAGACTCTTCATTTGATGTTTTAACTCCTTTTTCCAAAAGTAAATTATTAGGAGGATAAACTTCAGGACAAAAGCAATTGCATTTTCAACTTTCTTTCAGGTGAATCATTCCTAACCATCTCATCATCTGATTGACAGCAGGCTGACCATGATGCAGCAGCATGCCCACATGGCCAAGAGGACCAATGGCATCCTGGCCTGTATCAGGAACAGTGTGGCCAGCAGGACTGACCATTCTTCCCCTGTACTTGGCACTGGTGAGGCCACACCTTGAGTGCTGTGTCCAGTTCTGGGCCCCCTCAGTTTAGGAAGTATGTTGAGGTGCTGAAGCATGTCCAGAGAAGGGCAGCAAGGCTGGTGAAAAGTCTGGAGCACAAGTCCTCTGAGGATTAGCTGAGGGAGCTGGGGTTGTTCAGCCTGAAGAAGAGGAGATTCAGGGGAGATCTTATCAATCTCTACAGCTGCCTGAGAGGAGGTTGCAGCCAGGTGGGGGTTGGTCTCTTCTCCCAGGCAACAAGTGACAGGACAAGAGGACACAGCCTTAAGCTGCATCAAGGGAAGATTTGGTTGGAAATTAGGAAGAAATTCTTCTCAGAAAGAGTGATTTGGCATTGGAATGCCAGGGAGGTGGTGGATTCATAGTCTCTGGAGCTGTCTAAGAAAAGACTGGATGTGGCACTGAGTGCCATGATCTGGCTGACAAGGAGGTGTTAGGTCATGGGTTGGACCCGATGATCTCAAAGGTCTTTTCAACCTATTTGATCCTGTGATTCAGTGATCAGATTAATACAGTCATTGCACACATTTAGCAACAAAAATAAACAAATTCACTTTCCTGAGACTGTACCTGAGAAACAAGTATTGGTGTAAAATAGAAATCATGAATATTTCTTCTACCTCTTACCACCATGAGCAGTAGTGACATCTCCTACCTAATGGCAATAGCCTAGATGCAAGATATCCTGTCTCTGGCGTGACAGGATCATGGTGATCATGGGCACAGAAATAACTGTGGCAGATCACTAGTCCAATGGTCAGTCACAGCTTTCCACAGAGACTCTGCAGAGGTAAGAACCCAAGATTCATCTTGTGCTGAAGAAGGGATGGCCAGACCAGCTATGTCAGGAGTTTGCTCCTTGCCTGGAGCCCAGGTCCTGCATGTCCTACAGAACTTGCAGAGGTTCAGCCATCCCCTGCATTACACCCCTGAGCTGCACATCCAGGAAGACCAAGGAGGGGAAAACTTCAGTTAACTGGATATAGCAACTGGATAGTTAACTGGATATATTACATGAGGCTGGATAGACTACATCCAAGGGATACAAGGGTGATGACTATGAGTCCTCTCTCTGTCTTGGAAAGTGGTCGCCTTCTCAGGGCAAGAGGTAGGGGGATCTTGAGAAAGAGAAGGGTAAAGTCATGCCAGAGATTTTTTTCTTGTGGAATCTTCATCCTTGAAGATTTTCAAAACTCAGATGAAAAAGCCCTGAGAAACCTGCTCTAACTTTGAAAGTAGCCTGCACTGAACAGAGGCTTGGACTTGATGATCTCTAGAAGTCTTTTCCTACCTAAGTTCTTCCCCAGTTTTAATAAATTAGATTTAATGTACTGATACAGTCAAATATCACAGTAAAATACAAGATTAAAATGCATCAGTTCCTCTATCCTCTTTCAAATATAGTTTTAATTGATATATGCAATTTCTATTTGTACTAATGAATCTTATTACATCCACCTGCAAAACCCAAAAGTCGTATAGAATCATAGCAGCTTTAGAAGGCAGCTAAAGACAGGTATTCCCTCAGAAGTTACTAGCCACCCCAGGGCTATAATTTTTAATTTGTGGGAGAGTAAGGCATGGAGAATCATTTGGCCCAAGAAGTTGCTTATGAAATCTTAACTGAGCTGCTATGATTTATCTTTAAGCATTTGTATTGGGTCTGACTGAGGTAAAGTTCACAGCCCTCACAGTGCTGTGCTTTGCATTGGTAGCTGGATGGGTGTGGATGACACACCAGTGTTTTGTCTACTGCCAAGCAGCACTGTCCCTCTGACATCCCTTCCCTCATCAAAGTGATGGGAGTGGGCAAGATCCTGGCAAGGGACCAGGCCAGCTGACCCAAATTAGCTAAAGGGATGTACCTAACCAGATGGGGCCAGCTCAGATATGAAAGCTAAGGGAGAGAGGACGAGGGGGAGTGTTTGTGACACTTCAGAGTTTGCCTCCCAGAGGACCCATTACATCTACTGAAGTCCTGCTTGCCAGGAATGTCCAAACATCACTTGCTGATGGGAAGTAGAGACTGACTTTTCCCTTCGCTTATGTGCAGGCAGACTCTCACTTTTCTTTTTCTTTCTTTTTCTTTCTTTCTTTCTTTCTTTCTTTCTTTCTTTCTTTCTTTCTTTCTTTCTTTCTTTCTTTCTTTCTTTCTTTCTTTCTTTCTTTCTTTCTTTCTTTCTTTCTTTCTTTCTTTCTTTCTTTCTTTCTTTCTTTCTTTCTTTCTTTCTTTCTTTCTTTCTTTCTTTCTTTCTTTCTTTCCTTTCTTTCCTTCCTTCCCTCCTTCCTTCCTTCCTTCCTTCCTTCCTTCCTTCCTTCCTTCCTTCCTTCCTCTGTAATAAAACTGGCTTATCTCACCCACTGCTTGTTTTCCATCTTATTCTCTCTCCTGTCCCACTGGGAAAGGGTGTAATAGAGCAACTTAGTGGGCATCTGGCCCCCAGCCAAGGTCAACCCCCTACACCATCTGATGGAATTTTGAGCAAATACAAATTCTAGAGCTTGCTATACATCCTCACCTAGTTGGAGAGGATGGTACTACAGTGGTAGGAACAACCCCTCCTGTGGGGAAAGGACAACTCGGTGTTACTCTTGCCACTGCCATTCTCTGAGGCTACACACCAAAAAGGTGCAGGTAAAGGTCGATACAGAGCAAGGCTACAGGACACCACAGCAAATACTTTCAAGTTGGGGAATTTTAAGCCCTTTAGCAGACAGATCCTGGCTACCTCCCCACACTTGTAACTCGTCTGACAGACTGTCAGCACACACACATGCTATGCACTGCAGATACCTCTGCTACTGTCCCTGACAGTTTTCTCTTATTTCTCCTGCGTAGAAGTCATAGTCCTCTTTACGGGACATTTTGGATCCTACATGCCTACCAACTCTCTCCAAAGGGCTGAATCCCTGCCAGGCAGAGCTGAGCTGGGCTGCAATGGCCTGCAGTACACTCACACAGTGGAAAAAAAACTCCTCCTCTCTCAGGAATGGTCTCCAATAGCACACCAAAACCAGAGCTGGAGAAGTGAAGGTGCCCCATAAGGGAGAGGGTTGCACCTGGTGGCACCAAGCTTCCCCATGCCCCTGGTACCTCACGGGGCAGAATGTGACTCCTCAAAGGTTTTGTCAGAGACGTGGGAAGTTTCCTTGCTTCCATCTCACCCACACACCATTAACAAAGTCAGTCACGGCTTGGGCCCTCTCAGGTTTTAGTCTGAGACATTATTGTGAAATACGTTTTTACTGTGGCTTGTTGCAAGAGATCTTTTTAATGCACAATGTCAAAAAATTATGTGATTCAAATGCACAGATTATTGAGATAATAATAGTATCTATAAGGCAAATGCCAGGGAATACCAGGTGGTATTTCTCCTTGCTGCTCTGGAATTGTACTTAAGATTTATGTGTGAAGCACGTGGATTTTAAATATTTTGATGCCTATTTTTGCACTGCAGAAGCAAATCCATTAAACATGTAAAAAAGAGTAATAGTCCTTTCATGCATCTTTGTTACAAAGAAACTAATTGTCATTAAAAATTAAAGTTTATGGTTTTGTGCTAGGACTTGGCAACAATGGCCTGCTTTATTCTACTGTGTAGGAGTCACATAGAAACAAAGACATTCAGTTCAAAAATTACGAACAAGGTAAAAGAGGATGTTTTAAGTATTAAAGTTACCACAACAAAAATAAGAAACGTCCCAGCTGTTTATCTGCATTTATGGTGCTGGTATCACAGATCTTTCCTACTGTGACATGAACTCATATCAAGTTGTGAATCATTACTTCAACTATCCAGGAAGTTACTTAATGGTTTATAATTTATTAGTAGTTTGGATTTTAGAAACTATTTGAAAAATCAAATTTCAAATTTATAAATAGCTAAAAATAGACATCACCTATATAAATGGGGGAAACTGAAGTCTCCACTGTGTAGGGACCAGAGTCTGCAAATATTATTTGGTATTACATGTCAAACATGGTTTTTATATGTTTGTCACTTTGGAGAAGTTGAGACTCTAGACATAAGTAGCACTTTGTCATTGATGAGAGACCCACTGAGATGAATCAGGTGTCTGATATTTCACCTAGCCATTTTCCCTGCCCAGATGAAAGTTGCCCTGAAAATTGGGCACCAGGCATAATTTTTCCAACAGCTGCTTTTTTGTGCGGTGTAAGTCAAGTCCATTAGTCACCTTTCAGCCCAACACACAGACTGAAGCAGCAGCAGACTAAAGAGCTCATGCATGGGCAGAACTGGGACATTTCACCCCTGATGGACAACTGCAAGTGACAGCAGAAAACCAGAGAAGGATGGAATAATTTTAGGAATAATTACTTAATAGATTTAGGCCATACAATTCTTTCATGCAAAGAGAACAAACAGAGAAGGATGCCTGTGCCTCATTCATGCCCTTGGAAATGTTTGATAGCACAGGGGGATATCAATTTCAGAATACAAAGTGACTGCCCACACCTCCTTCCCCAATGAGCAGGCATTCTTATGGAAATAATAGCTTTCTCTTTAAGACAGAAATATTACACTCATTTCATTCAGTGTTGAACAATATGATAGTTTACTGCAAGCCCCAGTCATCTGGAGAGATTTTGCTGAAGGTGGGATAAAACAAGGATAGGTCTCAGTAAACAGGTTATAATTTTTTTCAGTATCAGTTAAACAGTTATGCATTTGGTGGTGATTTTTAAGGAGGGAGATCATTAGTTGTGCAGTCAGTTTTTGAGAATACAAAATTGGAAGAGTGGTAGAGCAGTTTTCATCTGTGAGCTGATGATACCAGACTGTTAAAACTGTGCTGATTCAATGCATTGCTCTTATCTTGATCAGTTTAGCATGTACACACCATCAGGTGATCCAAAGCTGCACACAGAGAAAGGGTATCTTTGATGCCTGTTAAGGGGGGAAGATGGGGGTAAAGCACACACAAACAAGCCTATTTCTCTGCAGTTGATGCTCCTCCAGTGCAGTGGGAGGAGTGAGGCAAACCTGGGGAATCCCCAGGAGTGTTTCCAAGCTGGCAGTCATAAAATACCCGATACACTCTTGGGGATAGTCTTAATCTGAGCACTGGAGATGACAGTGCTGTCTCACCTCTTGAGAGACAGGCAATAGAGGCACAGCTTATCTACAATACGGGAGACTGAGCTGCAAGTCAAGCATCTGACAAATGGAGATGGGAGAATCTTATCTTTTAAACAGCTGCCATGAGCAGTTATTGTGAGATAACATTCATCTTCTCTGATGAATATTTTCTTCATTTTGCACAGTTAGAAAAATTTACTAATGTTACTCAGACCACAAAGAGCTCTAAAATTTAGCTGTCAGAGGACTTGGGAAAAAAAAAAAAAAAAAAAAAAAGTTCCTGCCTCTTTGGAAATACTCATTTAAGTATTTTGTACAAAGCAGAAGTACTTTAGTACTTTCATAGAAAAATGTCCCCAATTTTAGAGCGCTGGAGTGGGGAATAACTGAAATTAATCAGAGGAATATTTGGATCTGTGCTAACTACATCCCAGGACAACACACTTAGTACTTCCCTATAAAGAAATTATTAACAATTAACACTTTTCTTTAGCTCTCTACATTTTGGGGGGTCTTGTAAGGCTTGCAAGGGGCAATGAGGCTGTACAAAGTTAAATAGTTCTCTGACTAGGACAAATTTTTTACTGTTTTTTTTTTTTTTTAATGATGCTTCTAGAGTTTTCATTTACCATCAGAGAAATAAGCACAAGAACTGGTGCAAGGGTAGAGGAACATTGTTTTGTTGGTAAATGCATATCTGGAATGACCTTTTATGTATCCATTTTTTTAACTACAAGCTAAAGTAAATGTAGTTTTAGAAGCTTTTTTTTTCTTACTGTCTTGACTATCCAGTTGAAAATAGATTTTTTTCAGCTTGTTTGCTTTTAATTCTTCATTCGGGTTGCTTTCAAGGAAATGTCACCTCTCAAGAACAAAAGGTTAAGTCACACAATGCTGAACTATATAATCAGTCTGCTTGACAAGCCTAGGCTGCTGAAAATATTAACGAATGAGCACCTGACTAGAAGACAAGCCATCTCCACTGACAAAATTTCCTTTTTCAATGTTTTAATTATTCTCATGGGTCATCCTATCTTCATATACATCAGAATTGATGTTACCTCATGACTGGTAAACACCAGCAATTTATTTTGTTCAAACAAGAATCTACAATTAGTAATGAAATTTCCTGAGTCTGTCCCAGATGCACTGGTGTGATGAAAGACTAAAGAGCTCTGCCACTCAGCATTTGCATTGCTTATTCTAGCCAAAATGTTATTAAAAAAGCTAGCAAAAATATTTTGACACAGACAAGATTCCAAAGTACAAGTAGCCTGTTTATTTACAAGAATGATCTGTACAACTTATGCAATATCCTACTGAATTTCAGACTGCCTTAGATTTATGAGTTTTTGTTATTCAAACACAAAAAGAGCCATGAGGTAACTGCAGCTAATTTGCTGTTTGGAGCGCTTGGAGAAAGTGGCAATTCATTTTGTGGCTCTCATTTAAACACCAAGAGAATATATTGTGATCGGTGAACTAGATCAGAAACATTATTGTTATGTGACATAGTGCGGAAATTCATATCAATGCAAATGAGGGGGGAAAATTGTTAAATAAAATAAACTACTACTTCAGTACCTGTGGGTATTTTCCTTTGACCCATCTTCATGAAAGGATGCTCCTTTAAATTCCATACTGATTTTTCAGGCAGATAAGTAAATGCTTTCTACCTTTCAAAGGCAACCTGCTCTTTGCAGCCCATATTTTTTTCATATTTAAAATAATGAGATCAGGAAGAATAGCAAACTTATGTACATGATAATAGAAGGCAATATTTACATTGTGTTACTGATGAAAATATGTTTGAAGACTTTCTTTGTATTCACTTGTTTGAACAAATAATTAATTCATGCTGAAGCCTCCTCAAATGTATGGATATGACATGGTCTACTCTTGATCACAAAGAAAATATCATGAATGGTGGTCACCTCTTCAATGCTGGCTCCCTCACTGACATGTACTGTGTGCTTGTCATTCTTTGTAACTGTGAATCTGAACAATTGGAAATGGGACACAAACACTTGGCATTCATTGCTGGAAATCAGATTTAAAACCATGGAAAACTGAAAGTCTGAATGTGATTACAGATTTAACTACAAGCATTAGGAGTGAAAAAATGTAATAAGCCTTTGAGGTATCAGCAGAATAAGGTCAGAACAGTGTAAGAGTCAAAAAAATTTACATATAACTTGAGGAAACAGAACAAAATAGCATTAATTGGCCTCAGAATAATAAAATAAATACTCATGGGGTCATGTATGTTTGCTCTTTGACTTGGCACACAGATGTTTATTATAGTTCAGTATTTTGTTGTGATAAATATCCATTCACAAGTCAAGCTCTGATTCAGCAGTATGTCCACATTCAATCACATATTGAACTGCAAAATATAGACTTAATTATTTCATTGAGTTGCAGCATAGACATAATCACTATTAGATCTATTATTAAATTATAAATATTTAAATTAGTGAATCTAATAATATTCACTAAATATACATTTGGGTCATAACTTCAAAGCCAATGAGTATTGCAGCTGAAAAATTTAACACAAAAGTACAAAATACAAAGGGTAAACAATGTCCCTGTTTGTTACCACTGGATTTGCATAGATAGCTATGATGCTGCCATCAGCTCCCATGCAGTTTACACATGTGGCGTTCCCTGCATCACACTGTATATCCCAGCCTGTCCTGCTGTATCCTGAGCATGGTTTATTACACCTGTGACATTGTTGGAGCCTTTTGCTGAGAAAGAGAAATATCAGACAGAAGGTTACAACTAATTGTCTACTGGTTGGCTTGGTCAATACCTTTATGTTTTAGTGCCTCAGGGCAAAATTCATCCTTCAGGCACTGCTTAGAGAAAAGAATGAGGAAAAGTCACTAAGGCAGAAGCAGTCCCTTGAGGATGTTCCACAACTCTGGAATTCCACCAATAGCAAGACTTCTTCTGCTGACTCAGCTACACTGGAACAGGTGGGTTTGGAATAAGAGTACAGGCTTTGCCAAAGGTATAAAGGAATACAGGAATATATAGTGTATGTTCCCATACATGTGTTCATCATTTTTACTCCAAACTTTTTACTAAAGTAAAAAAAAAAAGGCCAAGAAGTTGCAATTAACTTATTTATCATTTTTAGACCAATGTTAGTTATATTGAATAATATAACTAATGCAAATGAGATGGTAATTTGGCTCTACTCTGAAGAATTACAACAATACCGGAAATGCAAAACAGAAAATAAAACCTGCACATCTTTCTTGGGATCTGAGAAAAAATGCATTGTTCCCTGCTGCTTTGCCCACTTGGCCCTATCAACTGATGCAAAACAGTCTTTACCAAAAACAACTAGAGCACAAAAATTAATCTAAATGATTCAAAGTAACGCAGTAGTCTTTCACAGTATAAATACTTTAGTGTATACATTTCTTACAGTAACAGCTAGTAATAAAAACCTTTTGTTCTTTCAGTTTACACAGGACATTTTGAATTTACTGTGGGGAAGGATACTACAACAGATTAGAGGTGGGTTTTTTCCAAAGGGAGTTGACTAGGTAAAACAGAGGAGCACATAAAGTGCAAAGGCACAATCTAAAGCACCAGAATTTTTCATGCTTTCTTATATTTCATGTGGTTTTTCCAAACATGTAATTAGCTCATATATACACCTTTATATTTAACACAGTATCCTAGATATTTTATTTAATAAACCCTAAAAGTAGTAGTGTAAATAGACAAAACAGTAACTCCATCTTCCCACATTTTTTAACTGATTAGACAACATTATAGCTTTCACAGAAGAAAATATTATAATTAAGTCTATCAATTTCATTACAACTTCACTGTTTTCACCTGCTCATCCTCCTTCTCCTTTGGATGAATCAAGATACAGAATTATCCTTCTGTATCTTGATTCATCCAAAATAGCATTTGGAATGTATCATTGTAATTTGTGGCTTACTGTGAACGCTGTTTTTAGAAAGACCACTAAAAACATGTCCATCCCTGTGAATTGGGTGTACAGGATTAAAGAAAACAAAGAGGGGCCCACATGTGGCCTTGGGGATGGTCTGCCTTGAGAAGGCTGCTGTGGTTCCTGCTCCTCATCACCCACAGTGTCCTTGTTGCGGAAATCACACCTGCAAGGGAGGCAGCTCAGCTATCAGAGCACGCAGCAGCTGCTGCCAAGCAGGTCCTATTTGCAGCACAGAGAGCTGGGCGGTGACTAAAATCCATGAGATGATGCCATGCTGCTGCCAGCAGAAGAGGCTGTCCACTCCTGCCCACTGCTCAGGCACCTTCTCATATTGGGTCCTTACCTTGCCCAGTGCCCAGCCCATTCAGTTTGCTGAGCTGGCAGAAAAGAAATACAGAAATATATGAATTTTTTTAAAGTTAATTTCTGCTGGCATATTGAGCTAGATCTTGGCTTCAGTGAGAGAGGAGAACTGCACACCCAGGGATGAGAGGGACATGAGGCAAAGCAGAATGCCCTCATCTAATGCCAGCAGATGGAGGAGGTCAGTGCTCTCTTTGGAGCTCACCCCAAGTTTACCAACAGCCAATTTCAACAGTGAACAGTTTTCTTAGATGTTTATTAGTTAAACCAAGCCCTTTAGAGAGGACAGGTCCATAACTGAGGGGTCAATAATCTCAGTAGCAAGCTAAGGACAGCAGGCAGGCAGAAGCAGACCAGGGCAGGGACCCCCTTGCCTATCTGAGCTGATTCACAATAGCACATCTTCTGTTGAGAGAAAGTTAAGAGAGCTTAAACTTAAAACATCAAAATGCAACAGGAGGGGTAAATAGTTAGTGAGAACTGGAGACTAGAATCAGGAGAATTTTCAGCTGAAACTTTTTACTCAGTGACATGAAAAGCAGCAACTGGATCTGATAGCATCAAACACCCCCAGGATGAACCCATGCTGGAGTCCTCACACTGTCAGCTACACTTCGATGGGCACAAAGGTTGTTTCTCAAGCTACTGATATAACCAATAACAACGGTTTTTCAAAAATTTCAAACTAAAAATCGAATTTCCAGTGAATTACCTTTGCCTAGTACTAAGGCTGTCATTTCTCCTTAAAACACACCTAAATTTTTCAGTCCCCCAGGACAGTGAAACTACTCTGCATGAATGATTCCTTCATGTGAAAATTTCTCTTATGCTTTGTAAGCATAAATGGAATTTGGAAGTCATGTCTGACAAAGAGGACGTCCCTCGTGAGACTGCCAAAGGAATTCACATGCAGTTTATGAAATGTGGGTGATGTTATAAAACTGTTGTGCCACTGAAAGCCTCTATGTATGTGAAGTCTGCTATTTGTAGTAGTGTTTCTGTCATTCAGTTCCCACTTCAGAGATAGTGAGCAAACTGTTGCATGGAGAAGACCCCCAATAGGTGAGAAACACTGGAAAGGATAAGGACTAGGCAGTTCCCTGCTTTTTAATTTAGAGAGCTTTTGTGGCAGAGAAATTTCCCTGGATGGCTTCCAGATTTTGGTTGGTGACCATCTAAATAAAAATAACCAAGGAAGTGCTGGAAGCAGGGATCAGAACTACATGCATTTTCTCCCAGAGGAGAACCCTGAACAGACAGAAAAAGCTCCTTATCTTCTCCTGGAGAGTAGCCGAATTTCAAAAGAAACACAGTGCAGAGTTTTTCTACTCTAAAATCATCCATAAAAGTTACAAGATTTATTATGACTCATGTTTATATCTCCAAGGGCTGAAAATTAGACTTCTTCAGCTGCCAGGGACAGAAGCAACTTCAAACTAAGCTGGGGCTTAGATATACCTCTGACTTCAGCTCCCAGAGACAGTCTTGTCTGGGATCCCTTTTGGATCTGGATCCAAGAGTCTTAACTGCATTTCCCTGGCTGCACTTACCTAACAACTTTCCTAATCAGCTACTCCAAAGCTGCTCTTGTTCTTGTACCACACAGGAAAATCATTCTTCTTTAGGCAGTTTGTTCTTTAATTTAATGCTAGATGTTGTAGTATATGGACTCATTTGCAGATAAATTCACAATATCTTATGAAATTCTGACAATAGAATAACATTCTGCTCTTTGTACTTTGGCCTCAAGAAGTGTTATTTTTCACTAAGTATAATCACATTAAAATAAATATACTTGCTCTCTCATTCTGTCATTATAGATTATCATTATGGCCTTGCACTAATGCGCTATTTTCCACATGTCCAGGGATTTACAGGACTCCCTCATGCTTTGAAACAAGCCATTACATGTACAACAAAAGCACTACTCTTAGTTGAATCAATATTGCTTTGCCTTTTTTTTCCCGAGGCTGCTTTGTTTTCTGGAACCTTACAATGTACTTACAAAAATCTAATGTACCTGGTGCCCATTTCTTTAAAAAATCCTGTGTAAAATGGCAGCAGAGAACAATAACACATGGTTAAAATCAGCCATCATAGAATTACAGAATAGTCTGTGCTAGAAGTGAGCCACCAGAGTCACTTCTAATTTTTTTTTTTTTTTTTAATTAGATAGTTGTCTGGAAGAGGAAATGAGGAGCAATTCTTTAAAGCATCTTTAACAATTCTTTGTTTCAGATCCAGTCTGATCCAAAGCACTGCTGGCAGCTGCACTATTAATGTGTCTTATCCACAGAGAACTGAGCAGAGAGAACTCTGCTTTTCTTTCTTTCTTCTTTTCTCTCAAAAATTCAATGAAACTATTACAGTTCCAATCCTATGTTCCAGATGGGAGAGGATCACTTGCTACTGATGTGTTTGTGTTTCTGTCCAACAAACACTGATAGTCTGGCCTAAGTACTCACTTGAAGGCACTGGGAAGTGCTTCAAAATTCCCCAGTTCAGATGTGCCCAAAGAAGGTCTCTTGGCTATATTTACTTTTAGCATCCTTTGCAGTCCCTACTGGCACATACCTCACACCGATTTCAAAGGGAAATTTTATGAGTCCATACTGACACTTTTAACAGGGACACTTTCAGTACTGACACTTTGAACACTTTGGCCTTATGCTTTTATAAGTGTAGCATCTTTAGCCCTTCCATTCCTGCATATTGGCTAGAAATAGGTACTTTGGATACTTCTTTTTGATAGTGGCTTCTGCATAAACTCAACAGAACAGATAAGTTACTCATGCAAGTCATGTGAAAAGGCTGCTGAGATAAAACACTGGGAAGAAATAAGTGGGGTGGATAGGAGGCTATTGTACTACAGCATTTGCAAATGCCATCAAGGAGTAGTCTGGAGGAGATACCTGGTCTAGGCAAGTAATGGGAATAAATTGTGCTGCAAAGTGAAAAACAAAGCTGATATGCAAGATAGAGGGAGAGAAGCCACTGGGGAGGCATTCACAGTACAAGTTTCTCCCTCCAAGCTAGGTCAGGTGTCACCACCTGATGGTACTTTGGAGGAGAACAGCAGCAGCCAATCTGTCTCTTCTCCTGGGGCAGCATGGGCAGCATAGGCAATCCCTGACTTTCACAGCAAACAACTGGGCAAGGTGTGCCAGGAGGCATTGCACTCTCAGAGCCAGCAAGAGTGCCTCAGAGCTGGGTGAAAACATGACAGGGAACAGAGAACAGTAAAACAGGCAGGAGGATGAGCAGATTGAGCAACAAAGCAAGATCTGAGGATAGACCTGGCATCTGTGGACAGGGCAGGGAAGCAATAGCTAATTCTGGAGCCTATCAGGAGACCACAGTCCCAAAAGAGTGCTGGCTTTGCTGTATAAGCACAGCCCCAAGTCCTGATACTGGGTTTTGTCTTTCCTTAGTCAGATGTCTTACAAGTGAAGAGAGAAAAGATGCTACAGGGATAATATCTGCTGCCCTCTAAAAACCACTACCAAGAGATGAGACAGATGGAGGTGTCTCCCTGCCTGTAATGCTTGCATCAGCAGCTTTTGTACAGTGTAGCTTCAAAGTTGCTCAAGCTTCAGAGTAGCTTGTTTATGACTGCTGCAACCTTAATGAGCACTTAATTTGTGGTAGAAATGTCCAGCTGCCTGTCTTTGTGGGGATGGACACAGAGATAACCACAATTTGCTCTAACACAAATGACAGAAATAATGGGATATACAGTTCTTCCAAAAGGTTGCTATTGTTGAGCCTTGCAGTGCTCAGCATTAAACAGAAGGTCTTGAGAGGTGAGATTTAGCTAGAATTACCTACAGGGACTACTGACATCTCTGCTAAAGCAAAGTAAATGGCAGCAAGATAAAAGATCTGCTGGAGAACAGAAGAGAGAGAATACTCAGAAGCTGATTAATACTCCACTGGCTACCATTCAGGATACGAAAAAAATCTTCAGAAATTTCAGTTTTGACCAAATAAAAGGTTGAAATTTTCATTATCTGTGACACAGGTATGCCAAATAATAATAATAATTCAAAATATATAAACTGTCCTGTTTTCTTATATCTATCACAATATGACTTATATTGGCCTGTACTGGCATACTTCTACATACAGGTATAGTGAGGGCTTGTTCATTACTAGGATAGACTGCCTTGAGTTTCTTTGCTGGGTGGGTCTACTATGCTGCAATACCTTCAAAAACTATGAGGAACTGCTCATAACTCCTGTTTCTAGAAAAAAGATGGGACGAGGGACAGGGAAGGCATGGAGGGGAAAGCCTTAGGGTGATGAAGCAAGAGGTCTGACTCAAAATCTAGATTCAGTTTGTTTCCAAGGTAGATTAAAGGAAGTAGAGCACTTAGGTGTTTCAAAGGTAGTATTAATCATTCTCTAAAATTCTCCAGAGGTCTATCTTCAAAATAAACCTGCATTGATAATAAGAAGAGAAAACTAGTTTTGGAAACAATCACTGGTTTGGGATTAGGGGAATTTGATAAGAAAGATATCTGTGTGAGTCAAAGGACTTAGTGCAGGGTAACCAGCAGTGAGGAAGATGAAGTCTTCCATTGGATTTAAACTTTTCATCTCAGGTTTTGTGCCTTTAACCAAGCTGTACCTGGTATTGCCTATAAGGAATGTAAGATAAATCAGACATGACATTTACCATGCTTTCATGCAACTTCCTATTACTTTTATTTCGATTACTTGCTGTAATGATGACTTTGTATAGACACTTCCTCCTAGAGAAGAGGCACTTATGATTTGTGATGAGCAACAGCAAAAGGTAACAGAGTTTAGAAGGGACAGCTGCCTCACAATCATATTTAAAGGGTTTGCAGACTTTGCCCTTTTGTGCTCCTCCACTAATACCCAAGTGGGATGAAGGCAATTAGCAGCTTGGAGAAGTGGTGAGGAGCAAGATAAAAATTGGCTACTTATCCAGTAGCCTTCTATCTGGTTTCCAAATTTCAAACCTAGACACTGCCTGTCAGTGCCAAACCAAGAAACTCAGAAACCCTCTGTCTGGTGCCTTCAAACCAAGGGGCGCCACGAGCGAGACAGCTGGTTCTGGTGGCAGCAAAAGTCATTTTTCCACAAGGACCATAGGAGTGAGAGACATGGCTGGGAACAAGGTGGGTATCTGGTGTACAGTTGAATCCCAAACCACCATTGGAAGGAGCCCACTGGGAGAGGATGATGTGAGCTGCTCTAGTAAGCAGATCATGGTTTGGTCATCCCTGATCTAGGAGAATTCTTTGCCTATATTAAAGCACAAAGATGTTTGAGTTTTTTAACTGTTCAAGAATGTTAGCTTATCTCTGCAAAGATTATATTTGCCCATAAATACCTGCATTCATACAAAAAGCTAATGATTTTTGTAAGAGTGGCACAGAGTTTTCTGTTGCTTCAGTTATTGCCAATATGAGTTAGTTAGCCTCCTATATGCACCTTTGTTTTCCTTCCAAAGGCTGCAGGGACATCATTAACATGGAGCTTAACACTTCTTAGTGTGGAGGTGTTAAATTGTTTGAATTTAAATAAATATGGAAAATTGATATCTCTAGTCATCTTAATTTGGTTTTCCTCATTGCCTATGTAAAAATTTTCAGTCATTCAATAAGATAACAGAAAATATGGTATATCACTGTCAACTCTTTTTATTTTATTTTATTTTCCCTAAGTTCTTCTTGAGGATCCAGATCACTAAATCAGGATAAATAAATTTCCTTTACAAAAAAAGTGTTCTTATCCATACTTGCAAAGAAATTTAAAGCAAATGTAATTTAAAGGCTCAAAACCCAAGTAAAATCCAAACAGCAAAAGTAATTTAATAGGAAAAACCAACATAATTTTTAAACAATCCTATGATTTTTTGGGGCTGACTCATGATTCTGTAATGTTTAAAGTTGGCAATACTGATACCCTGTGATGTAGATGACTAATCACAGACTGAAAAGCTAATAATCAAAGTAAGCAGTTTGTGAAGTACCCACAGACTAGAAAATATGTTTCTCAACTACTCAGCAAAGGCTTGTGTATAAATTGACAACAAAGACAATCAGTTTATATAACTGTTTCACAAAGAGAGAAAAGAGCTAATCAGTTAATCAGTTATTTTATTTGTATCACATAATGCTACCAGCTGCAGTACTGAGTGTGAAGAGGGAAGAGCATGAAATGGAGAGAATAACAGGGTAGCACTTCAGCACTGCATTCATAGGGAACAGGGGAGTGTGGATGGAATTCAGCAAGCAAATGCAAGAGTAAAAACTGTCTGAAGTAAGACTGCAATTACACTGCACACCAGATGAGAACATACCTGGGGGAAGGAGGGAGGAAAGCACAAAAGGAAGTCAGGAGAGAAGTGATCTTTTGGCAACAAAGAGTTAAATCTAGTAACAAAATGCAGTCCATGGAAGATGGCTATGGGGAAGACTGAAGAGAATGAAAGCAGAAGATAAAACATCATTTGCAGACAGGTGGAGGCAACAGGGGTGACTCCTGGTTTCTTGGTGGGTTTTCTGATTAGATCAATTTTTTGTACACAGTAGTTCTCAGCTGGGCTCTTTCCTATCTTTTATCTTATCTGAAGGTAAGCAGACAGCAGAAAGAGGTATATGTAGCATGTGCTTGGCACCAGTTATATTTCTTAACAAAAAGATGGATTTTTTTTCTGAAACTGCTCATAGCAAAGTGATGCTGTCAGAAGCTAAAGTATCTACACATATTGAAGCTGCTCAATCAGTCTAGTTCCCTTAAAGTAAAAATGAAAAGGAAGGATGATTTCTAATTTTCAGAAGTCAAAGACGAACTGAAGAAATACAGCTAATATGGTGGAACTTAATTTATTGGTTTGCAAAGGCAGAAAACAAAACCATTTTGAAAAGAAACACTACACATTTCTCTGAATTAGTATTTTTGTTGTTACTTCATTGCAAAATATAAAGAATGTGCAGCATTGGCCCACAAATTTGTGCCTTTTTATATAAAATGTATGTCTTCTTTATATAAAATTTATATTCTCTTTATCTAAAATTCAACAGAGCTGTTAGTAGTTTCACAAAATTTGCCCACAAAGGCATATTTAATTACAAGTCTGCCAAATGGGAGTTTTGCTTTCTTTTGAAGAACTTGTTTTAGGCAGGGTATTACATTGGTAGGATCTCTAATCTGATCCTGCATGGAAGGCCATATGTCCCTGGGAAAAGGAAAAGATGGCACACACTGTTTGAAAATGAAGGTTCAATAAAAGCAAGAAAACACAAGAAATTGGAGTGAATGGAGAAAAATTATTCATCTGTATTAGGACTTCCTATAGCAGCTGTCACTGATCAGCCATCATTGCAACATCTAAAGTGCTGCAAAATTGGAGTGGATCCCAAAATTCAAAGGAAGATTGCAGACTAAACTGGAAAGACAGAGGGACATATTTCACAGCTGTCATCTAGATAGGAAAGATATTCCAGTCCTTACTCCAGATGGAGAGCAGCTCACATTTGGACACAGGGAGTGAGGGAGTGACTGAAATGTGGGGATTCATTCATGAGTTGCATGTACAATGTAGCTCTTTTGAACACCTTGCAGTAAAGTACTGGGAAAGGCAGTGGGGGCATCAGCATAATTAATCCCCTCATGCAGGAAAGGTAGGGGTCACTGAATGGACACTGTTGCATGCATGCCTCACATTCAGAGCGTGTCTGCTTTGCTTTTACATTTATTTTTAATAAATGCCTTAACATTAGCTATGGCACTCTGACTACAGGAGACCCTTGTTTGGTGACAACTTTCTGCCTCTGTTGGCATAATTTCTTAATTAACTGTAAGTATGAGATACACTCAATAATATAAATATTTTTACAGAAAGGCATGCAAGCACACAAAGGAAGAAGTATTTACATAAATATATTGGGGAGGGTAACAGAAATGTCTATGACAAAAAGTCCAAAAAATGCTTCATGCAAAAAAAAAAAAATTTAAAAAAATGGAGAAGTGTACCTGGGGTGCATCAGGAAGAACATCATCAGCCAAACAAGGGAGGGAATTGTCCCACTCTGCTCTGTACTGGGGCTGTCTCACTTTGAAAATTGTGTGCAGTTTTGGGGGCCACAATACAAGATACTAAGCTAAAGGAGAGCCACAAGAATGGTGAAGTGCCTTGAGTGGAACCTGTATGAGGAGCTGCTGAAGTCACTTGGTCTGTCCAGCCTGGAGAAGAGGAGACCAAGGGGAAACCTCACTGCAGTTACAAGTTCCTTGTGAGGGAAGAGGACGGGCACACCCCGATCTCTTTCCTGTGGTCACTGGTGACAGGACCCAAGGAAACAGGATGAAGGTGAGTCAGGGGAGGTTTAGGTTGAATGTTAGGAAGATATTTCACACCCAGAGGGTATTTGGACAGTGGAAAAGGCTCCCCAGGGAAGCGGTCACAGCACCAAGGCTGACAGAGTTCAAAAAGCATTTGGACAAGACTCAGGAACAGCACATGGTGTGACTCTTGGGGTGTCCTATGCATGGCTTGGATTTAGACTCAAATATCCTGAAGGATCCCTTCCAACTCAGCATATTCCATGATTCTTGATTCTATGAAATGTACATGAAGTGGACAAAAGTTGCTATAAAGGTACCTCTCCCTAGATGCTTATAAACTAACATACTGATCTAACAATAGACATTAAATATGACATTTTGGGGATTGCCTTGGGGAACTCAAACATTTCTATTTTATTTCATGAACACTTTGCAAGCTTATACACTTGTTTATGGTTTTTATTGCTACCTTGAATTGTTTGTCTTCCTTCAAGGAAAGGAGATACTGATATATGAGGAGTAGTTTGCATGTGCTTCTCTCTTCTATTTTCCCTAAGAATGAAGTCTGATTCATGTGTTAAGGGCTTTGCCAGAAGCCTGCCTGTCCCTGACTGAAACTGTCACAGCCTCTGCAGAATGAAATGGCAGCATGGGGGAAATGCAAAGCGATTGTGCACAAGCTGTTATGAGACAGAGTCTTGACACAGCTCTGGAGGGTAAAAGGAACAGCACCCCGAGCTCAGCCCTCCAGAGAGACCTCAGCCTTGGCCTCTATATTGACAGGAGTCTTCGAGTACTGCTAAAGGTCAGGCCACAGCAACCAAGGGTTTGGACATAAGTCAGGGAGTTCTGGAAGATCAAGATCTGCTCAGCTTTAGAAGGATGGTTATGAGAAGAGATCAGGACAGCAGGATGCCTCCACTAGAGTAACTGCAGTCCAACAGCAATGCCTGATGCAGCAAGCTCTGGAGTCATCTTGCAGAGAGGAGGCTCCCAGTAGTGCACTGAAACCGTATCAGAAACTCCTTTATCTCAGGGAACTGCTCTGCTCTTCATTAGCTCATTGCAGCTGTGTATTTCTATCTGAACAATTTATTTCTTCCCTGAAAAACGGTAAAATGTGGATGCATGATGACAATGAAACCCAAAAATCGGCAGTGCTTTATGCCTGAACATGAATTCTTGCATTTCAGTCTGCATGACATCCAACAAAAAGCTGCCTCATATCCACCAGCACATCCACCTCATTTCACTCTCCATGCTCACATCTCTGCTCCCTCTGCAGCCTCTCAGATGACCACTGAAGTCTCTGTAAGTAGAATCCTTTACTGAAGACCTGTTAGTGTCCAACAGATCTGTGATTTTTGGTAGAGAAAGGGAAAACAGGCAGCTGTCTCACAGTACTGCTTGGGTACATTTGATCTCTGAGAACTGCCAGGATATAATCCACAACTCCCCCACTGATGATGATGCTGTTAGATCCCTGATGCACAATTAACAGACTGTTTAGAAGCGAGTGATTGTGTCCCCAAGGCACACCTGAAAGCAGGCAACCAGCATGGCTGCAGCGCAGCAGCTCTGGGCCCAGGACTGCGATGGTGAGCTCGTCACACAGCAGCCGGAAGCCTGGGGACCAGAGTGGGCTGTGGGCAGGAAGGAGCCTGTTGGTCAGATAGCAGGGACCCCCAATGCCACAGAGAGCTGCCAGAGAGGCTGGGAGTACCAAAAAGCCAAACCACCACAGCCATGAAGGCGCTGTACATACAGTGCATGGGATTCACATGAATCATATTCATACTCTCCATAGGCAACAGAGAGAAGCAGGCACCCTGACAGAGACATCCAGATGGGTTTCTATGGCAGACAGATGAGCCATCTCTGAAAGCCTGTACTCTCCATTGACTGCAAAGACTGACTACACAGGATCCACAGCAGTGTACTCTGTGGCTCAAAAAATTGAAAATTATTGCACCACAGTGAGCTTGACTCTATTTTTCAAGTATACACCTTATCTAGGACTTATATATATTGTGAATTTTGAAAATAAATTGTTTATTTCTGCTGGTTTAAATACTAAAGTTACTCACCAGTCAGTTTTGCATTTTGCTTCTTTTATATCGTATGATAATAGACATGAAAGATTATTATTATTATAATATTTATAAGCATATTTATGCACGTTTATCTAGCCTACACATAAACATGTGAATGCAGATTTAAAAAAAAAATTGTTCTCAGCCTTCACTGTCAAGTATCATTGCTGTTTTTAAAAGCATTCATATGAATATTTACATTTGAAAGTGTGCTACTAGAAATTTACAGTATGCTTTCACATGCTGCATCTCAAGTGCATATAATAGTACACATCTTGTTTTAGTCAGTAGACTTGGGCATAGTCTATTCCGTATTTTGCTGGATTCTTCTGAAACCTTTGAAAGAGAAATCAATTACCAGTGATTTCAAGAGGCTTTGGACTGGACTTCCTATTATCTTATTAAGACAAGTGGCCCAGTTTACTTCTATTTTAAAATTCTTCCTAAGTTGGAAGGCATAGTAATAGCACTGTCACTCTGAGAAATTACATACACCTCACCTGAGAAGATATGTTTGGAGAGATAAAACACACATTTGGAAAGAAAACCCTGTAATTGCTGTAAAAGTCACAGGTACTGAGAGGTTGGAAGCAAGGAGTAGCAAATGTGGTGCCTGACCTCAGGCTTATTATCTGCTTCATCCTTCTGTATCATCCACTTCTACCTAGGCTGATGTTCATATTTCAAGCTCTACCTAGAGAGCTGAGGCTAAATCCCCAAGTCCCTCACCAAAACTGATGTTAATTTAACTTAATTTTCAGCCACAGGTTCTTGCTGTGTTTTTGCCTGCAAGGTAGGAAAGCATGCTCCTATCAGATCCTTTCACTCTGCTCTAGATTTGTGTTCAGTGGTCTGGGGACCTCCCCACCGTCCCTTCCCCAGGAACAGACATCCCTGCTGGCATGCCCCTCACAGAGCTCTGAGCCTCAGCTGTTGTGGGCTGCTCCCCAGGACCCGCCCAGCACCCCCATGTCTGCTGGGACTGCCACCAGCACCCTGCAGCATTCAGACTGCCACCCTGCCATCAGGGACAAAGCTTCATCTCAACTTCTGCCTCATACTCCTTGCTCCTATGCCTTCAGTCTTCATTCTCAATTCGTTATATTGCACTTGAATTAACAAAGCAAAATAATGAACAGAAATTATTTAGAGAAGAATCTACATAATTTTGTAGCATCTATGTGCCTTCTGCATGCTTTAGCAGCCATGTTTTCATTTAGACCACTGCCAAAGTACTGAGCAGCTTTCAGTCAATAACCAGTCTCTGCAGATCCCCCCCAGGAAAAGACATAGTCAAACCTGAAAATGAGACAGTTGTTTATTCCTTCTAACACAGTTGTAGGTTTTAATCAAAATACCCTGTGATACCAAGCCAAATACTTCAGAGAAATGAAATTGCTTCTGTATCCAAGCAGTTGTTTCCATCAACCAATCCATAGTCCTGTCAAGGAAACATAACGGATTTATTTGATAAGTCTTCCTTGCTGTCAAACCATATTGACTGGCATTATTTATGTTTGTTAACCTATCCTTTCTGTTGAGTCTTCCAGGGTAACTGTTCCAGTATTGCAGTGGAATCCAGATTCATGTAAGAGGGGACTGTGTATGTGTTCTAGATCCCATTTTCTACCCTTGACATTTGAACTTTATTATAGCACTTTTTAAAGTTTCTGCAGTCTTTTTAGCTCTCCAGGATTCACACTAGTGGTTCAGAAGCAGCCTCAGCTATTTCCTCCATAGCTTTTGTAGGGGGGTTACTCAGAACTGACAACCTGGAAAAGCTTGGAAGGCTTCCATCACCCAAGGCAGGGTCACAGCTTTCCAGAGAACTGTCTTCCTTTTGCCAAGACAACAAGCAGTGCTCAGCCACCTCACAAAAAGGGAGAGTGGGCTGAAGAAACAGGGAGTGCCCTGAAGAGCCAAGGTTGCTGTGCCCATTGTGTTTCTCCTGTGCACTTTTCCTCAACAGGGTATGCACACCTTTATTACCATTTTGCCATTTTCTTCTGAATACAATCATAATTAGTGTAATTATTATGCAAAGAGATCCAAGAAATTGCTGCAGAACATGCACACTTCCAGATGGGTTTCTCAAGGTGAAATGCTGATGGTAATACAATTGCTACTACACCTCCTAAATAACTATCAATTCAATGGGAGAAAATGAGGCAACCTAACTTGAGCTCTGGTAGGAGAAAATAAGGAGAAAGAACTCAGATTGTATCATAAGGACAGGGAGGAAATCAAAGGATAATGATTGCCTTTTGTGTTTTAAATGCAGTATTTTGTCTGTCAGATTCATTCATCTGATACAAAGAAGAGCAATAGCATACACTTCCAAGAAAAAATCAATTATGTATTATCTTAGAGTTGTACAATCTCATCCTCCACAGAGGCCTTAATGTGACTTACATATAGTATAATTCTTATTCCAAATCTCCGAACAAAGCTAAATTTTACTGATGGTTCACTGTACAAATTCCAATTTATGGTTTTTCCTGCATTCTCAGAGAGTATAAATTTGTAAATACCATCTCTGCTTGAAGCAGAATATGAATTTTGAAATACAATTAAAATAAAGGAGCAAATTAAGACTAGTTTGGTTTAATTCATTACCTCAGAGCACTTCTGTTTACAATAATCTCCTATACTTTATGCCAGTTTTTTAAATAAGTGAAAAAAGGCTTTGTTCTTCAAAAACTCCCAAACTGTGGCCAAGTTAGCCACATTTTAATTAGTTTCTTAATTTATCTCCATTATGAAAGAAAATAAGGAAATAACTCTTGTTTCTGTATTCCATTAAAGTGTTTCTGTAAAGTTAAAGACTATTTTGTTAACATGGCATTTCAAATTTCAAGCAAACTATTTTTGTAAAAGCTAAAAATAGTATATCACATTTCAGGTTATCTTCATTTGCCAAGTCTTGACAGAACTCACAAAAGCACAGCAGAATTTGCTGGAAAATTTGCAGAGTTTACAATACTTAGCTCACTTTCAAAGGGAAAAGTTCATTTTAATTTCCAAAAATATTCTTTCAAAAACAACTTGTTTTGGTGTGGTTTTTGGGAGGTTTTTTTTTGGTGTTTTTTTTTTTTGAATGCTTGAGGCATTTCAAACAGTTGAATTTGACTATCTGAGCTGTCATCACATTCTGTTTTAAGAATGTTCTCACTAACAAGACAGTAGCCAGCCTATAAAACATTTCATTCATTCCCTCTGAACAGATCAATTCCCATTAAATCATTCTTGTGACATCTCTTAAAGGAAATGGGATTGGAAGGACATCTGCAAGCCAGTGGGACAATGAGCCTCCATGCAGCAGGGCAGAAGGTAATGTGTGAAGCACTAACAGCCAAGTTCCTAACGGGATAAAACTTTGCTTTGAGAGCATGGACAATGAAAGGTATAGTTAGTACCTTTCATTCAGTGTGTCCAGGGTTTTACTTTTAAAAGGAGCTGTTATCAGAAAAAAAAAAAAAATGGAACAACAACCATAATCATAGTCTATTGACAGAACAGCTGAGTGATGTATACACAGATGAAAATGTGAAATCTTAGGCAGGAATGAGAGAGAGGTCAAATCACCTTTATGAACAGTGCTTTCTTAAAAATAAACCTGAATTCCTAAACAATTACTATTTTCCAGAAGATCCTCATGATGTTATTTTATGGGGATGCAAAGTAAAATCTAGCACATAAGAATGGTCAGAAGAGCATCAATCGTAACAAACAGTATAGAATGACGGTACTCCGAAGTCCACTTGATGTGGGAGTATCTGATGAGAAATGTTCCCAGCAACCCCTGCAAGATGCAAAGTAGATGATTAATGCAAAAGAATCTGGCAGAGACTGAAATTCATAAAAACCACACAGTTTCTTACAAAGTCTAGACTGAAATACCATTGTCCGAGTTGAAGAGCCAGATGATTATTGTGTACAGCTTTGATCACAGACATTAGAAAGAAACTACCAAAGGCCAATGTGCTCAAGCCCAGCCACTTGCTGCCAGCCCTGTAGATAACAAGAGATGTTTTCTCTTCTCTTTTCCCTGGTTTGGCTTCCAGATTCCTTGTCAGAGCTCCACCACGCTTGTGTCATGCTTGCTGCCTTCTCTGCTCTAGTGTCCCTCAGTGAACATGGATCAAGCAGATGTTTAGAATAATTTCTCTAATAAGCAACTCTATATTTTGCATAGCTGGGATATTATACAGTCACATATTATAGAGCGCTGTATGTTTCACTGACAGGAGGCAAAATGGGACACATTTATGGGCGCAGGTGCTGCTAGACTCAACAGTCCTCTTTCTACTCAGATTACCTACTGTAATCAGAAAAACTCCACTAGGGAACTAGGAATGCATCTTCTCATGAAAACAATTGCACAAAATGAGAATCCTGAGATCGTTGTAGTGAACAAGGGCATAGCCTTGGCTATGGAAATAATTGAGTGAGCAATGTGACCTGAAGCACAGTTCCCTTAGGCACTCACTTTCAATCTCCTGGACTTCCCCAGCTGGAATTTTCTTCCACACGTGCCTGCCTACGCTCTTTCTCACAAAATACACTGGAACATTTCAGATACTGACAGGAGGTAAGGAAATGGGTTTTAAGTTGTTTCCATAGCTGACTAGAATCAAGCAACCAGCATCTGTCACTGAGGTGAATGCTCATTAACTTCTTGATTCCTCTTACTACAGCTCTTCTGTCTTCAATGTGCAATAGTTGGGTTTTTTCCCTTGCATTATCTTTTGTTTGTTTGTTTGTTTTTTTGGTTTTTTTTTGTTTTTTTTTTTTACCAGAGAAGGAAAAATACACAGCATGGGATAGTTAAAAATTAGTTCTTGTAGTGCATATGTAACTGTTTCAGTGAGTATTGAGCACTAAGCATTCAGAACACAGGCAATCCCTTCCTCAGAGAAATACCCCCAACAACCAGCTTTAATTTTTTTTTCTTTATCTTGCCCCGTTAAGATTTAATTATTTTTGCAAAAGGAGAAACTCCAAAGGACTTCACCAAAAAGAATGAACTAAGACACTCAGACCAGTTTCTGGTAAAATAGAAGACAGAAGACTGAGCCCCTTTCGACAGGAGAGGGAACTGAATACCTCTACATTTAGCTGGGAATGCTGCTGTTATTTAATTGCTAGGAATTTGGGCTGCTTTCCAGCATGCTTGCTTTGTGCACAGTACTAGTGGGAAAGCAGTTTCACAGAATGAACCCCACAGACAAATAATTGTATATCTTGTAAATTCTAGGATTTAGGCAGGAGATCACAGCTGCTGCAAAATAACTTCCTACTTCTATCACATCTCCTTGAGGTACAGAGAAATTTGAGCTTTAATAGAAAGGAACTGTCTTTGAAGAGCACAGCTGGAACATGTTTTGTGGGGTTTGCTGCTCATAATCCAAACAGGAGAAGGAAGAGGGTAGTGCAGAAATCAAACCCAACAGCCCCAGGAATCAAAATGACATAGCAGTTTTTCTCCTTTCCCTTGAGAGACATCTCTTTTAGCACAAGGCTGTATCCCTTCAGCAAATGAATGAAGGAACTAGGGTCTTCTGACTCCCATGAGAGTCAGAAGTGAGTTGGGGTTTTTGTATCATTGTTGGAGGGTTTTTTAAAATGCCTATGAGAGTTTTTGCTAAGTCAGGGCTCAGAATAAGTATAGTCCTTGCTTGATTTCATCTAGGCTCTGATGAAATAGCCTGGTCTTATCATCTGCTGTGCCTTGCTTTGCACACGAGCTAGCTAGCACTTCTAGTGTGGTATAACACAGTACTCTGTAAAGGAAGACTAAGTGGAACCAATAGAAAACTGTATTTTACAAATCTTTCATCATATATAGCAAACACAACTCAGAAGAAAACAGGCTATGAGGTATATTTATTCATACTCTAGGTTAAATCTACCATGGAAAATCCCACTCAGAATTAATTTCCTTATTTGAATATTAAGAAAATAGCACATAATCCATATGATATCATATATTCACTGACTGGATAATAGGTGGGGGGAAGACAGCTCACATAGAAATAGGTAAGAAGTAGTGGTGAATTCTGCAGCAGGTACCTTAGCAAGAGGAGACATACATTTATACATATGTATACACATTTACAAAGTCTAGTAGCAGTAGCTATTTGGACCAACTAAATGACCCTAAATCCTAAAAACTTCAGACTACCTAGGTGGAATTTAATGAGGCAAAGCTAGACTCTAGGGACATAGTTTAGTGATGGACTTGGCAGTGTAAGGTTAACAGCTGAACTCAATGATCTTAAAGGCCTTTAAACAATTCTGTGATTCTATCTCTGCAAACATGCAGTCTAATTCTGTTAAGTAAGCAACAAGGAACTACAACATTTGAGTTAGATTATATTATTTGAGTACAGGATACAGCCTGACTATTTATGACAAAATCAGCAAGTTACTTTTCTAGTAAAACTTGATGGACATATATATATATATATATATATATATATATATATTTTTTTTTTTTTAAGGCTATGCTTATTTTAAGTGTTTAAGAAGAAACAGACATTTGAAATCTCTGGTCTTTCAGGCATTTTGTATTTGGTATCTGTTTAAGATCCTGTCTTTATGCAAAAGTGTATATCACAGGGGTTTGGCATACTATACAGGAGTGGTTACTTCTAAAAAAAGTGTAAGATCACAACAAGACAGTTTATCAAAATTTTGGAGCATGACACAGATTGCAAAGTAGGGTCATTATGCAAGTGAGGTATTGCTTTATAAAGCATCAGTCAGAATCAACAAAGAATCAGTTAAACTCCTATATCACTGGAGTTGCTAATTTCAATCTATTTCAACTGCATTTAAACAGTACCAGTATCTGTGGGCTCTAGTTGCAGTCTGTGATGAGCTTCATTTCAGAAAATGTTGCCACAGTCAAAATGCGTGGCTCTCCAAGGCAGTTCACAGCCTGTGCTGTCCTCAGACAGCACTTCACAAAATCCACAGTAAATATAGATTAATAACTGCAAGAGAAGATTTGAGGCTCATAAGGAGAAAGACTGGCTTAAAGAAACACCAAAGACAGATGCATTCCTGGTTTTGTAATGGAAAGTTCTGATGTGGCCACCATAAAGAGTAATATGCTGACTGCAACAGATAAGTAACAGCAAGGCAAGTCTGAAGCAGCATTACCTCTCTGTTCTTTTGTGCATCCATCCATAACTTCTACTCTTCCAGGGCATTTCTACTCTTCCAGGGCATTTCTACTTTTCTCGGGCACAGGGCAATGGTTGATGCAGGGCAATGGCATGGAAAATATCCATGCTCTTCTCCACACAACCAGCAGAAAGACAGAGAATAGCAAAGAGCACAGCAAAGCCCTTGTGCAGCTCTGGGAACATTTGTGCAAGCCAAAGTGTTGTGTGCTAAGATCTGGGAAGTAAATTAGAGCCCATTTCCTGGCATATGAGCTCAAGAGGAAGGGCTGGTGTTTAGAGAGCAAGTTTGGCTTCCGTCCCTGATGGAAGGACCAGCCCCAGGATCAGTTCACAGGACTTGACTACATTTACCTCAGCTGCTGAACATAAAGCACATGCAAGGCTTTCAGCAGGCTGCAGAGAACCAGAGCCACTGTCTCCTGCCTTACTGAGGTCATTCCCACCCTGTCACTGTGTGTCCTACAGTTCTGGCAGAGCAGTCAGAGCCTTGTGCTGGTTTGCCTCATGCTCACTGCTAAAAAAATGGGGTTCCCATTCCCCCGTGGTGCCCTGAAGCTGCTCCTCAGGACCAGCAAAGCCAAGGGCTCTGGCCAGGGTGAGCTGCACACCAGCAGAGATGACTGCACCCACCAGTGACAGCCCCTAGAATAGGCCCAGAATTGTGCTGAAATTACCATGAGAAATGGAAACAATCTGCCCTAAGCCTACAAAGCCAGTGAATCCTAAGTAAAATGTTTCAAAGATTTGACACATCCTGGCAACCCAAGAGATATTCTGGAAATCAAAACCTGCAGTTTCTCCTAGTTTAGTGCTCAGACACAAAATTAAATAGCTTCTCTTGGTACATAACATAAGGCAGCTCTTACCTCATTTTAAGGCTGTTTACATTCTCCTCCTCTACCTGCCTCCCATGCTGCAGCAACACAAGCATTTCACCTGTCCTCTGAGAACGACACCAGCTAAGATTACCTATCACATCTCATTAGACCTGCCTAAGCTCTCATGCCTTGCTGGGATACCCATGACCCTCAGGCTCCCAGCGCCAGGTGCCCAAAGACACCCCACCAGACCTCACGCTCCCTTGTCTGGCATGTACAGCTCCACCACATACCCTGCCCCAGCCCTGGGGAGATGTTGCGGACACCCTCATGCAGAAGACATCAGCAGCTGGGGTCAGCCATTTCCGTTTAAGAGCCCTTGTGTTAACTGACCCTGCCCTGAATTCACCCACTGGAATGCTTTAAAACTTCTGCCTGGTACCCGAAGAATCCTGAAGCAAGAGGTATTGCCACTTATCTATCCACCGCAGGCAGAGCCCTCACCTTGCACCTCTCCAACCTGCCACCTGCAAGTTTGAGCTGATGCTCCCTTGTTTCCTTGTCTCTATGCGAGGTTTCCTTGCTCACCTTTTTCCTATTACTTGCAGCTTTTAAATCTCTCCCAGTTCTTTCTTTCCCAGCCTGACCCATTCCAGGCTATGCAACCTTTCAGAAGTTATTCCAGATCTTTCTCTATCCTTCTTTCCCTTTGCTGTTGTTTGCCCACTTCTGCTGATTTTTTTTCAAACCAGCTTAAGGAAAATAAAAATATCTGCTTGGTTTTTATTTGAGTAACTCCAAGCTTGATTGCCATTTATTATTTTTAAAAGAAATGGGTGACTAATGGGTTTAGTCCTTTCTGTAATTTGGATCTGTGGTGAATTTCTGTGTGGCTTGATTAAAATACAACAGAAGTAAATATAGGGATCTGTCATTGAAGTTTATGGCATGCACACCAAAGAGAAAAGGTTCCTTGTATTGGCCATGAGGATAAATAACATCCATGTCCATAGTCCTGGAAACAACTTGTTTTTGCCTGAAATTTAGACTGTCACAGTCCAACTGCCTAACCAAAATGAGACATATTTCCATGCTCCACTTCCAATGACAGTGGAGTTATCAACTGTTGTGGAGCTTTGCTGGAAGCTTTTACTCCTCTGGTCAGAAAAAGCTGTAATATGACCCTGGAAAGTAACTAACATATAGGCTGTGTAACATGAAGCTATGATGAAGAAAAAGCACTTTAGCTGCACCATGTCATAAACTATGTGAGACCAACCACTCCAGAGATGTCACTTATCCTCAAGATACTTCAATTTTTGAGAAAAACCCATAGTGGTTTTTCCCTACAGTGACTGAACCTCAGGATGGTTTGTGTCAATCAGTTATCCTGCAGCAAAAACACGTTTTTCAAGCCAAAACTGCATGCAGTAGTCAAGGACAAAGAGCAGATATGAAGACAGCAATCAGCCCCTCTTTGGTGTTTGCTGAGCAGTCAAGCCTGGCTGGCAGTTGGACACAAAGCAATTATTGATGTTCAAACAGCACTTTGCACTCAGTTCTAATTTATGTATTTAAATAGAAAACACATATTCCACTAAATCTGTTATGTGCACACCCTTCCCCTACAGCAAAAATTGACTCTTGCAAAGTAAATTTATCTGATCGCGATACAAAGGCTCCGTATCATGTTTGCCAAAAGCAAATACAATGCACTGGCCCTGTCCCCAGTTTTACTTGGTACTTTTCTTTCTAAAGAAACACAATGTTACTAAATTTTCAGGGGTTTCATCTTTTTTTTTTTTTTTTAATTATTTCTAAGGCTAATTTTCTAATTTCTAAGGCTAATTTCTAACCCTAACCCTAACCCTCTCCTCTTCCCCCACATCAATTTCCTTTCCTCAGCCTTAGGAGTATCCTAACAAAGGTGATAATATCCATGGGGAGATTCCCTGATATACAGTGACACAGAGAAAAGGTTCAGAACCACTGGCTTGGGTTCTTAAATGGTTTTTGGGCATGGTGAGGATGGAAGACCTTTGAGTACATTAAGCTCTGCTTAAGCCTTCACAAAGCACAGACTGGACCCTGAGCCTCCAAACACACAGGCTTCTTACATTGCATAGCTCTTGTAGTTAGCAGTGGGTTCTGGGCATCAGGATAACTGCATGCATTCATATCAGGTGCCAGATATTTTGTCAAGTAAGTTACTAGATCTGTAGCAGTAAAGTATCCGATGCTGAAAATAATTACAAGCTGAAAGATCAAACAGTACAAAATACCATTCAAAGGCACACTGGGGCCACGTATTCACAAACAGTGAACTGAAAGCATGACTTCTGAGGTCATTGTATGTTTGCAGCTGGTCTGCTCCAGAGAAACCACAACATCTGGCAGTTATGTGCTTAGGCACGTAAGAAAAGAGCATTGAAAATAATAATATTTTTGTTCAGGCCACCAAGAGTGGCTACAAAAGAAATATTAGAAAAAAATTCAATGGAATAAAAGAAATTACTTTCAAGATTACAGCTACCTTATATTCAAATAAATATATTTAAATGGCTGGTCTTGGAAAGGTCATGGTCTTTATGAATCATTCATAATGTATTTCTTACGGGATTACTTTGCATGGGATAATGTGTATCTTCCTCCTTATAAGGAAGGAAGATGTATTTACATCTCAGGCTCAGCCTGTAAATGTAAACCCGTAGATAAATTTAATTTAATCTGGTAATTTAATTCTTGAAATCACTGCAAAGAGAAGTAGCCCACTCATGCTAATGGCAATAGTTTACTTACAAAGCAGAACAGGAACTGAGACCCTAAAACTAATGCAGTATTTCTAAGTTACTGAATCTACAATACAAAGGAAACAATAAACTTTGCCCAATCTGAAGCATTTATCTAGAAAATAAAGACTTGGATTAATTTCCTTTGATATATTCAAGTTTCTTTCCATAAAATTCCTGTTTTGCCACCTTAATTCCTCCAGGAACACTTCTGTTATCAAAATATATTCTAAAAGTATATGTGCTAAATAATTTAAATTGCATTTTTTTTACTGCATCACATTTTCACTTTTGCAATTAATTTTTCACCATTGTATGGTTACTATATATAATCAGAAAACAAAGTCAACACCTAGAAAACAAATGGCTTAAAAAAGATTTGAAAATAACACTGTGATAACTTCTCTTCTACATTTTTAGATATAATTATATGTTCATAAACAGAGACTACATAAATACTGACAAACAAAAAATGGCAAACAAAGAAAATAGAAAATATTGAGCTGCACAAGATCTATTGTATGGACCATGTATGATATTTAAATTTATTTACAGATTATGTAGTTTATAATCCACTTCAGATACCATAATCCAAAATTATACTTGAGGTACTGCTTTCCTACTTACAGCACCATTAACTGAATACTAAGTAAAATAAATAAATAAATGAAAATATAAAAATAAAATGCTTACACCTAGTTCAGGTGAAGCATTTTCTGAATTACGGTAACATATTTATTCTTTCAATGTAATAAAACTAAATCAAATCCCAACAGAAGATGAACACCTAAAATGGACTTAGGGCTCAAAATGGCTTATTTTATTTCTTGAAATGTGAGTCCAGGGGGAACAAAAAAGCAAAACTTACAGCAGAAACTTATTATAATTTTGTAGATTCGTTCAATCCATTCGAAAAAACCCAAGAGCTCAAAGACATGTATTTAACTAAACACACACCTTCCTTTCCCCCGACCCCCATCCCCTGGTAAAAATTTTCCTACTAGGATGTCCTAGTTTGGGCTGGGATAAAGTTAATTTTCTTCCTAGTTTCTGGTACAGTGCTTTTTTGAGAATAACGTTACAACACTACTGTTTTAGTTGCTGCTAACAGTGCTTACCCTGAGTCAAGGACTTTGCAGTGGCCCCTTCTTTGCCAGTGAGCCGGGGCACAAGAAGCCAGCGGGAAGCAGAGCCAGGCGAGCTGACCCGAACAGGCCAAGGCGATATTCCAGAGCAGGGAATGCAATCCTCAGGGTCTAAACTGGGAGGGAGTTAGCTGGGAGCTGCCGACGCCTGCTCAGGTACGGGGCGGGCATCAGTCAGTGGGTGATGAGGAATTGCATTGGGAATCACTTATTTCTCTTGGGCTTTACTCCACTCTCTCCTTTTCATTACAATTATTATCATTATTATCGTTATTACTAGTTTTGTTATTATTATCATCACTATGATCCGTATAATTATTATACTTCATTTTGCTTCAAATATTAAACTGTTCTTATCTCAGACCCGGGATTTACCTTTTCCCCTCACGATTCTCCTCCACCCGGGGTGGGGCAGGGCGGGGCCCGGCGTTACACCGGGACGGGGGAAGGTGGAGCGGCCGGGTCTGGGTTTACACCGGGACGGGGGAAGGTGGAGCGGCCGGGGCACGGGTTTACACCAGGATGGGGTAAGATGGAGCGGCCGGGGCCCGGGGTTACACCGGGACAGGGGAAGGTGGAGCGGCCGGGCCGAGCCGGGCCGGGTCGGGGCTGCAGTGCCGGGCCCGCTCCGGTCGCCAGGGGGCAGCACCGCGCTGCGCCGGCGGCCGCGCCCCGCCCCCCGCCGCGCGCCCGGCGTTGAAGAGCGCTCGCTGCACGCGCCGCCGGGGCGGTGTGCGGAGCGGCCCGGGCCGGTGCGGGGCTGCTGTGCTGGCACAAGTCGGCCCCCGGTGAGCCGCGACCTCGCACCTCTGCCCAGCCGGGAGGTCTCCCCACCTCAGCCGCGGCCCGCGGCAGCGGTGAACGTGGGTCACAGGCCTGGGGCTGTCCTGGCTGTCGCTGAATGGCAGAGGGCGAAGGAGAGTTGAGGGAGGTTTGGGCTGTGCCGCAGCCCGGGAGCAACTAGCGCAGGATGCTCTCCCCGCCCTAGAAGTATCGCACATGGACCACAGCACGGCGCCGAGTCCTGGATGTGGCTGTGTGCCGTCAGCCCTTTGTCTTCTCTGCAAACACAGGCTGCTGTCCCTGAGCCCAGAGCAGGGTCTGACTGTCCCCACAAACAGAGGCTGCTGTCCCTGAGCCCAGAGCAGGGTCTGACTGTCCCCACAAACACAGGCTGCTGTCCCTGAGCCCAGAGCAGGCCTGAGCTGTGCCCGTGTCTGAACCCTGCACAGCCCTGCAGAGACCGCGCAGCAGCCGTGGGGGCTCTCCTCATGCATCAGAGGAGGAGTAACCCTAAGGTGAGGAATGAACAGCAGTGGGGAAGTATGCCAAAAATACAAAAGGACACCCCCCCCCCCCCCCCCCCCCCAGGGAAAAAAAAAAAAAAAAAAAAAAAGGAAAGAGAAGGGAACAGGTTTTAAGTTCTTGCAATGTGCACATAAATCAAAAATAAGATCATAACTCCAACCATAACTCCAAGAAGCTTTTAATTTGATTAAGCATAGAAATGTTGTATGTACCAAGGAACACAAGGACGCATGTTAACAACCATACTATGGAAAAGCTTTTTCATATATTCGACTTTGCCATCACAGACTGAGAATGTTTATTAACAGCCCCTTTACTCTTTACATGCAAAATACAAGAAAAAGAGACAATGTAATTGAATCACCTAGTCATTCATTCACCAGGTAGGATGGACATTATTTACATAGGAACAGACTAAAAAAAGATCTGAGCTTGTTTGGGAAAGTCAGCATAGCAATACAGGGTAACCAGCAAGGCAGTATAGGAAATCAGAAGGCAAGTGAGTAGAAAATGCAACGTATTACTATGCTGAATCCCCCATACAACCCAATAAATAAATAAATAAATAAAGGATAAAGGTACATCTTTTAGGAAGGATGTTTAACTGCAGTTTGGAAATTCTTAAAGAGAAATTCACATGATAAAACTACAGGTATGGTACAGATTCACAGAGAATCTGAGGCATCTGAAATGCATCAGACCCACAGAGCTGACCCCATATGAGTGTGCCCCACAGGGCTGACCCATGGACATGGCAAGGCCTTACATCACACAGACAGCTGGGAAATAAGCTGCCATTATTTTTACATCATTCAAGGAATTCACACTTTGGCTTTATTCCACAGTGTTAAGCAATGCAGTACTTCTACTCCAACTCATGGTCCAGACAGTCCAAATCAAAGACATCGAATGTCCAGCAGTTAGGCTTCCTAAACCATGTCTAAAGAAATTTGAGATACCTAAGGGTAGGTGCCACATAAGCCAGCATATTACAGCAAACACTTGAAGAATATGGAAATGGCTGAATTTTATTCTTTTTTAGTTTGTGGGTTTTTTGTTTTTTTTTTTTTGTTGTTGTTGTTGTTTGTTTGGTTTTGGGGTTTTTTGTTTGTTTTTTTTTTTTTTCTGGAATTCAAGAACTTTCAAGAGAAAATGGTGTGAAGGAACTTATTTTAATTTAGGGATTGAAGCACTAATCCATGAACCCCAGAGCTGCATTAGGAAATACTTTTCTTTCTTTCAAAAACTGCAAATGTCTCTTTCAAGAAATGCCTAGAGAAATTCCACTTGGTAGTGGCCAGGTGTGGGTTCCAGAAAATTAATTCTCCCTGTAAATAGGGCCACTTCACTACAGGAACAGGTGGAGCCTTACCAACAGAAACTCTTTAAATTTTTTGGGATTTGTACATCTGTCTCCTGCCTACAGTTCTCAGAAGATTTAGCTCATTACATATATCCTTTGTAGACAGAGCTACCTGAAGGACAGAACTGCCTTGTAAACCTGTACTTCCATTTACTGAGGGCACCTCAAAGTACTCCAAATGCAGTTCAGAGCTAACCACGGAAGATCAGGAACCAGTCACTCTTGAGGTAAGGGCACCCTAAGGGGTGTGTGGGTGTTATTATGTATGTATATATATATTTATATATATAATATCTTACAATAAATGTGCATTTATGTTCATTCCTCCCAAAATACTGCACCAGACAAGGTTTCAGGCTCCTCCAGGCAAGAACTCTGGATGTGCAACAATGATAGCCTTGTTCTACTCTTAAGAGCAGCACACAACAGTGTAGCAACTGCCAAAAACACAGCCAAAAACACTCATTGTAGATATGTAGGCATTTAAATCCCAGCCAAGCTCTTTAGTTTGATTTACAGTAGAAGTATGGCTCTTTTACTTTAGCAAAATGAAATTAAATCAAATCAAAACAAGTTAATTCCTATTCGGAAATTGGTAAAATACTTTCTTTCGTACCACTTGGAAATTAAATGTTAGTTTGACTTGCCTGACAGCACTCAACACTGAATTGCAGCTGATCTTCCCTCATAATAAACACTGTAGATACCAGCTCAGCTTGTATGATGTTGGAGAATTCAACACCACTTTAATCTATCCAGGGTGGTCTACATTCTTGATTAATGTGTATTTCCCCACTGCTTTCCTCTGTTGGTTCACAGAGAAAAGGCATCAGCTTACCTGAGCAATCAGGATTAAAGGATAAACAGACAATTCAGCTTTCTCAGAATTTTGCTTCAAAGTGGCAAAAATCAAACACACATATCAAAGGATTTGATGCCTAATAGCAATGTTCTACCCCAAAGGGTAGAAAATCATAAAAGTAGCATTAACCAACTGTGCTGCCCACAGACCCATGTCTACTAGCAGTGGGAAAAGAAGCCCAAGGCGAGCTCAGAAGTACAGAAACTGCAGCTTTGAAGCTGAGCTCACCTGGAGGACAATCTAGGTGAGCTCAGCCTGTCCCACACTTGCAACACCAAGTGCAGAGACCCGCAGACTTGACAACAGGGTGGATTCGACCCCTCTGTCAGGTGGCAGCAACCAGCCTCTCACCTAAACGCCCCCCAGGTACTGCATGACTTCCATGCTGGGCTGAAGTACCAGATTTTAGGTCAAATCACTGCAGAAAATGCACCTAAGTGTAGAGAAAGTGGGGCTGACAGGCTGAAAGGGTGGTGGAGAAGAGATCAGAGGCTCATTTAGCACCTGGCTGCCCCTGGGTTGCAGAATCTCATCCCTCCTCTTGTCTCATAGGCAGCATTTCACACTCTCCTCAGACTGTTTCTGTGCAAAGGAGTGAGAAAACCCAGCCCCAGGCAGCTGCAATTCAAACCACAGCCAGCCCTGCTTTTTCTGCAGCCTCCCTCAGAAAGGGGGGTGCAGGACAATTACAGCTTCTCCTGCTCCCCATGTCCTGTGAGGAATGTCTCCCACCTGTGGAAGCCTTTTCTTTTACCTCTGTCCCTACCTGTCTCTGCTGGAGACATGCTCGGAGCACAAGGAGCAATGTTAGCAAAACTAGTAATTCCCTGCTAAATTTTCAAATGTTCTTATCTATATTATTTTTATATCATTATTTATTATTTTAAGTTATAAACTGGATTCACTTTGATATGATTGCATCAACTGGGTTATTTAAACTGGATTTATTTTTGGGGCTTCCCCACTCATCGTGGCACTCAGCACAGGAAGTAGCTGAGACCAATCACCAATTTCAGGCATGAGGGGAAAATAAAGATGATGCCTTTTGTCAATGCTTCAGTATTCAGAACAGGACCAAATAACAGAGCAGCATGATGGTTTTGCTTCAACATAAGACTTCACAATAAAATAAAGAGAGAAAAGGTGTAATCATGCCATATGAGAAGTTTATATTTCCAAATCCAGAGCAAAGGGAGGTCCCTGCCATATGTATCTAAATCTTGCGAAGGTCTAAAATGTAGGTCACATCTATTTAGGACACTGAGCATCCCCTTTGGCTAGTTCTACATGGCTTCACACTGAGGTACTTGAAGAGCTGTTTGGTTCACCATGCTACTTAGCATCCAGTTCTGAAATGCTGTTCTCTTGCCCCAGGTATATGTGTAAAGTTTCTATGGGCTGCTTCTCAGGAGTGGAGACTCTACGTTTGGGAGACAGAATGAAAAAAGAGGCACAGCAGTGCTGGGGATGGGAGTGTGCACATCTTTCACAGATGTTTCCCTGAAGTGTCTCAGTACTTCATTGGTAAAGATGACTTAAAGTGAGTGTGCTAATTTACGTTATCTGAGTAGCACACAGTTCCTTCCTGTAACAGAGAATCCTGCCACTTTTACCTTGACTTCAACTTATTAATCTTTGGATCAAAAACTAGGAAAATTCAACAAGATTATAAAGAATGACTTCTCACAGACATTTGCATGGCCAGTTCTTCATCCTGAACTTTCTTATTCTTTCAACCTGTCAAGATTTCAATGAATTCCTCCACAGTTTTTATATCAAAGCTTTTGAACAAACCTATAAATCAAAGAGAGCATTCAGTCCTGTGTACATTCTTTGCTTGATACTGAACCCCCTGCTGATTCAAGAAAATACAGATGTAATTTTAGAGGGTCATTTGTTTAAAGTTTTCTTTGAAGATAAAGAATATGTAGTAACTCATACAACCAATGCATCTAAGAACTAAACCCTAAAACATGCACCAATTTGGTGGTTTTATGTTACTTTAAGCTGACACATTACTTAATTGCTTACTTTTCCTTGAAACACAAAGCATGAGAAATTTTGAAGTTGAAAATACAAGAGATGAAAGAGAATGCAAAGCATCTCATCCTTAAATGGGGTTTTGCCACCACCAGATTTAATGTAAAGATTACTGATATTTTTAAGCTCATTTTTTTACATGAGCCTTGTCTGGCGCCTTGTTTTCAAACCAGAGAGTAATTTGGGCGTTATTTTGGACTGTGGCTCAAGCAGAAGTGTAACTACAAATCAAAGGGTCTTTCTGGGTGGTTTTGGTAATGTGTGTCAGAAACGAGAAGTGTAAATAAGGAACAGTGATGTTTGCCTTTGTGAACTAAAGTTTTCTGTCCATTTGATAACTTGCAGTAGCAAAGGGGCTGAAAGGGGCTCTCACTGCTAATAGAGAAGCCAGAAGATATTTTTCATTTCTGTTTACTGAGCACTATGTCTACCAAGGGCTAAAGAAGTATCAGGTAGCAAAAGTTATCCAAACTGGAAAGAAATAGCATGCTGGTGTGAGAAACATGTTGGCTATAAACTGCTAATTATTGAAAAAAAAAAAATTTTCTTAGCAATACAGTGAAACTGAGTCATTACATTCTCATTTGCTCAAGTAACCATCTTACACTTCAATTGATTTATTGATGAAAAGCTTAGAAAAAGAGCTAGTAAGCATCTTGGAAATTTTAAGGCACATTTTTATTGCTCACAATTGAGATCCCGTGAGCTTGCAACACTGCTGCAGATGGGAATGCTGGACAGCCACCATCTTTTGACTGAAAATGTTCCTTTACAACAAATTTACTGCAGAGAATACTTCCATAACAATGTAAAAATTCATAATAATAAAGCAAGTACAGTGTATTTTTACAATATCAGGTCATTGCAATCTTGCCTTTCAATTAATAGAATTAGTCTTTTCATATACAATCTTTTCTGTATATGAGGTACTTAGAGAATATAAGAATTTACAAGCTTAGGCTTTCCTTGCTTATTTGAATTTCACAAACATTCAACATATTTTTGGCAACTATTTTATTTCGTTGTGAAAGATCCCTTTGCATCAGGGAAGATGCTCATCCTTGTAGCTATAAACTTCTGTTTGTTGTTTCAGCACCTCTCAGGTCTGGAACAAAACTTTAAAATGTCTCTTTAGTTTAGGGTTCAGTATTAATATACTTGATAGTACTTCACGAGGCTTCATTAGTATTGTTTTATTCATATGTAAAACATTCAACAGAAAACTTTAATTACATATTACTGATACAGTACAACTGCTAAGTCATGTCTGGGACCATTTATTCAGGAAAGCAAATGAATGCAGATCTTCTAAGAAAAATAAGAGAAAGGGAGAAGGAGCAACGTTTTCTTGTGTAGATTTCCACCTGCAATGGGTATGGTCTCCCATCACAAAACCACCACAATTCTAACTTACTCTGTAGAAAACAACAAAGATGGTTCCTATTTGCAATGAAAGAAAAGTGAAGATGAGGAAGAGGGTCTTGAAAGATAAACTTCTTCACATTATCTTATTTTTCTTGTCTGAGAAAAAAATGAGACCAACTTTTAACTCTTAAAGTACCTGGGGCTTTAATAACCACCATAGAGTTTTTGTCTTCTGCACTCTAAGGAGGCCATGCCCCTGGTATGGTTTGGAAATGCTTCATTTAAGACAACATTTTAAAGTAGCAGCATAACTTTGTACTTACATTTCAGTCTGGGTTAGATATAATGACAAGTTTTTTTACAGTAATTTTTTGACACTGTAATTATGAACGTAGTAAAATATTTCATATCTCCATGCAGCAAGCTCATCTGTAGAATGAATTTGGTATCTAGCATTAGCAATGCCTCATCTTGGCTGCTGAAGACTGATGAAATGTAAGGGGTAACTCTGACAAAAGCCTGAATCAGTGCAGGAAGCATAAGGATGCTCTGAAAGGTTCTTGATAAACGAAAAACACTTTCAACTCCATGGCATATGTATCAGCAGATTGCAAATTTGTGTGTTGGAGGGGCTCCCAAAACAATCTTGCAAAAGCTGCTGTACACCAATGAAAGGCCAACAGTGGCTGGTATTTGAATCTAGCCAGCCCACTAAAGTGTGGGCTTTTTATGCCTTTCTTATTTCTTCAGAGACTTGGGAAAGAAAGGACACATCTCTCTGTATCAACAGAATAAGGAGCAATACTCTCGATTCCAGCCTGTTAATTTCCACAAGCTACCAGAAGCCGCAAGGAACAAAGAGAGAAAAAAACACAGAGGAACTTTATCCTTCTACCAGCATTTTTGCAATGCAATGGCACCCTTGAGATTTTAATATTGTTGCTGAAAGGGATTTTAAGCACTTCACTGCAGTGCCAGTTTGCTGGGAAATTGCCTTATAACATCTAGATCAGTTGAAGCTTGTCCTCCTGTACCTTAGCTTGTGACTTAAGTGGCAGCTGAAAGATGCCACTTGCACCAGTTTCTTGCTGACTTTAAGAAACAGCCTAAAACAACCTACAGGAAAAACCAGCACCAGTCCTTCCTGGAATGGAGTAAAGGGACTGCAGTCCATAGTGAAATTGTAAAATTGATGTGTTTATGAATCCAAAAAATTGAAAATTGACTCTTTCAAAAGTACAGCAATGATTTATCACTTTTCTTTAAATCAGATGGTTGCAATAATGAAATAATATTGCATTTTCCCAACCAAACAGTCAAATTTGTGTTGTGATAGCAGAGTCATTGGTGGTAAATGCAAGCATAGTCCAAGAGGAATGTTGACTCTTACCCAAACTACAGCTTTGATAAGTTGGACTACCAGAGTGCAATAAACACTTCCAGTTAATTTTCCCATGGACACCAAGCAGCAGCTAAAAGCTCTTGATATCAAATGGGTGTAGCAGGCAGACTTCTTGGCCATCACCTTCTCAGTGTACTCTTGGGCCAACTGGCTGGGAACAGAGACATTTGGTACAAAATAAAAGCTTTTGAACGGACAACCACTAGCTGAACTAAGTTCAGTCCCAGCTGTACCAGGAATAAAAGCGGGAAGTGGAGTTTCCCAGGCTGGCTCTCAGAAGGGACAGGCACTGCGGAGGAAGTGGGAGAGGTCTGGAGAGGAGGAAGGAGTCAGGAAGGAGCCGAGCTGGACTAGCTCCAAAGGAACTCAAGCCCAGAGGTAAGAAGCAGTGAGGATACTGAGAGGAGGAGAAAGCAAAATCACTGAGAAATGCCATAAAACATTTGGAACTGTTCACTAAAAATAATTAATTTCTTAAAATTACTTGCCTTGATCCCTCAGTAAAGAAGTCACTGACTTATCTGCACAGGGCAGCATAAGACAATGGACAACCAGATAAACATGTAAATTGGCTGAGGCTTTAAAATGCTTTTCTCTAATTATCTGTCTCACTGGATAAATGCTGCCTACATAGCTAAAGAACAGCAAAATGGAGAAGCTGGAGCCTTCACACACACAACTTGTTTAAAAGCTGAATAACTTCAGTAAGAGCTGGAATGGCACCTAGATTCTGGTCACAATGTAGGTTAAAGGCTGAGCTTACATCCAGACACAGGACTAGGCATCAGACTTGACACCTGGAGGACTCATTCCAGTGGGACCAGAAATGGGACAGAGATACTATTAATTCCGTAACTGTGTCACCAGTCTTAAGCAAGGACTCATGGCCAGAAACTTCATAGGACTATAAAAGCCTGTTTCTTGTTGCTACTCTTCTGTCTATATAATATATATATATGTATGACTACCTTCATCTGTTAAAAAAATAAAACAACACCAACCTTTTTGTGGTATGGTAATACAGTCCTTGAAAAACTCTCAATAGGAACAATAATAATACTAACAATAATTGTAATATGGCTGTTAGTCATGGATTACACTGCCTTGTCAGTGAAGGTTCAAATGAAGTAATTCAAAATCAACTATTACTATTGTTGCTATTATTATTGTAATAATGCCATGAGAGAAAGATGCTCTTAAACTTTAAACTGTTCACAAAAGAGACAAAGGTTAGTATTTTAATCTTTCTCCCCCACACTGGTTTCTAACAAAAATTGTGTAATAAAAACAAAGGAATCCCAATTGTTTCTTAATACCTTCTGAGCAAAAATAAATCCCTTGAAGTCCAGAGATATTTTTGACAGTGAGCTAAAGGTGCATTATGAGTGAGTAGGAGGCTCAGTGGGTGAATGTAACTGCCACCTATGAGGGGTATATCAGAATCTGTAAGGAGAAATGTGGTTACTCCGTTTAATGGATATTACCCAGAAGAGCAGTCACATAATTCATCTTCACTAGCAACTCTGGTGAGTGTTGTAGGGATTTTTACAGCAGAGCCACACATCAGCATAAAACACAATTCTTCAGTTGGTTGGCAAAATCTAGTGCAGCACCTCTGCTTCTGTTAAATGCCTTCCTTCCCATTTTAGTAAGTACAGAAGAACCAAAAGAGAGTAAACATTTTAGGTTTTGGCATTCCATATTTCGTATCTAGATCTTCATGCAGCTAGTTATTATTGCCTTCTTGGTATTTCTAGTAATTTCAAAAACATCTCAATGTAAACCTGCAATCAAGCACTGACAGTTTGAAAATTATGCTTTGCTCTATTGAGAGGATTCCTTTGAAATGCATAGTGATTTATTTTAAAATATTTTGCTAAATAACCATGTAATGTTATTATATATACTGCATTATATGCTCTCCACTGACTGTTGACAAAAGAGCTTTAGAAGGGATAGGAACTTAGATAATGTGATCTTGTTATGTACGATGCTGTTAAATGCTGTTTCTGTGTGGGATCTCCTCTTCTATAGGTATGTCTTAGGATATGGTATCAGGATTGGGCTTTGACCAAACTGGGCAATACAAAACCAAATGAATCACAGTTACAGCTCCCCCTTTAACATGGGCAATTTTATTCAGACTAGAGTCATTCATATACTAACAAATTAACAATTTTAAATAATTCCAGCTGAACCTTCATTCACAGGGCAATGTAACCCATGACTAACACCCATATTATAATTTTCTTCTGCTAAAGCATTCCTTACCTTCAAGACTCATCTTTGCTGAATCTTAGCATCTGATTTGCAAAGCCAGGGATGCTGTCCAAAAACATGTTCCAGTTTCCGTACAGTATGTACTCCCAACAAAGTGTTTCACTTCTACAGTTTTAGTCAGAGCTCAATATTCTGCATTAAGCCTAGCTGTCAATTTCAGCATTCATAATTACATTGCTTAACCATACAAACAAAGCTGAAGTCTTTGTTTGGTTTTCCCTAATTTGACCAACATAATTAGCATTTCATAAGCCCTTCTATTAGCAAAATATCGGGTCAAATCATGTATTGATATAACTCAACTGAAAAACAACAGAATTACCCCAGAGAATAATTTGGCCTATTAGGTTTTCATATAATTGTGAATATTTAACCTCTAATTATCTGCTTATGAAAACATAGCTACATAACAGAATCACAGAACAGTTTGGGTTGGAAGGGACCTTGAAAGTTCCTCTATGCCAGCCCCCTGCAATAAGCAGAGACATTTTCAGATAGATCAGGTTGATGGGTCTGAGCCAGATCCAAACGTCATCCAGATGACTTCCTGATGGAAGACTGTCCTGTCACACAGCCTTAGGCTGGGTCCAAAGCATGGCACACTTGAGACTTCAGGTTCAGCAGAAAATTCGTTGTTCAGTGTCTTGGCCACCAAGCTAAGGATATTGCCTTCAACTGAGACCTCCTGGTCTGACCAAACAGCCCTTTAGGAGGAGAAGTTCAGCATCTGTCCCTCTCCAAGATCGACAGCCAAAGCAGCAGAATAAAATAGGAGAGGCACAGGAGAGAAGGTAGGACTATGAATCATTGCTTGAAATGGCAGCTTGGAATCAAAAGTCTGATAAATACCTGACCATGTTTTATGCTATCCCAATACCCTGCTTTACTGCTTCCCCGCTGGAAGAAACTCTTCACAAGCAGAGCAACTCTTACACAAGCAAATAGGCACATTTCAGAGTTTATAGCAAGAGCCATGTGCCCTAAATTCAAAACTTCAAATAAAATGAAAGGAAGCACCTGAATTTCTTCTATACCATAATGAAAATACAGTAGGTTTCTAGGTGGGAGCCAAATGCTGGCTGCAACCTCCAATGCTTTGTGTGATTTGAGACCATATTACCTGAGAAATTGCTTTTGTCTCTGTGAAATCTTACTGCAGTCAAGATCTGCAGGGATGTTCAATTGTGGTTTATGGTATAAGTGAGAAGGCTTTCTTTTGTGATGGGAAACTGAGTTTGGAGTACCCTCAGGGTTTGTGAAAACTCAGGTTTGTTAACCTTCTAAGTGTACTGTAAAACTCCTCTTATGCTCCAGTGCAAGGACAAACTAAAAGCAGTGGAAAATGTTATATTCATGAGATGTCCTCTGGCACTATTTAATGTGTGTAACATATAGAAAAGATAAGTGGAACACAGCTGTACTTGTTGCATTGCCTATATGGTAGATTATGCATGGAGAGGAGGATGTAGAACAGGTGACGAAAAAGTGCTGACTGGTCAGTTATTAAACGTGCCTAATCAGCACAGGCCACATGGAGCTTGGAAATTCATCTGACTATTCTGCTCATAACAGTATTGTCTTCGCTGCATGACTCCTTCATTATTTTAATAATTATTAAAATTATTATCTTGATTTGTTAGAAAAAGCAAAACATCTCTTTTATTTCCCTTCTTTATTTACCCCTGTTTTATTTCTATTTGTTTTCCTGTTATGTCTGTAGAATAGTAACTGCTTTTTTCTTTCAAGAAGTTGATGATTGAGACAGGGATTCTTGGATGAAATTTCAGGTAGGAAGCTCCTTCTTTTTGCTGACCAATGGACAGCAACCATTGGTAACCAGTTCTAGAAAATACCTTATTTTGCTCTGTCAACCACAACTGTAGACTTCTTCATTTCAAGCTTCCATGAGCAACAATAGGGTGAGGTGTATTGGTTCCTCAGCAGCAACATTCAGGAATCAAGTTCAGATACTCACAGTAGCACTTTTAGCCTGAAATTCCATGAATCGGTGAAGTTCTCTATACTCCACAGTGCTGTTCCTAAACCATGTCCCATACCATAAGCACAAGAGGTCACTGCACCTGCTTCACTGCAGCGCTTCAAGCCACTATCTGTGCCACCCCCACGCTTTCACAGGTGGTGGATGCAATGTGACATGCAACAGAAAAACCATCCCACATGGAGTATTTGTAGATAGGAGAGGATATTTCAAATAGGAGGGGATAGTTCTACAAGAAAAGAGGTTAAGCCAAAAGATTTTGGAAATGTTGCAAGTTCCCATGACAGAACTACAAGACTGCACTTCCCAAGACACTACACTGAATATGTGAGGAACAAGGATTTATTGATAGTGATGCATCCCGCCCAAGAGAAATAAGAGTGTGAATTAGGCCTGTCAAATTACCAGCAAAACTGCTTGTAAAGATAAAAAGGGATGGAGGATTCTGAGGTGTCAGTCATGATGTCCAGGAGAGGAATTCTTATGCAAGAAAAACCTTGAGGGAGTTAATAAAAAGGTGCTCTGTGAAGTTGAGGAAGCTGAAGCAGCACTGAGTGTGTGACACGGAACATGCCACTAACTTTGAGAGGTAACTCCATTCATGTAAGTGGGCAATTTCACAAATAGAAGTATTGGCTATATGGAATGCTATCTTTCTGTGGATTCTGAGATACACTGGAAAGGAAAAAGCAACAAACCTTATTGTATTATTAATTTCCACTATAAAATGCCTGTCATTTCCTTTGAAATGTTCTCTTTACAATTTTCTGCAGAATTCAAACTTTAACAGATATATAAATCATGAAGGTACTTTTTGCCTTGCCCTGAAAAAAGTCCAGTTATATTTGGAGAAGATCACTGTATTACAGCATTTCTTACCCATGTATCAGACCACACAGGGCAATGTTGTCAGCCTGTTAACACTCTTCAATTGCTTTCTACTCTGTGTACTTTGCTTTAGAATTAATATTGGCTAGGAACAACTTGATAACATAGATATTTTATGTGGAACAATACTCAGTTTCTGAAAACACTTCTCAAGTTAAGAGTGATATCCTCGTAAGAATAGGGAAAAGAGCTAATAGTCTTTTATCTTGATCGGTGATGTGGAAAAGACAAATTAAGTTAAGGCACTAAATCTATGCACAGTAAGAATTTAATATTGGTCTTCTTCCTAGACAAAGACTTTCAACATCCTGAGAATATTGGGCTAGGTGAGGAAGGGGAGTGCTGACTGATATAGTAAGAAGTAAATTTAGATTGCTTTAAACCCTTGGAGTTGCAAAGATATGGAAAGCGTTCCAGAATACAAAATAAGAACACAAAATAAAAATAACTAACAATAAACAGAACTGGAACTTAAATCAGTCCAATAAGATATATGTCCTCATTATCTCAATGATCCAAGTGATCTTTTTCAGTCCTAAACACTGTATTGCTAAGAGTAATTTTTCATTGCATTCTTGTTCATGGAGCACGTGTGTTCCAGCATGTCACTACGGCAGTCACACGGCTGCCCCTTGGCCCGGAGGCAGCTGCGTGCCTCTGGGAAGCAGAGGAGCCCTTCCTTCCAGCTTCCACGGCCTCCCGCCCGCTCACCGGGCCGTGTGCTGGAGCAGAGCGGTGCAGCCTTGTCAGCCGTGGTGGTGTCTCATGGAGGAGGCCCTTGTTCTGTGACCTCAGACAAGACACTACACTTCTCTGTGAGGGACTTGTTTTTTGACAGTGTTACACAGATTGTGAGAAACAAAAGCCATCAGGACCTTTCTCCATATGCACTTACGCACTAGTGCAGTAAGAATAAATAAGGATAAAAGAAACACAGTAAAACTATGTCATACAGGTACACTGTCTCTCAAAGTCACTCAAGTACCTGTGTACTGCTACTGCTGAAGGTCCTTTCCACCATTTCCAATTATTAATCATCTTTTCCCCATGATTGGTCTAATTAGACTGGTTGGATAAATGTAATTTCTAGGCATGAGTGACAGAGGCATATGGTAGCTAATAACTGTGCTATTTATGCAACGTTTCTTCAAAATAAAACCACTTTAAAATCTAAGAAGGTTCTAAAATGTAAATGAAAATAAAATAATGGAGGTTGTCACGTCAGGCAGTTGGAAGTCAGGAAACATGAAATGTCTTTATTTGGCACTTCTGAATACGTATTATGATACAAACTTAAATTACACAATGACTGACTGATGACCAGAAGGGCTCCCATTTCAGGCATTCAGTGCAAAAAAAAATCACCACCTTGTACATAAAGTCATGTTAATGAATAAAGAAGCTCCAGTGTTGCTAAGAGTAATAGGAGCCATACTTCTGGCTGCACATACACCCAAGAGGACATTAAATTACTTCAGATAACAAGATAAATGAAACAACACGAGCACATCCAACATCTAAGATCCATTCAGAATTGTTCAGAAGAGATTCACCAAGTCCTTAGTTCAAAGTGCAAGAGGAGATTGAAACTGCAAGCAAAAAACTTTCCAATGTTTCTCAGGGGGAAGAAAAAGACATTATTTCAGTCTCTAAAATTTAACAGGGAAATCAAATCTATGCTCCATAAAACCACCTGAAAAGTTAAAAGCAGAAATAACCTTTAAATCTGTAAAGGGATAGTGATATGTAATTACATATTTAGACAGCAAAAATCTGATAGCCAAAGGCTTACATGGGATACATTAATTAAAGTAGTTTTGATAATTTACCTGCCTTGCTGATGAGCAGTTTTCAAAGCTATTGACTGGGAAGCTGATAGTCTTTTACATCAGTCATTCTTAAAGACTAGAATTAAATTCTGTAAGCCCCTACACATAATTGATACTTTCAAAGAAATCCAAGACAGTACAAGAGAAATGCAGTTTCTCTAATGCAAATATAAAGAATTTTACTAGAGATTTGGTCAAATGTGCACAACATTAGGAGATTAAGCCAAGAATAGTTACACCAGCTCAGACCCACAGCCCATGTAACATGTAACAGTAGCGCCCTGCTTTCACCCACAGTCAGTAGGAGATAGTTTAGAAAAGTGAAGAAACTGAATGCCCCTTCTCTGGATGCACACTCCCAGCTTTTAGCAGTCAATGGTTTCAGATCCTCCTGACTAGAAGTTGCATCTGATCACTCTGTGAAATAGGTGCTAAGAGCTCAGTTTTCTATGTTACTTCAGGAAAGTAATTCTTTTTGATCAGCTAACACATAGAAATCAATACAAGTGTTGTATGAATGAAATCACTTGCACGTTCAAAGCCTAGGCCAGTAGAATGAGCCTTTCTGAAAGTAGCTATGTCTGTCCATCACTTTCCTGGCTTCTCACTTCCTTCTCAAGTCAATTTCTCATTCTTTTAAAGCTGACATGACTTTACAGCTGGTCACAAACAAATTAAATACTAGGCCTGTAGTGAGCTGTGTTTCCAGCAGTCAGGATTCTGGAAGTACACATGGGCTCTTTGAGAAGCATTGCTCAAAGAGAAGTTCCCAGAAGCAAAGGCACAATTCAGCCCTGAGGGCTGAGAAGCAAGGGAGTGGACATGAGAGCAGGGAAGTGCAAATAGATGATTAAAAGCATGACTAGAGTATGATAAAGTAAAACAAGCAAAAATGGAAAAGAGCAAAAAGAGGAACAGATCCAGAAGCCACAATGAAAGGTTTTGTAGAGAATGGAAGATCTCATTTGATGAAGCTTAATGCTGCATTAAGCTCTTTTAATAATCTGATCATTTTTTGAGCTGCTTCCCTATCTTTCATGTAATGTGAGGTTTTTTTGTCAACTCTTGATTTTTACAATAGCTATTCACACTTCTAATTATTTTTTACCACACTCTTATTCATTCTGGATTATAAAATCTGCATTTTATATTCTTATTATATTAATGTAAATTTAAAAAGAAAATCTGAGTAGCGAGTGAAAGGATTTCACTGCTAGGCTACTTTTCATTCTCCATTTAGGACAGGAATGCCTTGATTCAAAAGCAATTACATAAAAGCAACTAAAACACTTAATAAGACTGATCTAAAAATATTTGTTGAAGAGAGACAGCACTGCTTGACAGATTTTAAGAAATGAAAGAGCAAACCACATTCATATATGGACTATAATAAGATTCCCACTGAAATAAATAACAGGATTGTGGCTTTGAACACAACTCCTCTTTGTATTTTTGAGTACTACCATCATAGCATTATGTTACCTCACTAATGGCATGAGAAACTACTGAACTGCAACAGATTGCACACAACAGGCAACTCAGCTTACCCTCTGTTTAGTTATTTACTTACATCTTTTCTAATATATACCATAATTCCAATGTATTTATCCCTTTACCAAGTAAAAGCTTCTTCACAAACATAAGATGAAATCTCCTGCAAAAATCAAAGTGCCTGAATTGAGAAGATAGGTTAATCAAAAAAGGCATTTGTATATGAAGTTTTAATAAGCCTCAATGATGTTACGGACACTGAAGTTTTACAAAATATTTCAGAGCGGTGCTAAATGTAACAGAAAGGTTCCTTTCTGCATGCTCAATTTGAAACATGAGCTAATTTCCTACAGTTATCTCTTAAATGCCAGTCATGTCAGTTCTGAATATGCATGATGAGTTACCTTTCTAAGATACACCCTGGCCAAGCCCTTATGCTCATCAGCAAATGGAGCAAGAAAAATAATTAAAAACTGCACATTTGTTCACAGACACAGCAAGGATTTATTAGGTTGTGCAGAGCATCACCCTCATGTAGCTTCACAGCTTTTGGATGAGAGGAGATATGCCCTTCCAGCTTCCAGTTTGCTTTCCCACCCCTTTATTTAGTTATACCATTTACACTGGCTCCTGTTGGGGATGGTGAGTATGAGGCTGCTGTGCTGTAGCTACAGGTAGAGCAAATACACTCTTGTCCATTGCTCCTCTTAGATACACACAGTTTCTTAGCATGACTCACATTATTTCTGTAACTCCCACCATTTATAATTTCACTTCCCTGCAGAGTTCCTGACTGGCAGATTGCTAACACTCCTGGCCTTTTGTCTTGCATGGCATTTTCACTAGCAAGATTAAGGGCAGTCTAGTCAGTACTAAATCCAGATTGAAACTAATTAACTTCCCCTTCCCAAATAACATAGCTTTGAACTTTCCTAAATTTAGGCATTAAAATTTTATGATTAATTTTAAAATTAAGATATTAGAAACGTGCCTTGTAGCACTTGAGCAGGTTTCTGGATATCTGAGATCTGTGGCCTGACTGGCCACACTAGGATATTTATTCCTTAGGAAAAACACCACATGAATCCCTTAATATTCTTTTCCAGCTGCTGTGGCTAGCCCACAGTGCCCAGCTTGTAGGTTCAGAGTAAACATAGGGCTTAAATATTCATTGATTTTAATTTGAATTAGCAACATATTGTTTCTTCTTCATATTTAAACAATCTAGCATTGAGTACAGAATGGAATTTCAAAGAATTTCCTAGTACATTGTGTGATCAGCATGTGAATAGCATTGTTTTTAAAAAATATGTAAGAAATAAAGCATCAAACTACCTATTCACTTCAGTAACAATGATGCAGTTCCCATACATATTTACTAAACTATAATAGATTTTCTCTTAGTGCTTTGAGTTGGGTTTTTTTTTTTTTTTTTTTTTTTTTTTTTTTTTTTTTTTTTTTTGAGGGGGCTTGGAGTGTATTTTCCTTTATCTGTTTGTTTGGAAGTGGGTGATTTTTGCTGTATTGCTGATTACTGAGACTTTCCTTACCAGTAAAAGCTGGCTGAGAATTACCATTCCTTATAAGATCTCATATAGATCTGCTTTCTTCCAATATGAAGCTGTTTCCAAGTCTTTTGAAAATTGTCAAAATCAACTAAGATAATTCTTGGATTAATTTGTGAACGTCAATATCCAGTTATTGCTGCAGAATAAATATTCTATTATAGAAGATTAATATATTTTCACAGTAGGGAAATCATCCACGACTGTGAAAGAAACAGAGCAGAAAAAAAATACATATAATTAGAATGAGAACTCAGGTCAGTAACTGTGTGCAGTTCCAGTGTGGATGATCTATGCCTGCTCTGAAATTGTCAATGCAGCCAATTTCTGTTTGTAACAAGATTTTCTTTAAGATGAGGGTAACTGTAAGAGATGCAAGTAAAGAGCTGACAAATAAATGAAGCTTGACACAAGATATCCATATATGATGTCCAGTGCCATTCTGAGACACTCGGGTGTGCAGGTACCTGAGTCACCTGCACAGTGGCAGGTAAGACACAGAAGCTGTAGAAGACCACACCTTCCTTAAGCACCAGCTGGAGATAGGGATGGTTACGTATGGTTACCAAGTATTGCATCAGATCTGTAGAAATCTGAACAAGGTTCCAAGAGATCATGTTAAGGAAGAATGTAGAAGTCCTAGAAATTAGGAAGTCCTAGAAATAGGAGTCCTAGAAAATTTTTCAGCCCTCCACTGTGAAACCTTATTCATTGCCTTGCTTGCTGCTCCAGATGACCCACACAAACATAATAGGTGTTGCCCTTGTATTTGTGTAAGGTGATAAATAATTATTTTGTATTTATAATTGAAATTCTGATATGACAATCTGTGGTGAATGCTTAAAACAGACTTATTCTGAAACACATATACATCTGGTATGCTAACTGTGGCTCAGTAAAGTTGAATGTATATTTTTAAAGGCAAAATCATAGCAGTTTTGCCCACGGAACAGGTAGGATGAGATTCAGTTCTCCTACATCTGAACTAGTCACCTCCTTGCACCCTTTGCAGTCAGTCTGATCTATTCAGACACCTACTTCAGAATGAGATTAGTTACACTTTACACTGACTAGACCTCCAATGACTGTAAAGAAATGCAAGGGCAACAAGCTCAGATGGAGACATCTGCAACTCTGTGAATTCCACACATTTTGATAAACGTCAATATGAATTGTACACTGAATCCCACTGAATTCACATTATTTTTGGCTGTAAAAACACCCCTACACTTGTCAATTCATATAGCAATACCTACAGCTAGCATCACTCCCCAGCTCCCCACTGAATTCAGCACTACTGTCCACCTAAGACAGGAGATGACAATCTGAATCATTTACCCAAGGTTTCAGGAAGAGTTCATAGCTTCTTTTTAATCCCATACTTATCCTCACAGACACGGGCACAAACTAACAATATGAACTTCATTCTTTTTAAATATTTGAAAAACATATTTAAAGCCTCTGATGATCCAAAATTGTGAGGTCTTATTATGATTATTACATAGTTTGACTTCAGCCCCCAACTTCTGTTGAGGCTTCATGGATGTGGTCTGGTGGGAAGATTGCTGCACACTTCAAGCATTTGAACTTCATAATACTGAAGCAATGTTTTGATAATACAAGCTCAATAAAGCTTGTATTAAAAAGCATGTAGACATGACCTGCCAATCTTAGTCCAAGGTACACAGATGTTGGTTCATGAAAATCAGTGATGACTGTTCAAAGGTTTAATTAGGCACAGAAGGTGTTGCAAACAGGATATTTGGATTTCAAGTCAAAGCCTTGAATAAGACTTAGAGGCCAAAGAGCAGAGAATGTTAGTTTACGGGAACAGGTCTCTTTAGTTGATGGACTAGTAATTTCTTGTACATATGTGACAATGAAGCATTGAGGTACCACAGGCAAAAAGCCAAGCAAAAAAAGAAAATGCTGAATTAATATCCAGGTCCTCCACAAGGCAGAATTCAGCTCACAGATCCATGAGGCACAAATACTGGTGTCTACAGTTCCCAAAGTGCCTATGACTCCAGTACAGGCAGTGGTGCCTCTGATAATAAATACTCTGAGGCTCAATTCATCAGCTTGCATACCAGTGCCTGGTGTCACTGCTGGTGCTCTCAGATGCAGTGCCTGACCTCCAGGCATTCTTCTAAAGAACGTACACCCTCTGTACATCCTACAACACACATTCTACCCCGTGCAGGTGGGTCAGCTAACCTCAAGCATCTGAAATACACACACAGAGGCTGTTTGGCTGAATTTCTCAGCTGCTGTCACTGTACTGATTAATCTTTATGCACTATAGTGGGATCTTAGGCATGGAGATCCCACTATAGGAGTTGAGTCAGTACATAAATAGAGGTGACTGTGTTTATTATTATTATTATTATTATTGTTGTTGTTGTTGTTGCCTTCCCCCCGACTTCTGGGGCTACCTGTTTACTCAGAGCTCTGCGGATGTTGCGAGATATCACACAGGACCAAAGAAGGATTGGAGTCTTTTAGTGCAGTAGCTGAGAGTTAAAAGTTTTTGAAAAGGCATTAGATGTCTGATTGAGGCAGAAAACTATATTCAGATATCTTAATCCCAAATTGAGTATCATCTGTAGATTCTGACATAAATGCTACCCTAAGAATTGGTGGCTAGATTGTAGAGCTGATTAGAGCAATAGGTCATAAAGAATGTAATTTTTTAAAGTAACCCTTTAAGCTTGCAGTGAAGTGAAAAGAAGTGTGATGGAAGCAAAGAGTGGTGCTCACAACCCCAGCTGGCACTGGTGTTTTATAGCTTGGTTGAAAACAGGAACACGCGTTGCACATGAACTTCATAAAAATGCAGTGAAACATTTTAATGAAAGAGTATGCTGCCTGAATGGTGACAGTGCACACAGGCTACCAGTGTTCAGAAGAAAAAAGTTTATGGTCATTTTCCCTACAATGTATTATTTATCTATTCCTAAATATGATATAGATATTGATATGATTATTATAGATATGTACCACATCTATATTTAGGTAATTGATAAACTAATTATTTATCTTATTTTATTGATAGAAAATTGTGAATGTATAACATGTCTATACAGCCTTAAAACACAACTAATAACAAGAGTGTTGATGAGAATTGGAGGGAGAATAGCCATATCTGCATTGAACAGTTATCTTCTTTTTCCTTAGTGTCCTGCAGAGCTAGAGTAAGCTAACTATTCAATAATCAAAAGCAACAGAAAACAGTTTAGAAGTCAGCTGAACACAAAAGGTGTAACCTACCTATGTGGCTCAAACACAAAGCATACAGGCTCTTTGAAGGAACAAAAAATGCTAAATTTCTATTAATAAAAGTATTTAGGGATCCATTGTAAAGTCTTTGGAATAAAGAACCACAAAAAATCTATCTGATTTCATGCTTACAGGGCAACAGAGAGGCTGTTTCTTTAATGCATGAACATGTGCCTATTTATGGTGCTGAACTCACTAGGACTAGGATGGCTCACAGAAGTTTCATATGGAGCAATGCCAATATCTATTAAGACTTTTTTCAGTATTAAAAGTATTACATTTTAGAATGTTATGCATATTTTTTTACTCTTATATACAAATAAATTGAAGTCTTACCCTGAATCATTACCAGCTTTCTCAGTTGAAATCTTCTAACATTGATTCAGGTAGAAATAAACTCTGTGACTGCTTCTAAAAATAGCTGTGTGTGCAGCAAACAGAACTGCTTGTTCTGCTTTTAAATCCCAACAATAATAGTTTCATTTAATTAAAATAATATCTGCTACTGAAAAAGAGAATGAATGTGTGTATAATGATGTGTATTATGTATACTGACAATTTATCTCTTATGCTAGCAGAGTTATGGGAGTATAACTTTTGACTAAACATTCAGTTTCAATGGCAATTTTCTGTTTAACATTCTAATGGTCAGCAGCAGATTTGATTCAAAAAAATGCCACAGTAAGTTCAGCTGCAATAAAATGCACAAGAATTGTTCTTCTGAAAGATTATTCAGTTACTTTTAATTTGTTGTGTTATTTTAACTCTAGGATAAGTTAAAGGTAGTACAGTACAGAGTTGCCTCTTCAAAAACTGACAGTAGATCAACAAAGCAAATGCAGAACACATCCATTCCAAGAACACCATGAATGGAGCCAGCATTTCCATGTCACTGTAGAACTTCCCACTTTTTAGCATTTTAAAACGAGCACCATGACTATCTAGACATGAAAAATCTTGCTACAAGGACCAACTTAGAGATCAAACTCCCCAGTTCAAACATATCTGGTGAGGGAACACAAACCCATTTCTTATGCGACTGCTAAACTGCTCTTAGCAATAGTTGAAGGAAAGGCAATAGCAAGTATTCCAAGCAGACACTTCTGCCTCTCCCTTATATTCCCCATCTCTCAAGTCATTTGCTTTTTTTTTATTCCAAAACATTTTATGCCTCTGATATTTTTATGTATTTAACTACAGGCAGCAATCAAAATGTTGGCACTTCCTGGCTACCAACATTTAAAGCTTCTATCACAAGAGAGGAGGAGCATGTCATGTACTTACAAGGAATAGATTCATTACCAACAATTGCTATTATTGGCATGTTTCAAATAGACTCCAAAACAGCCTTTTTCTATGTCTTAACCTCCTGTTGCTGAGCAAGGAATAGAATCAGCAACCATCTCAGGAGATCTGACAAAAATTTACTTACTGATGAGAGAAAGAGAGAGAGAAAGAGAGAGAGAAAGAGAGAAGATAGGTACCCCAGCCCTGCTCCAGTGTGAACTGCACTAAACTAGACTTTTTCTGCTATGAAGATTAAAAAAAACAAAAAAGAAAGTGTGCATGAGATGGGGCATGCAACTCAAAGTTCATGCAGTGTTAGGACACAGTTTTTAACTTTCAGCAGAATTCAGGGCATGAGAACAGCTGATTCAATTGCAACTTCATATTAATGAGAAATCAATTCTTTCTGATATATTTTTGCTTATTTTAAAAGCATCTTTAGCAACAGTGAGAAACTACAATCATGAGATTCATTCTTTCAAGACCTGTTTAATAGTATGGCAAAATTCTCCCTAAATGTATGGAAAAAAAGACTACCTGTAGATTTTCCTGACAAAACTCACCATATTTTTATATACATCCTTTATGATAGAAATCCACCTCTGAGCCAGTCATCCCAAGCTCTGGTGTTGACACAAGCAGCACTTTCCAGGTGTGATGCAGCAAACCTGCCTCAGGGCAAGGCTACATCTCCACTTAGGGCTGCCCAACCTACTCCACTCTCCACACCAAGGGAACCAAGATGTTCCATTAATCACTAGTTACTGTCCCAATGGAGCAGCAACAAGATGCACATTTAATCAGATTAAACTCATACCCAGCAACAAAGTCTCAAGGAAAGAACTGAATCTGTAAGTCTGCTTGACCCCATCTCACTTTCCTTTAAAGTCAGCATCACAAAAGCACGTAAAATACATCAAATACTGTGAGAAATAATGGATGTAAATTACAAGAAGAAACTAATATATTTCATTGAGAGTCACAGAATTTGCTAGGCAACATTTCCCAGTACTATACATAAGGGACCAGCATTATCCACAAATCAAGCAATGTTCATATTTATTTCAGAAAATATTCAACATAACAAATGAAAGTACCAACATTAAAATTATAGCAGTAGGCAAGGAGACAGTAAAAAGAGAGCATTAGTGGGAAAAAGCTAGCATGGGAGAGCTATATTAATTTTTATAAAAAATTTTAAAATGCTTCCCTGTTTGGGAAACCCAATCCACTCTGAGACCTTGAACTGTAAGAGCAGGGGCAGAGGAATGGTGATCTCCATAAGCAAGGCAGGAGCATCGCTTTACACAGCCCAGCATGTGCAGAGCTCAACCATGTACTGCTAGGACAGGGGAGTTTGTAACCTGCAGGCAAGGAAGATGCAAACTGAGATTTTCCCAGCACCTGACTTAACAATGGGCTACACAGAGCAGGACTTGGAAGACTTCCTGATGCACACAAGGAAGACAGGGAGAACAAGGTCCAGGACTTAGAGGAAAAGGTATCCTAGGAGAAAGGGAAGCCTGAAATAAAGGAGACAACACCACACCTGTACCTATTACTACTCATGCCTTTGAAAGACTTCAGAGTGAGGTTTTGAAAGACTTAAGAGTGAGGTTTTTGTGGTTTTAGTAAGCTGTTCTACAGAATGGGGCTATTAATTAGCTAATAAAGGTTGTCATAGCAGGCCTAAGACATGCAATAAATACTGAGGGTCACTGGATATTTTTTTGCTTATTAAAACAATGTCTTATATTTTAAACTGCTTATTGATTTCACTTAGACCAAAAATAATTTAATCTTCTGAAGCACTATTTAAAATAGATCACGTATTGTCAGCTCTTTCAAAGGAAATTTCTAAAAATGATGGAAAAGCACATGCAGCCCTGTACAGGATAAACACCAAATCTGTCCCCCTTCTCAGTCCTTAGTGGAGATCAGCACAGAGGATTGCTGACTGCGCTCTTCCCAAACACTGCAGAAGAGAGGTCAGTGTTCCAGTGGCAGGGAACACTGTGCAGAAGAGAGGTCAGTGTTCCAGGCAGCTTTGGAGCTGGTAATTGTGGTTTGGCAGCAAAATGCAATATGCTGCCCTGCTTCAGTATGGCCTGAAGACATCATCTTGGATGGAGAAAGCAGAGATCTTCAGGTGCCACTTCTCTCCCAGGCCTCTCCTTCAGGGTTTTCTGATGCCAGTAGAGGAATGGCCCAAAGTACTCCAGTAATTCTCATGCCAGTGACTGGGGCAGCTTGCAGAAGGTTCAGATATGGAAAACTCACCGACACCATAGAAGAATGGACCTCCCCACTTACAGCTAGTCACAAGCCCCAAAGATGGCACATTAATCAGCAGTGCAGTGGCAGGGGAAGAGCCACTGTGGCATTCCATGCAGTGTTGTTCTGGTCTCAGGCAGCTGGCACACCATCAGTGGTCATCGATGGAAGGAGAGGCTATCAAACAAAGGGCACTGCACAGCTTGAGTAACTGCAGAATAAGTTGGTGATGCTCTCTCTTCAGCCATCAGCCTCATTGTTTTGGTGTATTTGGCTACTTTTCTGACAGAAGCAACAACAGAAAGAAAATGCTTTTTCCCAGTTTCACATTAGAAGAAAAGATCGGAACATGGATAATTTGTTTGTAAACAACAGAGAGAAGGCAAAAATACAGCTTTTCTTGTAGGCAGTTTTTGATCTTTATGACTTGAAAATGCCCATGCTCATCAAAATTTTGCTCAGAGAGTTAACATATAGAAGTCACCTTTTCTGTGGAAGACTACAGTGAAAACAACTGAAGTATGACACAGCCCAAATGCAATGCTAAAACCCAAAACCCTGCTCACAGCAAGGTGTGTGCTTAGGGATGCCTTTGCCAGCTGGAACCTAAAAACTGGGTCTGAGTTCAGAGGCAAAACCTTCCTTGTTCACTCATAAATCAAATGGCTGAATTAAAACATTTCAGATACTTCAGATGGCTAGTTTTCACTGGGAAGTAGGCTACTTTGTGAAAACTAAATACAAATAAGCTGAAGTCTGAGCAACTGACAGCTCAAATTTGCACATAGCCAGCACAGTGCTCTCCAAGCATATCTGAAGAGCACTTTACATGTGCTCATTTATTATATAAAATAAAAAACACAAACACATCTAAATCTCTAGGATCCATTAGTTTTAAATTTGCCTTACCACTGAAGTTTTTTTCATCAAAGTTGATGGTTACAGCCAGGTACTGCCACTTAAAGAGCTCCCCTTGGTGCAATGGCAACATAAGTGTTGGGCAAGATTTAGTTACTTGCAAACAGGCACCTGGTATTATTATGTAAAGTTTGAGTTACCTGAGGTGTGCAGACTTGTATCCGTTGGCAGATAGAGCACATGGATTACATGAGACTCTTCTGAAGCCATGGCAGAAGAGCAGAAGTGTGACTATCTATAGTCCCTAACATGGCCCTGAGCTCTTCCCCAGTGGCAGGGAAGGGCCACCTTGGGGAGCTGGTGCTCCCTGGGCAGTGCCAGGTGCCCCTGACCTGGATTCAGCCAGGGCTGTGCAGGAATCTTGGAGATGCTACAGCACCTGAAGTGGTGCTGGGCACTAAAGGGAGCCCAGCTGCATTTAGTCCCAGGTGTAAGCCAGAGCTATCAAATTGCTGCCTCCTGTCAAAAATGAGGATGCTGTGTTCTCCTCATCCCCCAACACACTCAAACGCCATGGAATCAAGCACAGGTAAAGCAAATGGCCATTGTGCAAAAGAAAGCATGCAATATCCATAGTGACCAAACCACAAGTGGGAACAGGAGGTTTCAGCCAGCATTTTTACTGCATCAAGAAACTTAATGAAGGCCCAGGTTCAGCCACAAACACACATGGAAGATATTTTTACGTGAAATCACAAATATACATCACTTCAGCACCAGCTGAAATTTCCAAGTTGCCCACTGTGAAAAAAAAAAAAACAAAAAAAAACAAAAAAACCCAAAACAACAACAACAACAACAAAAGTTAATATCAAGGAAATTCTGAAAGATATTGTTTCCTGGTGACAACAGGCAACATTCCAGGAAATTATTTTCACTCACCTCCAAATAAAAATTTCAAGTCACAAGTGAAGAAAAAACTACATAACCACTAAATGACCTTTTATCATATTTCATTTTTTACAGGAATCAGTTCAACTCTGTTTTCATCTTTCAGTTCATGAGTTTCTTCATATATTTACGAACAATTAACTGCCTCCATATGAAAAAAGTGAAATTATTACTAGTTTCATTTTCATAATGACTATACCAATACTACTTTGCTATTGTGCAGTATCTTTAATTCTATATTCTGGCTTTCCACTTTTATTTGTTATACTTTTAATCACCTTTTTTTTTTCAGTGGGAATAGTTACTCTTAAAATTCTAATCTAAGGACACTAAAGATGTTGAAAACTTACTGTTTGGTCTGCAATCTTCTCTCTTTCTCCACTCTCCTTTGTGGAACATATATAAATGTTTGGGTATAATCACAATTTGTTGATTATATATACAGTGAATTTTTCTAAAAGGTTTATGGCATATAAAGATTGAAACAGATTTGTGTTAAAACAATACATGAAAAAAATCTATCAAAAAGAATATCAGAAAATCCTCTAGGCCAAACTACATGATTAATAGCTACAGCCAAAGAAACAGTAGTACTGGACAGTTAAGAGTAAATTTTCATGGATACAGTTTTTAATAAAATGCATCAGTAAGGTTTTTTTGGAACAGTATTTCAGTGTATCTATCATTCCTTCATAAAAGGGACATCTTGCATGCACATACATTGCTCTTTATTTTGGTACTTCTTGCAAATATTTCAGATGAGATTTCACCAGTAGTAGTGATTACAAGAGCTGGACATATTTATGAAGGGAGTACAAGGCTGGAGGATTTTATGTTTTGCTCTGAAAAAATAAAGACAACTAATGATCACATTGATGTCTTTCAGAAGAGAATTCACACAGGAACAGCCTGGCTGCCAAGAATACTTTGCTCCTTGTGCTTTAAACACAGAAACACAGGAAAAGTTTGTCCCATTGGTCAAGAGAAGCACAACTTTCATGGCTAATTTTAGTGATAACAATAAGTAAGATATTTCTTTAGGGTAACTTGGATCAGTCCCATGAAAGATGTTGAAAAAGAGAGACAAATTTTATTTATCATTATGTAGCATTATGCAACTGAAGTTAATAGCAGAATAATATTTTCTTTCAGTAAATGTCTTCTTGGGTTTTGTTCGGGTTTTTTTAATATAAGTTACCCTATTTTATGGGCAATCTGTTTTCCAAGTAAAGAACAATCCAAATGTATCCTGGCAGCTACCTCCTATCAGCTGAGCCTTTTCTATCAATTTTTATATATCAATATACATTATGCAATACTGATGTCTATTTACATGCAATTTCATGTACGTGTCTATAGTCCATGCAATTTTTTCTTATACTAATGAAAACATTAAAGTCTGTCAATCTTGCATGATGCAGTTCCTAAAATGTGTGTGATACCTCAGGAAAGGGATGTTATGAAGTTTGTTCCTTCCCCTTACATATAACCAGAAAAGGCAACCAAAACAGTCATCCCCTGTATTGCACTATTAGGATCTCTCCAGTGCTACATTCTGACTCTTTAATCTATATTCTTGATCATTTGTATTCTTTTCTTCTGCTGCCAAGCAGTACCACATGCATCCCTAAACCCCTCCATGATACTCTCCTTTTTTTAACACTAACCTGGGCTTGCTCCTGTTCTGTTCACCCTCCAGCTCACAGACTGCAACATGAAGCGCAGGAAAGCACAAATGTTAACAAGCTGCACCTAGAGCACTGATTGTTCTAGCAGTGAAGCAAAGTGTTAGATTTCATTTCCAGGCTGTAATCAGAGTGTAAGGCTTTACACATTCTTGTGATTATCAGGCATCACACTACTTTGCTAAGCTTCAGTGTCCATGTTGGAGTAACAAATGGACATTTGTGTAGTAAATTCTAAACAAAATTCCATCCAATTAGGAAGCATACCACAAATTTTTTAAAATAATGGTGTGCAATTTAAAGAAATTAACAAATGCAGAGAAAATATTCTATTAAACAAAGTTCAGAAATGGCATTTGTATCTTTCTTAAAAAAAATGAAAAAGAAAAATGCATTACATTACTCAGGAGTGCAACTAAATAGAAGATTACTCACAAACATGCCAGGAAAGCTCCTGAAAGAGAATGCCATCTGAATGTGATATGCTTATATAGGAGAAACTTTTCCATTTTATTGATCAAAGCATTATTCTACAGCCTAGCATACAATGAGCTTCACAGCTCTGTATTTTGCTTTTCTGCATCACTTCTAGAACAGTAATTCATGACAATTTTGGAAAGTAAAAAGAAATAGAAAAATCCCAGGGAACTGATCAGAGACTGACACTGGTTAGCAAAGTAAGTGTGCTGCATAACTTATTCACAGCTAAAAGCATTGGAGAGACTTCCACACTGCTCTAAATCATAAGCACTGTATGATAAAAATAATAATAATATATCAGATGAGACATTTACTTGGGTATGCATAGTACCAAAAAGCACCATATAATGAAAATGGTATTTTGAAATACAGTAATTAAGGGGGGAAAAATACATGTAAAAAAAGATTATTCAAAATGAAACAATATAAAAGAACATTAATTGCACTATAAATTACCTCGAGACTTAACACACATTACTATATGAGGTATTTTACTGGTGAACATAAGAATATTTCCACTGATTTGTCCTTTCACAAATTATTTTAGCTGTAGAGAAACATTAATGGGGGAAAAACAGAAAAACTCTGGGAAGCATCCAAAATTAATCTATCAGTTTTTAATTTGAAAAGAAAAATAACAATTTTAAAATATTTAATTTACTATTTAGATCTGTTTTAATACTTTGGTCCTCTATTTCCTTACTTTCAAATGTCACTATGTGCCTTTGAATTCATAAAGTAACATATAACTTTCTAAATCTTGTTGCAGCTGAAACTTTCCAGTGTAGATAACTCAAACTTTTCGTGAGAAAGGTCAGTACAATATAAGAATGCATCATTTTACTAAAGGAGATGAGACTAAAAAGTATCATAGAAATGATTTCTCCCTTAGAAGTGTCATGTTAGTATTTTTGAGGAGTGCATTACAAATTATCACTTAAGAAAACTGTTATCAAAATAGTTAGCATCTATATTATTATAAAAGTACACTATATCATAACTAATTGCATCCCTTTTCAACTTCATAAAAAGTAATTTCTTCTGAAACACCTCACTTGCTATACTCACCGCTTGCATAATGAGTAAGAACTGACATATATTGAAATGGAAGACATTAAGAATCCAATGCATTTCAGGACTGGCAACAAAAGCAATGCTGCATTCTTATATGTACTGCAGCCTTTTCTGCATATAATGCTATAAACCACAGGACCCTGTGACAAAATTACTCTCGTCTAGAAATTGTAGTAAATTGGATTTTGAATAAACTGTTATGAAGGAGCCATGCCTAAGCTACATGTAACATTTTGATTTCTCAGCCTACTAAAACTTGAGGGGAAGGAAAGAGCATTCCAGTTATTCCATTTATTTAAATTCCAGAAAGGAAAAGAATGTATTTAAATTTCTGCTAAGTTACTAAGAAAAAAATCATTTACACTAGTTGTTTAAAATGAATCTATTATATATTGAAGCTATTCTCTTAAATCCAATAGTTTATCTAGCTCTGAAAACTATATTTGGAGTTTTGTGGTATGAATATAAGTTATAGTAGCTAAGTGACAGTACTTGTCAACAGAACCTCAAATGAGTGAGATCAAAATCTCAGACTCAAATAAAAATAATGTTATCATTTATACAATGCATAACAGGAACTTATGGCAAAGATAATCCCAAAATAGCCCAAAACCAGGCCAGATGCTAGATAACAAAGCCACAAGTTGCCATCAAAGACAAGATCAGTTTCATGTCCTTCTTCCAGAAAGGGCTGGAAACATCAGAGGGGCTTGAGCTCTCCTCCAGAGGGAAGGTGAAGTCGCGTCATTCTTACCAATGGGAGCCCATCATCTTCCCAGCTGGAGGATATTAATACTTCTCACTGACACTCGGCTTCTTCTTTCTGTGATGGTCTTCATATCCCAATTAAAAAAACCCACACATTCTTAAGTCTACGAGTTATTTCCTCTGCATTGTGCTATCATGAGAAAGCCTGGTTAAGAATTGACACAGACACATCATTTTTTCAAGACATTTGGACATACTTTTCCTTTTCCATACATTTCCTTTTCTAGCATTAAAAAAAGATTTTTCATGAAGCTTCAACTATGCAGGATTTGAAATGCTGCAATATCAACAGAAGTGAATGAAAGGAATAAAACCAAGCATTGTCCTCCTTTCTGCTGATCAGGGAAGATAATTGTTATCAAATTCTAAAACTAAAGAATATATTTGTTCATTTAAGTGAAATCTGCTGTTGCACAGAGGATAAAGGTGGCCTTATACTGATGCTCTTTGGAATGAATTTCACTCTGCATCAATGAGGCAAAACCATTTTCTTTTATCTTACTTGGACTCTGCTTAGACAAATTCAAGAGAATAAGAGTGTTTATGCTCTGTAGCTTTATATCCCAATGAGTTATTAATCCATAACTCAACAAGAATGGGGAAGTGGAAGATCCTCTGGGTTTTTTTCCTTGCTCCCCTAGTTTTAGAGTATAAGAAATAAAAGGTGTAGTAACTACTTGAGATTCTTTCACTATGGTCTGCTATTCAGGGGAAAAAAAGAGGTTAAAAAGTAACCTCCCACTTGTGGCGATTGAAGCTATTTGTTCAGTGTTATTTTTATAGGCTACTTGTGAAACTAGAAGGCAGGCGTGAAAGCTGAGAAGTTCATTCTACTCCTCATTGCCAGAAAAGCACAGAATAATACAATAGCATACTTCTGTATTCCTGCAGCTGCATGAGCTCTAAAAGCCACCACGTGAGAGTGAAATGGTTTGGACAAAGTTTCCTTTAAGGGTAACTTGGTTATCTGCATCATTAATAATATTGGGTCTGTTTTTTCTGAAAAGTCACCAGCTTATCCAGCTGCAAAACTAGGAAAATTGCTGGAGACTTCGGTGATATTTTATGATATGTAATTTGTATAACATTATTAGGGCATTTAAAAGTTTCACAATACAAGCCATGCCATCAAGAAGCAAAGAATCACAGGAAACTTATTCAGTTGACCTCCAATGCACAAAATAAATTTCATGAAAAATCAGCATTTTTAAAAAAAATTTCATGCTACGGCAAAGTAGATTCCAGACAAGCCTAAACAATTAATTTGCATACTCATGACACCTTAGGGATTACTGAAAATACAGTATCACCTCAATTAAAGGAGAAAGATAATAAAAATAGTTTTGGATTGTTTTTCTCAATACTGACCTGCTGCCTCTCCAGGACAATGCAGAGAACTTGTTTCCTCTGAAAGGCAGCATGCCAGAGGCTGAACACTGCTCAAGCAGCCTCTCTGCTTCCAAGATGAAATACATATCAGAGACACCTTAATTGACCACTACACTAGAGTGGTGTTCAATTTCTCCTTAAATCTGTGCCTTAGTTTTATGCTTTCCTAACTGCTTTCAATATCATTATCAAGATTTAACCTTTACATTTTCTAGAATACACTTTAAAATGCAAGAACTTTTGTGTTCAAAATGAGATCAGGTCAATCTGACAACATTAAGATGCTGTTCTTTCTTCTGACATAACAAATTTACTTTTTAAAGAGAGTATTCAAGATGGAAGATGCAAAATTGAGAGTGGTAAAAGAATTTTGCATGGAGAAGGAGAAGCAATGAAGGATCCAAGATGGGGAGCTATAGATAGACAGAAAGCTCTAGAGTATACTTAAGCTCTTTCTATTATTTGTGCAAAGTCTAAAGCTCTAAATTACTGATTTTTGTCTTGTTGGATTTATGCATTTGATCATATTTTTGAGATGTTCCACTACTGTCAATTTATCTACACACAGTGGTTGCAGCATCTCCTGAAGATAACAGACACTAATTCCCCTTGTGAGATGAAAGCCTTCATCTATGGTATACCTCATGTATTTCTGCTAACTGCTTGTGTATGCTACCTTTACTATCAAAAATAGAAAGAAAGTCTTTTTAGTCTTTTAGTCATAGGAATACATGCTTATAAAGCCACAAAAAAATTAGAGGGCTCAAGGCCAATGCCATTTTGGAAGTTATTTGCTGTTCATTTTCAAAACTGGCAAGGACAGAGAAATGTGACAAACGTGGAATGAAAATGCATGGAAGATAAGTAAATTTTATGCACAAAAGAAGTATTTAAGAGAGTACAGTGAGAAACAGATAAAAGCAAAGTGAGACCAAATATATATGCATGCGTGGAAACACTGATTGAGAAATCTAACTGCAGTGATTTCCATCCTCTCATCACAACCGAGCGTGTACTAAATGAATAAACTGCTACTTGACATTTTCTAAATAAATATCATGGGAAGAGTACTTATTTTACTGTAATGAATCATTTCAGCCTCTCCAACAGAAAGTAGTTGTGATGAACTATAATCTGTTCTGGGAAATATAGTTCTATAATGGAGATATATATGGACTGAAATATGGGAAGTTGTGTTCTCCAACAAGTCTACTTTAAAAGAGATTCTGATTCATCCATGCCCACTTCTACTTATATTTGATCATAGCTGTTGACATACTGTATCTGCCATGCAGAGAGCTATTTCTCTACTAGAGGTAGAAAGCCATATGGTTCGTGGATGACTATGAATTTTTGCAAGGCAAACTGAACTAATATGTGTATATTTTTTTTTCCTGTAGCTATTCAAACAAAACTACCCATTTAGCAAACAGAACATTTTCAATTCAATGGGATATTTTGGCCCATGTAATACATTTCTAAGAACTGAAAGTCTTCCTTAAATGCAATCACAATTGATGGGCTAACACTGACTTTCTGCATTAGTGGTCCTCTCATTCACCATGCATGGTTAGATATAAACAAATTCACTGTACGGATTAAGTGAAGCAGCAAATAAGACTTGTCTTGCTCATGGAGTAGAACCAAAACAGCTGTTTTTGTTTGACTGATGCAGATTCAAAGGGCCCCCAGTGGTACACCTCATAAAAAACCAGCAGGTTATTTGAGGGGCTATGTTCTTTTTATTACTAAAACTTCTCATAGGATTATCGTAGCTATACAAGGAAATTGCTTTGACTATGTGTAATTACAAACAGGGAAAAAAAGTTCTTGCCAAAAGCAGGTGTAAAATAGATTTTACTATCCTTGTTAAGGCACAAAAAACCATGCCAATAATTACTCACAAGTCCACAATTTAGCCAGGCAAAGCTCACAATCAAGCTGAAATTCAGTCATCCAGACTGCATCTACAAATATTTCCTATTAGAACATCTGCTGTCAAAAAACCCTTTCATAACTGTGACATGGTAAGTGGACAAGGACAGGCAATGTTCAGGGGAGCTTGCAGAGGGCACCCTCTGGGCAGAATACTGCTTGATGTTCAGACACAATGGAAACTGGACATGCAAGCTTTCCTCGGGATCAGGTATGAATCCCTCTATTCAGGGATATGTTTCTTATATCATATGCACCAATTATTATTGAAATAAGTTGTTTCATGTATTGGAATTAATTTAGACTATAACTATTGGTTCGCCACAATGGACCTTGAAATTTTTATCTTGCTTTGGTAACTTTTTGTTTCAACAGCTTGGCATTGCCAATAGTATCACGATTAATATTTGTGGGATCCTGCCATACACAAATGTGAAATCCCAATCCCATTAAGTCATTGTGGTTATTACCATTGATTCAGCAAGTCTTGGATTTGACTGTGATTTTACGTGTTACATAGAAAAAACACATACAAAACACATTCTCCTCAACACCTCTGTCAAGAGCAGTCTGTGTTTGCTGATTGTTAAATGCTTGCTTAAAGCACTTATGACTTCACTCTAAGTGTAATTTCAATTTGCACCAGGAATTTAAACTCATTTCATAGGGACTGGAAATTCTAAAAAGTTATTATAGGTATGCCCTATACCATTCTAGTGCAAACTAGATATATGACTAACTAAATGCAAGTAGCACTTTATAGTATTAAATGAAAAGCTAAAAAGAAATCTAAAATAAAATAAACAAATTTATTTGACAATCCTAGATTTTAGTACGTGTGTTACTGAACAATGGCATAATAAACGCATTCTTTAACTTAGGAATATTATGTCATAATACGGTCTGCCTTGAGCACTCAGAATTAGATCTCCAATGTATAACATTGTGATTCATAAAACTATTAAACATTGTCTGGGTCCATTTTAACCACATAATACACATTTTGAAAAGCATGCAAAATGATGGGGGAAGAACCTCTGAAACATAAATGATATGATCAGCTTAGCACTTTAAAAATAGCTGCACACAGTAAAATTAAAACTTGCAGTTGTGAAATAAAGGGTTTTATGCAAACCATCTGGAAATTACTTGAAAGTATTGCTATATTGCTGAAAGCACAGAAATATAAAACTTCAACTCTTCCTATTTTACCTGGTTTCCAGATAAAACACAAAGATGGAAATGTAGCAAATTAGAGATGTGAATGGCTGATACCTCAAATACACGTGCATTGTAAAATATTACCATTCATCCTCTGGTCTACCCCGGAGCTGCTTTTTAAAATGTCCAGTACCATCAGTATGCCCCCTTGACACATCCCACAGTACAAAACATTCAGTTACTAAGACTCCACATGAGACTTCTCCATCATCTGCACTTGGATCTGCACTCGGTCACATTGAGGTGACCACTGCTCCTCACAGGATGCCCGCTTGCAGTCGTCTACTACCTAAATGGATAGAGGTATCCAGTGTTTCAAATTTTGTTAGCGCTCCGCTTGTGTTGCTGCTGTGAAGCAGAGAGAAATAGCTACAAAACACTCCAGCGCTAAGAAGGGCACTTGCTTTCACAGCCGTGATCTTGGGCTCACACCAGCTAAGGCGACGGGAGCACTTGGTCCCATTCTCAGCGCTTTAATCTGGAAGAGATTCAAGTATCACCTGCTCCTGTGTAAGAATGTGCCGTAACGAAGCAAAATTGGAAACAAACAGTAGGTTGTCGCCGTAAATTAGAACCCTTTAAGTTTGAGGGAAGTTGAGGCCGAAGCACTTATAAATGGATTTATGGCTAAACGCCAAGCTGTACGGCACCGGCACTGATCTTAGAACTGGGACACCAGCAGCGGCAGGAATTAGGTTACGAAGGCGACAGAAAGCGGGGCGGTAAAAGAAAGTCTCTTTTCTGCAGCTTCCGCCGGCTGGAAGGGTCTCCCCAGTCCCGCGCCCCGGACCGATCCGTACCGGCCTCGCAGCAGCGGCTCGGGTCGGGTCGGCGGGGAGCGCCCGCCCCGACGGTGGCGGACGCCGGGCGGTTTGCCGGCCCCGCTCCGGGAGGCGAGGCGGGCTGGGGCGCGCTGCGCTCTCATTATGACACTGGGTAATTATTTTATTTCTCCGGCAGACGGTGTTTCAAAGGACCGCGGAGGCGCTCAGCCAACCCGCCCGCGAACGCCGCCCTCTGCGTGGCGAGAGCCATCCGTGATCGCTCCTCGGTGACGGAGGGCAGCGCAGCAGATGCGCCGGGCACCCACCCCCGCGCTCCGGCTGCGCGCCCGCGGACTCTCCAGCCGCGCCGAGCCCTGCGCACCCGCGGCGCGGGGAACGTGCGGGACTCACCTGCCGCCCGCCCCTCCTCGGCTGCTGGGCTGCCGCCCCACCGCCCCTGGGGGCCGGGCCGTCCCTCCGGAGGACTGGGACAAGCCTGGCGGAGCAGCGCGGCCCCTCCGACGTACCCGCACCGTCCCCAGGGCGGCACGGCGGCCGGGAAGGGAAAGGGGGGAGCGGAGCAGGCGGCGGTGCGCCGCCAGCCCCGGCTCCCCGGCCCCTCCTCGCGGGGCAGCCCCAGAATCACGCGCTGCCAAAATTTAAATCGCCCCAGCACTGCGGCTCCACGCGCAGCATCCCCCTCCCCGCCGCTCCCTCCGACCAGACCGGCCACCCGGGAGGGTGTCAGACCGCGGCCACCCCGCTCAGGCATCGGGCGCTCCGCCGCGCAGCCGTCCTGCCCGGGCTGTACCGAGGCGAGACACCCGCCACGGCGACACCGCGCCGGGGCCAGCGCGACGCCGGGACGCACGGGCGATGGGGATGACACCACAACCGACGGCGCGGCTGGCGCCCCCTCGCCCCCCGCTGCTGCCCAGGCACCCGTCCCCGACGGTGCGGTCCCCGCGCGGACCCGCGGCACCGGCACCCGCCCGTTCCCTTCGCTGCTTGTGCGGAGGCGCCCCGCGAGCAGCCCGGCGCGCCTGCCGCCCCGACGGCGGCCCCTTCCCTTGCCTCCCCTCCCTCCCTACCTCCCTCCCTACCTTTTTCAGCGCTGACATTCTAGTGCATTATTAACGCGGCGGGTGCGGGCTGCGGCGGGTCAGGACTAAGGAGACGCCGCGAGCGGGAGCAGCGGCGCGCGCCCAGCGTCCCCCGGCGCCGCTCACCCACCGGGGCCGCCGCGGGGCGCCCCCGCCGGCTCTGCGCAGCCGCGCGCCCCCTGCCGGAGCCCACGGGCATCGCGCCCGCTGAGGCGGGGCGGGGCCAACGCTCGGCGCGGGGCCGCCCTGCCGCAGCCTCCGCCAATGGCGGCGCCCAGCGCCTGGACCGACAGGCGCGGCGGCCAACAGGAAGGGGAGCGGGCGCGGGGCCGTGGGGCCGTTTCGGAGGGCCCGGGGGGCCATGGCCGGGAGCAGGAGGAGCGGTGAGTCTGTGCCGTGGGGGGTGGTCGGTCCCGCCGTGCTGCCGCCGGGGCTGGTGACGGAGGGAGCCGGGGGGCGGCGGTGACGGCCCCTGGCGCGGCTGCCCTCAGCCGCCCTCAGCCGAGGTGTGTTCCGGCCCGGGCGCACCGCGCTGCCGCCGCGGAACTCGCTTGTTCCGCTCCTCGGCGCCCTTCCCGCGGGGGAAGGTGGTGAGAAGCCGGGCGAGCCCGGCAGCGGGGGAGGCGGGTGGACAAAAGTGGCCTCAGCGGAGCCTGGCCGGGCACAGGCGGGGCTCTGGGTGCGCGGGGCCGCGGAGACTCCGGGGCTGAGCCCTGCCGACCCCCAGTCCAGCTGCTCTGGCTCGGAGGGGCCGGGGCGGGTTCTATTGCCGCGTATTCCTGCCTGGGGTAGGGAGAGAGTAAATAAAATTTACTTCTCTAATCAAAAAGTATTTTATCATGACAGCTTTTTTCCTCAATACGCACATACATGCGTGCTTGTTAGTGACCCTCTATTTCAGCTTGAAGTGACTTTGCTCGCCTCTGAAATAGGTTTGGTACTGTGTTTGCAAAAAATAAAATAAAAGCCTTCTGCTGTCCAAGCACAGCTTCAGTCTATTCTGTTTATCTAAATGTTTTATAAGACACGGCACAGGAAGAACACAATAATCAAAATACAGGTGTTCCATAAGTAATATCTCGTTCTTAAGGGGTATCGAGTAGAGCTGAGCTGTGAGAGAGCAGAATGCTTGCATCCTGTGCTTGGCTTTTGCGTTTTCAGACAGTTCCAGCATCCTGAAACTGGAATACTTCATGGGAGGATAACAATTTGAGAGTGAAACTGATAGCTGGAGCTATTTGCTGGCCGAATGCAAGTAGAGATCGTTTGAAGGAGGTGTTAAATACACAGTAGTGTTCTCTGTGGTTTAGATACAGATTCCTTGTGAGGAAGGGAGAAGGAGTAACTGTTTTGCTTCTATGCTTTGGGGATGTGAATTACAAATTGATGTTTTCTGGAAGAAAGTGAGTTAGGAAGGGTGAGTTCATGCACTTGTGAATGAATGCATGGCTCTAGAGCTGAGACTGGGAGAACTGAATTCTAAAGCTCTCAAATTGTTTAAAACTGAAGGTCAGATAAAGAGCTACTTGTTTTGGTAGCGTGTCAGAGAAAGCTAAAATGATCATGCTGAGTGTCTGACATTACTGTGTGAAGTCGGAAATCATTCATGTTTTATTCAGCCACTCTAAGGAGCTTTGACTTTAGATTGGGAAGAAAATACAGTGACAAATACAAGAATGTCACATGCTCCCCTGGGAGGAAATAAGAAAACTGGAAGAGTTTAGAACCTTGTCTGATCAACCTCTGCAGCCCATAGCATATATGAAAACTGTTGACTTTCTATTGTGAAATTATATGTATTTTTGAAAGGGCAGGTGTCCTATAAAAGAGCTGGGAAAGAAGGTTTAGCTGCTTCTCCTTAAGGTTAGTTTTGCTGGCTTTTTGTAAGAGTATGTTGAAATGCTGAAGTCAGATTTTTGTCTGCATTACACTAGAACAATGAAACAATGAAGCTATTTTTTTTTCCTGGAACTGGGCTGTAATACAGAATAAATGGATGGTCAACAGCTTGTAGGTCGTGGGTCTAATTGTCAGGGAAGAGAATCTAAATAGTGAAAAGCCAGTAGAGCAGGTAAGTGAAATGCACTTCACTCTGCCAGGAAATGGTGTGACAGAAGTAGTTGAGAAAGTGTCTCTTTTGTTTCTTTTTAGTTTTGCGGGTATTTTTGTATTTCACTTGCTCATGTACCAGTGATTTGTCCTGTCTTGGACAGCTGAACTCCTGTTTTGTGTCTGTTAAACATTGACAACTGCATCTTGAAAGCTTTAGTAATCATTCTTGAAAGTTTCTGCCACCCCAAAATAACGCTTTCGTAAAGGGATGTATAGAGACTCATGTTGCAGCTGCTGAAGGGTAGAGTTAAGGTATTGATGCATGTGTAGTGTACATTACTGATATAATTGCTAGTAAAAAGTGATAGAAAAGTTGTGCTCTACAAGGGATGATCTAGTGGGACAACAGGAGACTTCCTATTGGAGAGATTAAACTGGAAAGCAAATGTGGACACTTGATAGATGTCAGTGACAAATGGTTTTACATAGAGAATATTGCTTCAAGGAATGCTATTTTCATCTCTGAGATGACTTGGGGCAGGATTATAATGGCTGTTGAAATGAGATTGCAGTTCCTTAGTTTTGGAGTTTTTTTGTTTTGCTGGGTTTTTTTTTAAAATGGCTCTATCACATGTTAAACATCTTAATTCTTGCAGAAAAGCATGCCATTTCTTCCCTTTTTCTAATTTCAGAGAAGCACTGATTTTTAGAAATCTTGAGGTTATTCAAATCCTTTTCTTATTTTTGTTTTTCAAACTCAACATAATTTTTTGGCAAATACTTTGATGTTTTACTGGGGAAAAAAAAAGATAGACACCTTTTTTTAAAGTGGGTGTGTTTTCTTTCATCATATATGATTATCAGTAAGGGAAATATTAATTACAAATGGAGTTTGATGCCTGCTGTTATTTTTTTTTTCTTTTGTGAGAAGTATCTTGTTTCTCCCCCCCAAAATGTGACCAGAGATTTATTACAGCTTACCAAAATGTAAATTCTGTTTGGATTGTAGTTGACTAAATTACAAATAGCTGGGTTTTTTTGTGATTAAATGTAGAAGTTACACTAGACTAAGTGTACTTGACTCTGCCATTGAAACCTTTTATAGAAGCAGGGAAAAAAAGTTTTTGTTGCTGACCTTGGTGTTATGCCTGGATGAGAAATGCAGTCAAGGAGAAATGCCAAAAAAGTAGCGAAAGAAGCAGAAATTATACACCCAATGGCCTTCTATTTAGAAAGTCTGCAAGGGGAGCGTGTGCTCCCAGAGAGCAGAGCCTGACATGATGTGGTCTTGAGGGTTCTGTGTTTTGTGTGAGTGGCTGTTTGGGGTTTTGGGGTTTTTTCAGGAGATTGAGTGTGTTGGTGTAGGGTTGGTTTGTTCTTAGGAAGTTCAAGCAATTCTTACATACTGTGCATTGAGATAGGATGGTCCACAAGGGTAGGTGGGACTGTTTAGACATGCTAGGGAGTAACAGTATTTAGGAGCAGGTGTATGAACCTGTGTTATTTAGTAAAAGTGGTGGCAGTGGTGGTGTGTGCTGTTAATGTGTGTCTGTAGTTATTTTGCCTTTTTAAACATTCAGTGTGTAATGTCTGTCACTCAACACTAGGTTTGCTCTTGTTGTAAAATAGATTTCTGGAACTTACTACCTCAGAGCAAAGCCACTCACATACTCACCTACTACTGGGATGAGGGAAAGAATTGGAAAAGGAAAAGTGAGAAAACTCACTTGGTTGAGACAAAGACAATTTAATAGGTGAAACCAAAATCCACACAAGCAAGGCAAAAGAAGGAATTCATTCACCACTTCCCATGGGCTGGCAGGAGTTTAGCCTTCCCCAGAAAAGCAGTGCTCCTTACTTGTAATGGTGACTTGAGAGGACAGACATCATCACTGAGCATTCCCCCCTTCCGTCTTTTCCCCAGCTGTATATGCTGAGCATGTCAACGTAGGGTTTGGCATATCCCTTGAGTCAGCTGCTCCAGGTGTGTCCCCTCTCAATTCTTTGTGTATTTCCAGCCTTCTTCACTGGTGGGGTAGGTAACAGAAAGGGCCTTAAGACTGCTCAACGAAAACATCCTTGTATTATCAACCCTGTTTTCAACACAAATCCAAAATACAGCCCCATACCAGCTACTATGGAGAAAATTGACTCCATCCCAGCCAAAACCAGCACAGATTGTTATGGCAATATGTGGTTTCTTATGTTTTCAGTTGTGCTTAGATCAAAAGGTTGAAAACTATTCTCATTAAGTTTGGATTTCTATGGGTTGGCTAATGACTTAAAGTAAAATTCCATATATGTCTAGAAAGAAAAGACAAATTCAGCTGCATTGGAACTTCCAGAACTTTTTCATGATGGGATGTTTGGTGTAATACTGATTTCTGTTACATGTATATTAGGGGTGCTTGGAGAAGTTGCTTGATTTTGTTATAATCAAATGTTGAAATCACTTCAAAGAGTGATATATTTACTCTTTGAAGAAAGCTGTCTAGAAATTCAATTAAATTTTTGGTTTACATAATATGACCTTATGAAGATTTCTTTTGAATAATACTTAATGTACAAATCTGTTGGACTTTTCTTTGTGGCCAGTGATACCACTCCTGCCAATTTCATGGTTTGATTTTTAAATACTGGTATATTGCCTTTCATTTTAGCTTGCTTCTTCTCATGTGTTTGCAATTTTTTTCTCTTCAGTTGAGTTGCAGGTTTTTTGTGTTTTGCTGTATTGATTTTTACTGTTTTCAGTTGTTTTGATGGCTGTTTTCCATATTACCACTATAATTTACTGTAACATTTAACTTTAGCCAGTGCGTGGCATAGTTCGATCTTCACTTTTAGCCATATGCTCTTTGCATCCAGATTTAGGTTGACGTAAGATTTAAACTTTCTGAAACTTTACACCTGTGTTGGCCTCAGATTGGTCTCTGAGCAGTGATGTTATACGTGCACAGCCCTCCCCCTTCCCTTGCCCAAATCTGTTGTGAAGAGAGAGGAAAAAAGTCTCATAGAACTATAGAGTACACTGAGTTGGAAGGGAGCACAAGAATTATTGGAGTCTAATTCCTGTCCCTCCACAGCACCATCTCCAAGAATCACACCATGTGTCCAAGCTGTCCAAATGCTTCTTGAGCTCTGTCAGACTTCTCTGAGGAGCCTGTGCCAGTGTCCAAACACCCTCTGGGTGAAGAACCTTTTACTGATACCCAGCCTTAACCTCCTCTGACACAGCTTCAGGCCATTCCCTTGGGTCCTGTCACTGGTGACTGCAGAGAAGAGATCAGGGTCTGCCCCTCCTCTTCCCTCACAAGAAGCTGTAACTACAATGAGCTCTCCCCTCAGTCTCCTCCAGGCTGAACAGACCAAGTGCCCTCAGTTGCTGCTCATACGGCTTCCCCTCAAGGCCTTCCCCATCTTTGTAGGTCTCTTTGACCTACAAACAACCTTTGACCTTATACAACTGCTTTGTATATTTCTTATATTTTGTAGCCCTCAAACAGCACACAGGATTTGAGATGGGGCTGCAGCAGTGCAGGGCGGGTCACTCCCCTCCCTTGCCCAGCTGTGCCTGATGCCCTCCAGAGCACAGTGGGCCCTCCTGGCTGCCTGTCTTGTGCAGCTGTAGTTTACAGTTGGCTCAACTCAGTGGCCAGAATTATGATTATTAATAACAATAGTCACCAAAGTTGAACTTTGGTAAGGGGGTATGAGATATCCTTAGGTGTTTTCAGTGAGGTCTGTTTGATTGTGCCAAGTAAGAAAAAGATAATGGTGCAGTATGAGAAACGTATTTTTAAGTTTTGTAGAAGATGGATAGCGTGCACAAATTGAAACTATAGTGAAGATGCTCTTGTTTTCCTAGGACTGCAGTAGCACACATTTTGCAGGGTTTCACTACAAGGCAGATGAGGTTCTTATGAACAACAGAACAAAATCCTGGTGTTCTTGTGATTATGTAGCTTCTTATCATCTTTGTCCTGTCAAGTTTATTAGATGTCTAGGAGCTTGTAGCTGTAATTAAGGTGGCCTACTGACAGATCTCTAAAACCTTTGTTGCGACAGGATAGCATGATCTATTAGTCAGATTCTTGTTGAACTACACAGTCATGTAGAATTTGCTGACAGATGTAACACCAGTCTTACTGATTTTAAACTGCAATGTGACAGAGACTGTGCTTGGTCTAGCTGAGTAAGTTTCTTTTAAGCTAAGAAGAGAAAATACATCTTGGCTTTTTGTAGCAGTAAGTTACTGTTTTGTATCTGCAATTGCTATGAACAGCATTGGTCTGGAAGCTCACTGGTCAATCTCTTCTTGTACTAACTCTCCCTTTGTAAGAACTGCTTAATTTAGGTGAAAACATAGATATGGGGTGTTTAATCACTATATTATTTTCCTTTCCTACCTTTCAATCTTACTGATATATAAGATATATATCAGTAAGATATATGATAAATAAGCTGCAGCTATTCAAAAGTTGTCTCACAGACAGGAGAATTCTGTATTACTGAGTTTTAGATAACAAAGTGGGTTTCCATGTGCTATAAAAAGTAATGCTAAGTAAAAAGATAAATGGAGACATATTTTATCAACTACTACTTTAGAGCACAAAACTGGATTTTTTTTTTCTCACTGTGGTTCTCAAACCTGTAATAAAGAATATAACAGGTGTAAAATTAGGGCAATTAGCATCTGTTTTTTTTGTCTAATGGGATATTGAAGACTAATAGATGCTGTTTCAGTGAGAATAATGTCAGTGGTCTTGAGACAAGCCTTGCTATTGTGAAGTTTACTATTACACAGTAGATATAAAATGATAGCATCCGCGTTTCTTGTGCAGGTCCCTGTGACGTTTTGGTTAACAACCGTACTGAGATGCAGCTGATACCTAGTAGTTCAAGCACAGGATTTTTGGACCTTGGATACAACTAAATCCTTCCATTATTTCATTCCCAAATAGTACATGTGGGTTCTTTTAACCATTAAATACGTAATAATAACTTTAGCTGTTAAAACCATCTGTTATGTGTAATGTCAAAGACACCAATTGTAAACTTGTAAAGAGGACCTTTACCACCTTGTGTAGACATCCTGTAAAGAACTGTACAAATTTTTCTGTTTAAGATGTCACTAAAGTTTTGTAAGTCTTGTAGAACTAGAAGATTGTCTAAGGAGCTAGTCAGGTTTAAAATAATCGATTTGTGATATCAGCATTTCACCATGGTGTTTCTACTCAGTCTCAATTTGGAGTTTTGTAGTTCAGAAACAAAGCAAGGAAAACCTCACAACAATCAAACAACATCATAGCTTGCGGGAGAAATGGGATGAACAGCCTTTGTTCAAAAAAAGTGCTCTCTTGACAAAGGCAGATAGTTAAAAGTAAGGTGTGTGAGGCTGAGAGGCTGCTTTCTGGGCCAAAAGAGACTTCAGAATCAAGGTTTCTAACCTGTAGGGAAGTCTCCAATGGGAAACACATTCCTATATAATGTAGGATTCCTTAACCTAGTAAGGAGAGGAAGAAAAAGGCCCAATCCTGAAAACAGTCAAGTTTTTCAAATCTAAATAGCAAACATGTTCTGTGTGTATGTCTTATGCCAAAGGTGATAAGACACTGGAAAAAAACCCTGATATGAATTATGGAGTTCCTCATAATTCATAGAGTGTTTTGAAGTGTATTAAAAGTATTGAGATGCAAGTTTTTGGGTCTCAGTGTAGGTAGGTGTGTAAAAGTACTTCTCCCAGTCATTCAGACTTCAGACAAGATGGAGTAGTACATTTTCTGATGTTAGGATGCTAGTGAATTCTGTCCTGAAATACGAAGCTGAAAAATTACTTGGTGTCTTCCTCAAGGAAGCATGTCATAAAATTGCAATGCTGTTTGGAAGGAAGGACTATAAATTCATAGATAGATGCATTTTAGCCTGAAGAATGGAGACTGAAGATATTGTCAATGATCTGCAGAATGGCCTCCTCTTTGACTAAACACAAGATCTTGTAAACTGTTAGCTTCTATGTTTGTCTACAAGTGCCTCTTGAAAGACTGAGTCAGCCTCAGCCTGAATTTTCTGCTGCAGATCTTGCAGTCCTTGCTTTTTTATCCTTTTTTTATCCTTTAGCTGCTGTTGTAAGAGCCTGTTACCATAGCTTCGCCTGCAGGATGAGGACTGCTTGCAGACTGGGAAGACAAAGCAAAATACTGTACCCGTCCCTGTGTACGTAAAACTGTACTTTGATCACAGCTAGGATTCCATTCTTGCTGCCCAGCTTCCACTTAAGTAGGCAGGAGACAACCAACTGAGAAATGTGGTGGGGGTACTTAGAGTATGGATGACAAGTACCCGAAAGTGTGTGGCAAGCATTCTCCACAGAAATGTTTTTGAGGAAGCTGTTGCTGCAGAGGAACGTTTCTGATGTTGTTCAGAACTTAACGTATTTAGTTATTCAGTGTGCTTTTGTTACAGTCTAGTCCTAACTGAGTTCTAAGTCATACTAAGTCCTGTTTCCAACCCCAGAATATTTGTAAATCTGCAGTGCCATTTCAGTGTGTTTGTGAATTGTCTGCTTAGGTATGTAATATTAATTCAGTCAAGGTGTCAATTTAATACATAGGTGCCAAAAATGCATCTATTTGAAAGAGGCTCCTTATTCTTTTTGCAAAATTAGTAGTAGGAAGGTCATGGATGTTCACAGTTTGTATCAGTAGCCAGCATGTGTTCTGCGTTGTATTTCTTGGAGTTACACTTTGCTTTCTTTATGTGATGTCAAACTGTAGACATCTGGTGCTTTTTCAGTTTTCTGATGTATTTGTACTTCACTCTTTCCAGACATGAGTTGTCAAGAATTAGCCATGGAACTTGTTTGGTACCTATTGCAGCTTGTTCTCATGTCTGAAAATACTGGCTCCTTTTTGTCACTGAAGAATTCCTGGAAAATCAAGGGTTATGGTGTTTCTTCAGCTCAATGTGCAGTAGGAATATTTTAACAGTGCTGCACATTTTCAGCTGGAAAGTGATTTAAAAAAAAAGTAATTAAATGAAAAGCTTAATCAGAATCAAACGACTAGATGAACCTGTACAGTTCCTCCATCAGTTATGTTGACAGGAAAACATTGTTAAGAAATAACCATATGGTTATTAAGTTGACTATGCTATGGCTATGGTGAGAGTAAGTCTTACTCCATTTTGAGACTCTAAGATACATTTCTGGTAGTAGATATTTTTGCTTGAATTTCCTTTATTGCTAATTTTCTTTTTAGGGGTAGTTATTTTTAAGGGTCTGAGCAGTTCTTACCAAATGGACTGATCTCTGATGCTGAATAGTACCAGAGACATCAGGTTAAGGAGAGGTTTTCAATAGGCAAGAGCTGCTCCATAACACCAGGCAAGACTATTCTCCTGTGATTGAACCAATGTTTGTGGATATCACACAATATATCTTTTTTTCAATTGCAGCGATAAAACCTTCTGGAAAGAGCTTCTTTTGTCCTCTGAAAAATGTTTTGGTAGCTCAGTTCTGAGACTGTTAATTGCAACACGGAGTGCTGCTTTGGAGCATGTAAATCTGCTGAGGATAGCAAAATGGGTATTCCTCAGAGTCTAGTTTCTCTGTTCATTTATACTAAGGACCACTTTGTTCAGGTTTTGGGCTGCAGACAGGTTTTTATTTTATTTTTTATTCAGACTAGAATATATTTAGGATTCCAAATAGTTCAAAATAAGTCAGTTTTTTCAGCACTTTCTGGCGATTTTAGGGTTACTAACCAAATCTGCAGACAATACAAAACTGGGAATTTTTTCCCCGGTTGGAAAGATCAGTTCTGTTATTCCCATGATACTGCTACAGTGCTTTGCTTTGGTTTGCATGCACTATCCATGGTGAAATGGAAATACGTCACTCTTGGGAAAACTGACCTTGCTGATAGCAAGAAAATCACATTTTCTGCTTCTTTCTCCTGACTTGAACACGAGCATCCCATCTTAGATGTTAGATACACCTTTTAGATGATCTGAACTGTCAAGCTACACAAAATGTAATTGCATGTCACTGCATTGTTCTTTTTCTCATATCCCTGCATAGCTCAAATGTTTTTGGTAAAAATGAAGGGGAGTGAGGAAATGATACCCTCTTCAGCTGCCATGGAATGTTTTATAGTGGTTAATTACTCTCTTTGTTCCTTGATTTTGATCTTTTGGTAGTTGCTGAATTGGTATCCCAAATCTGGGGATCTTTTCTGCAGCTAAGTGATCCTGCTCAGAGGATTTAGCTATTCATAGCTATTCATTTCCCTCAGGACTAGAATATGTTGTGCACATACACAAGCTCTCTTGACTTAATCCAAGCATTTGGTCTCTGCCATTTCTAGCAATGGTGTGGGGTCTTTGAGCTTTCAGCTGATTCCTTTTTGTTTTGTTTGTGCTGTTTTGGCTGTGAGACTTGATGATTAGAGGTTTTGTTTCTGCCCTGGGGTGGCATCACCTCGAGTGCTGGGGGGCAGTTTTGGACACCACAATATAAGAAAGATGTTAAGCTATTAGAGAGCTTCCAAAAGAGACCTACAGAGATGGGGAAGGCCTTGAGGGGAAGCCGTACAAGGAGCAGCTGAGGTCACTTGGTCTGTTCGGGCTGGAGGAGGCTGATGGGGGACTTCATTGCAGTTACAGCTTCCTTGTGAGGGGAAGAGGAGGGGCAGACCCTGATCTCTTCTCTGTGGTCACCAGTGACAGGACCCAAGGGAATAACCTGAAGTTGTGTCAGCGGAGGTTTAAGTTGGATTAAGTTGGAGAGGGTGTTTGGGCACTGGAACAGGCTCCTCAGAGAAGTGGGCACAGCACCAAGTCTGACAGAGCTCAAGAATCATTTAGACAAAACTGATGTGACTCTTGAGAATGGTGCTGTGCAGCGACAGGAGTTGGACTCGGCGATCCTGTGTGTGTGTGTGTCTTTTGCTTGTATTGGGAGGTTTAGGTCAAGGTTAATAAATTCAGTTATCCTTGGAGGTTCTGTGTATTGATTTCTGTTTACTATAACAGGGGCCTGTACTCAGTGCACCGTCATCTCTACTGAGTACATCTTGGGCACTTGGAGACTCATTGGCAGAACTGGTTTCTTGTGTACATTGAGGTCTCTGGAGCAGTGTTTAATCTGCAGCCAAACAGGATACCTTGCATGCCATCAGGCATCATAACTTCAGACTAAATTTTTCCCTGGTGGCTGAAATACAAACGGAATGCCTTTGTCTTTGTGAGGCTTGCAGAGCCGTGACCCAAGAATCACTGTGTTAGGCCAGATAAACACAGAACAAAGGCCTTTGTTCATCAGTTTGGCCAGTTGAGCAACTCTTTCAGAAAGAATCCAGAAGACTCAAACTATGAAACTATCCTGTATGGTTAAACGAAAAGTAAGCTTTGTGGGGCATTGTTTAAAGGAATGAATGACTACTGGCCTGAAGGTATCATCAGTCTTCCACCTGCTAGCTGGTAGGAATAGCAGTCTAGCTAACATTTTCTGTCTGTAGCAGTGTCATGGATTGACTCTGGCACAGTGCCAGTGCCCCCATGAAAGGTGTATTTTCCCAAAATGGTTACTGTGAGATGTGACCCGGGAACAGAACAAAGCAGGCTCTAACTTGGGAATGGAGGAAAAAAACAACACTTTATTAATCTACATAGACACAAAAGGAAGGGAAAAAAAAAACAAAAAAAACCACACACACAACTATTGTGGATCCCTTCCAACTCAGCTGATTCTGTGATTCTTCATTCACCTGAGGAAGATGAACTGTGGGATTCATTGCTTCCTGCTGTCTTCAGAAGGCTTGAAATACATCAGGTTTCAGATTAGGTCCTTGTAATGTCTACGTGTCAACACTTGTCACTTCTATTTTGTTATGGTTATTGGAAATTAACTAATAATCTTAAGAGATGACCTATGTCAGTGCTGAGATGCTCTGACACAGATGTGAAAACTTTGTGGCAGTAAAGAGCTCCCTCACTCTGCACCTTGCTGCTTCTTCCAGTGTCTGCTGAAAACTCCAGCCAAGTGGATGTTGCTTTGGTGAATCTATCACTGTTCCTGATCTAGATACTTCTTTCTGAGCAAAAGAGATTTTTATCAAGAATAACCTCCTCAGTATTTATACCCTCCAAGGCAGGCATTCTGTCAGCTTCCTTTCTCAAGCAAAGGAATTAAAGATGGGGAGAGCTCCCCATGGGAATTAGAAGGAATCAATGTATCACAGCAGGTCTCATCTTGCTTACTGAAGTAATGCTATTGTGTGTGAATATAGTCCCTCAATTTTAAAAATGGGATGGAAATGGTGATGTAATTGGGGGGAAGAGATGACTAGGGAAATCAGATTTCAAGGTGGGGAGCATAAAATACAGTGTAGTTATGAGGAGGCTGCTCTTCTCAGCAGATTTGGAGATGTATTTGCATATCTAGATTTATCAGTACATCAATGATCATTTGCTTTGGAAGACCAGTTCTCTCAGTACAAGTGCTTGAATATTAATCTGTGTACTGGTTGTGGATGTGCTGGAGTTAATTTTCTTCATAGCAGCTACTGTGGTGTTGTGTTTTCTGGTTTTGTGGTGAAAATAGTGTTGATGACTCAGGCATCTTTTTGTTATTGTTGAGCAGTGCTTACATGGAGTCAAGGTCTTTTCTGCTCCTCACCCCACCCCACCAGCGAGGAGACCGGGAGTGCCCAAGGAACTGGGAGGGGACACAGCTGGGACATTCACCCCAGCTGACCCAAGGGGTATCCCACACCTTATGGTGTCATACTCAGCCTACAGAGCTGGGAGAAGAAGGAGGAAGTGGGGCATGTTTGTCTTCCCAAGTCAACATTGTATGTGATGGAGCCCTGCTTTCCCAGGAATGACTGAACACTGCCTGCCCACGGGAAGTGATGAATGAATTCCATTTCCCAAAACCTCACTTCCTGGTCAAACCATGACAAGCAGTCTTCTAAAATGCTTTGTGCTGATAAACACAGTCATCTCTTTTTCAAGAGTCACTCTTTGTCAGGTGGTTTCCTTGAAGATCTCTGGTCAAGAGTGTCCAGCCACGATTAGGGAAGAGGAGATGATCCATGCAATGGGATAGTTGTAACCTACTAGGCAAGGCCCTCCACAGTTTGCTCTAGTTGATCCTGTTCTGAGTTTTGGGATTAGACTGAGTGATGTCTGGAGGTCCCTTCGAGCCTTAACAGTTCTGTGATTTTTATGATCATGTTATAAAGTAACTGTCCTGTTGTGCCCTTCATAGGAGATCTGATACTTGCATAGTAAGAGACTTCAAGGATTAAAATCTATTTGAATATTGGAGAGCAATTCTTCACTAACAGAGATGAACTGAACATTTTAATGAATCCTTGTCCATATGTTCTGCCTGAGGATTATCATTCTGTCTGCTCTTTCCGTCCTTTTCCATTCTGCTGTACTATCTTTCCTTCTGCTGTAGCAGAAATAGCATATTAGCACATCTTGCACATGGGATGGTTTTAGAAGAAGTTCCTGATTCTTCCATTTTTGGAAAGCTTCTGTTTGTAGGAGAGACAAATGAATTCCATGCTTTGCTTGTGTGCATGACTTTTGCTTTACCTATTACACCATCTTTGTGTCAACCCATGTATGGCCTCAGTCCTATCTTTCTGGTTCTTTCCCTGACTCCATGTGGGGGAAAGTGAGCAACCAGCTGGGTTGCCTACTGGCATTAAACCATGACATTTAGTAATGGCTGTACTGTAGTTTATTGAAATGCTGTAGTGTCAGTAGCAGCACCTGGGGAAAGGATTCAGGATAAACCTCTTGGATAACTTGTTTAGGAGTCAGAGATCTGCAAAAGGCAGTTAACTTTGTCTCATTACGCTGCTTATTTCCATCTACTTTCTTTAGCAGAGGAGAGAATTGTGGATTTTTGTCTTTCTGGCTGTAGACTAGCTTAGCAAGGGAACCTCACGAAAATGCACAGTCACTCGTTCATGTCTGTATATCTGGAAACTGTAATCATCGCCCATAGCAAAGCATTCTCTCAAGTAGTTGAGCATTTACATGAGAAAGCATAGTTGCCAAGGTACACTGGAGGTACAGTTTGTCTATCAAAGACTGGTGGTTCAAGGATGAAGGGTTTTTTTCAGTTGAGAAGTAATTTATTCACAAGTTATGTGACGATAAAATGTTTTTCTGCTAAGCTGCACTGGGATGCATTCTTTTTAAAACAATTTAAGTTCTTTTCTCTTGGCAGAATTATTTTATTATGAATCTGCAGCAGGTTGCTTGTGTAGTGTCCACAGAATGTATATTAAATCTGAGGTTGCAGTTTAGATAACATTTTTTCCAATGTCTTTTTTCCCACCCCCACATACTTCCGTATCCCCTTGACTGAATAGAATTTGTGAAACTAGAGATGTTGCTTTGCAATAGGTAAAAATTTTTAGTAATACTTAATACTTTAATATGTTTTTTTAAGTTATTGAAGTGTACATGTATGTATAAAAAGGTAATGGTTTTGTTAATGAGTAGATTATTTGCATGTATTTCTTTAATCAAATGATACTTGCATTTGACTAACTTGTAGCAGATTGTCAGTGTCGTCAGAAATGGGCCCATAAGAAGAAGAGGCGTATAAGAATACTGATAATTCTGTAGAAATAACTGGTTACCATGTGTTTCTGCTGCTGTCTACTTCTGATTTTTCTGTGTGATTAAATCGTTGTAGCTTACTGATTTTAATGAGTAATCCAATTGCGGTGCCTCTGTGCCAGAAGAGACCTGCATTTTAAGCAGCCTTATGACACTTGCATAGAAAGATTCTTGTTTTAAAAATTAATGTGTGTTTAGTTTGTAAATGTACTGTTAATTTATTGCCAAAATGTTGTTAAATAGAAGGCTTTAAATGTAACCTTGCGAGTGAATTCTGGTGTTTTAAAGCTGTTTTTCTGATTCAAGTTTTGACCTTAAATATATTCATTTTCAGTTTCACCTGTGAGAGGTAGAGACTACTCAAAACAGCCTTCCATGGAACATGAGGGAAACTGTCTCATATCAATTAGTTGTTGGGGTTTCTGAAGTGTTGAAGTATTTTTAAAACACTGCATTTCTGCCTATTAAAAAAAATTTTCTTACCCTGCAGTGTTCTTGGCGAAATTACTGAAACGACTCTATGGTGAAACTTCATCATCTTCTCTTGTTCAGACTTCAAGTAGAGAAGAGGAGGTGGTTCTTGAAAATCTTGGCTCAAAATCTAAAGAAAAGAATTTGGATAATGTTCAGATTTCATCAGCAGATGCTAGCACATCAGCTAATACATCCTGCGAATCATTTCAAGGTGAGACTGTGTTGTCATTTTTCTGATAATATGCTTTTAAATATAGCTGCTTTATTTCAGAACAGTATAGTATGTCCTTTTTTTCATTTATTGATACCAACAGATGAATTTGAGTACTAGGGCTAGTGGTACTTAATACCCGGAGTACTTGAGGTCCTATGAAAGTCAAGAAATAGTCTTGATGTATATGCTTGTATGCAGCATTTAGCAGTAGCAAATATGAAAGTTCAGGGTAAGCTGGAACTGTCTTTGATATAATGTCTCTTAAATAGTGATAAAATGACTTTTACTGGTATAGCTCTGCTCAGCTGTTAGAGATGCAGATGAAGATAGGCGAGAATACATGATCCTGCCCTCCTGCTGCAACAGAAACCCCATGGGGAACACAGATCTCTCAGAAGGCAAATATTCATTCAGACTATTAGTCCCTTGGAAAAGAGCATTATGATATGTGTGTGTTTATGCAATGAACATGGCACATGAATATTTGAACAGGTAAGTAAAAGTCCTTATTTGAAAAAAAAAAAAAAAAAGTTGTAGAATGTGAATGGTATGCCAAAAGATGGAGCTGGAAATTGAGGTTGCTGTGGTATTACTTCTGGGTAAAAGGCTCTGTGCACAAGTATAGAATGAGTGTGAATTGCTTTGTATTTATCTAAAACCAGATTTTGCCATAACTATAATGCTGTTAAACTGGCTTGAAATATGAGGGTATGTTTGACAAGAGTATGAAAAGCTTTCTCAGGGGGAGATGGTCAGCTATCCTTACTTGCTCACAGGGAAGATCATCTGGCTGTAGATGTGGTCTGGGGCAGGAGAGTAATGTCCAGAAAGAAGTGAGCAGAATGAGTAGGGTTAGGACTGTGTGCTACATAATAACAGATGTTTTTCTTGTTCAGGGGTCTGCTTGGTAGGATTAATGAGAGGATTAGTCTGAATTGCAAAGGAGCTCTAAAGAGCTGGTTTAAGAATAACCTCTCAAAGCACAAGAATGGCTTATTTTGACATGCAGAAAACTAAGCAAATGTGGCAGGATGCCTGACTGAGTTCAGATGTGTCTGGGAGAGCAGCAAAGTGAAGGTGAAGGAAGGCTAGCTGGGACAAGAGAGGCACAGGAGCTGTGTCATCACTGTGGAAGCAGTCCCACAGTTCCTGGCAAAGAGCAGCAGAAGGTCTGGTCACAGTAACCAGGTTCACCCAACAGTCCAGTGACACCAGGCAAGTTAATAGTGACAAGGCAGGTCTGAAGTCAAGCCAGTACGCCAAGTCTATGTGTCAGTGTGTGCATCAATTGATCTGAAATATCCTTCTGAAATATTCTTCGGGTCAGATTGGGTCACCTGTCCCAGCTGTCTCTCCTTCCACTCACTCCCAACTTCCTCACCAGCATGGCAGTATAAAAAGGAGGAAAGGTCATCCAAGCCCTGCTCAGCAATAAGAAAAACATGTCTGTATTATCAGCCTTGTGTTCAGCACAAATCCAGAGCACAGCCCTGTACCAGCCATTGGGAAGAAAATGAACTCTACCCCAAGTGAAACCAGCACACCATTACTGTAATACAAGGTTGCATAGAAATTCTAACTTCTGTAGTTCTCCGTTTTATACTCAGTTTTCAAGATTAGTACTTCTGGTACTTCTTTTGTGTAGTCAATAATGAAAAGCATATTTTCAAAAGGTTGATAAAGCATTAAACTTATTCTGTACAATGATATGTGATAGCATTGGTAACTAATGGTCCTTTCAAAATAAGTAGCAGGCTATTTATTTGCTCTATGATAAAAGTGTCCTAATTATACCCAACTATAGAGTAATTTCTTAAGCTAAAACTGTCTTTGTTTGTAGTGAATATATACAATCCCTTATAAATTATGGCAAAACTCCCACTGAAATGGGAGGTAAGGGGGAGCATTTATTTTACTTTGTGATTTATAACTCCTCTGATTTGTTTATAACTGATTCCTATTGCAATATTCTTCAAGGTAATGAAAGAATTTTTATTCAGAATCCTAATACAGGGAAAATATAGCTTATGGGATAGGAAACATGGAGTAAAAAGAACAGGTTTGTATTTAGGATTTTCACAGCAGAGCAACAAGGCTGTTCTTGAAATTAACAGCAAACTATAACTAAGTTTGTTATCTATAACCTAGTTTGTTATCTGTTGGAGTCATGCAAATGCCACAATAGCACAGAAAGGGTTCTGCCTTGTTTCAAGTTCAACATATAAGTACTTAAAAAAGCCTTAAAGTGATGAACTCATAAGAAAAAAGATAAATCAGTTACCCATCTGGAAAACCAACACATAGCCATTCTTTTCTGATTGTGATTTTATTTAAATTGAACAAACTCTTGCACTTACATGTGGTGATTTTATAGCATTGGACACTGAAAGTACATGTTTAGAGATAGGTAGAAGGTTTAAGCTATAAACTCTGTGGCCTTGGTGAAAGAAAAACATAAAAGCATTGATTGAATTTTTTGATCATAAACTGTTTTAAGTGACTTCTTACTTACAGACCAAAGATTGTGGGCATAACTGCAAGGCAGCTGATGATTTAAGTAGCAGTAGTCAAAGATGACTAATTGGAAGAAACAGTGGAAAATAAGGGATTTGGTTTTTTGTAGATACTCTTTCCTAGTTTGAAAATGTATTATTTCAGTTCTACAAAATGCTACTAAAAATGATCTATTGTCAATAAAAAGTTGAGGATTTCTTTTAAAATAAACTGACTTAGTATTAAGTATTTTCTAGCATTAAATAACAGATTTTACTGTAAAGCTCATCAAAATGACCTTATTTGCCTTTAACAGTTACTCTCAGATTGTGAAAACACCATAACCAATTTGTCTGAGCTAAACTGCCACCAACCTTCCACCTGTGAGATTTTGATCTTTATTGGAATGCAGTTTGCAGCATTGCCTTGAAATTTTATGGGCATGTCTCGATTGTCCTTCCAGATGCAGGCTTTTAAGACCATACTTTTATAGCCTGTAAATATTTGCATTTACATGCCTTTTTTGAGACCAGATTGAAGTTCAGATGCTAGAGAAAATGGAACATCAGGACCTATGTTAATGATTGTTTCTCATTTAATTTTGGATAATTAACAATTCGGTATCAGAACAGGTTATCCCATAAAGCTCCTCACATAGTTCTGGAGCCAGAGTTTACAATAAGACCCAGAATAACTGGAGGTGGAAGGCAACTTCTGAGGGACACTGTCCTTTGTAACTGTAGAGAGGCCTTTTGAATGGTATTTTTGTTTTCTTCAGGAAGGTGGTAGTTCTGTTAGGCATTGAGAAAACATGTGGAGGTGTCATGCTTCTTCTGGACTCCAAAGAAGAAGATTAGTTATATTTTTCTACTTGAAAAGAAAAATTTTGGACTTTTTTTAAAAACAAACCAACCAAAACAAAAAAAAAGCCAACCAAAAAGCCTACCAACCAAACAAATGGCAAACCCAAAACAAAACAAAGCAAAGCACTTGCCTGTGTGCAGAATTTTAGTTCTAGGGCATAGATAGTAAGTTATACCTTCCCTTTGGATTATAGTTGTCCTAAATCAGACTTCTTTTCCCTTTTGTACCAAAATACTTAGTAAGAAAATAAACGTAATCAAAGCAGAGATTCCTGTCCCCCTGAACAATAAGAAAATACTTTCTAAATATTTCGCCTCTTGAGAAACTTGATTAATCCATTGTAAGAGCTATAATTTCAAAAGATGTAATAAAAGGTTTTTTTCCTACTTCAGCATAAAATTAAAGAGGATCTAGATTACCATCTTTATTACCTTAAACCATTTTAAAATTCCACGCAGGTAATGAACCTGATTCTTGTGGAAGGCAGAGCGTTAAAAGAGAGCAAATGGAGAGTTGAAAGCTCCTAAAATAAGACAAATTTTCCATAAACAAAGGATATTTTGTGAATATGCTGTTTTAAAAATGCTTTAAAACTTGCTGTATCACGAAAAAAGTATCTGGCAAAAGACTGAGCATTTCAAAATACAAATTGCTCACAAGGTTATGGGCTTTGGCTAAATTCTGTCCCGAGAATTGGTTTTGTTAGTTTTTGGCTTTTGTCAGGGCCAGATCTACTTGCAACAAGGATTAATGTAGTGAAAAATGTTTCTCGTAGGGTCTGCAGTTCTGTGATTTCTTTACTTTTTTTGTTGATATTTTAAAACATCAGTAATTGTTTCTAATATTTCTGTAGTATATATTCAAAAGTAACATGCATGCTTCTAACTAGAGATTTGCAAATTGTAGAATTGGCTTTTTCACAGAATCACAGAATAGGTTGGGTTGGAAGGGACCACAGTGGGTCATCTGGTCCAACCTCCCTGCTCAAGCAGGGTCATCCTAGAGCACATGGCACACGATTTCACAACCTCTCTGGGCAATCTGTCCCAGTGCTCAGTCACCCACACAGTAAGGAAGTTCTTCCTCATGTTCAGGTGGAACTTCCTGTGCATCAGTTTCTGCCCATTGCCTCTTGTCCTATTGCTTGGCAAAGCCAGGAAGAGCCTGGAGATGTTCTCTTGACACCCCATGCCTTAGATACTTACACACATTGATGATGTCCCTTCTCAGTCATCGTTTCTTGAGGCTGAACAGGCCTAGCTCCCTCAGCCTTTCCTAGTATGAGGAAATGGCCTCCTTAGTCTCTGACCTTTTTCTTGGTCAGAATTATAACTACTTTTTATAAGACTTGGAATTTACTGATCAGTATTTAGCGTCTTCCATCTAAAAATGAAAATTCCAGAGTTGCTGAAGGATGATAATTGCATTCAAGTTTGATATATGTCAGTATAAATTGTACTGTGCCACTTTTGATTTTTGCTTTTTCCCTAATTCTGAAAAAGGAATTTGAAATGCAGAGAGCCTAGGCAGAGTTTTGGATCTTGTGGAGATAAATTAAGGAGAAGGAAAGTTTAAGTTATTTCAGTAAGAAATAGTGAGGAATGTTACTAAGCTATTGGTAATAATAGGTTTTAGTTTTCTAAAAAAGCTGGATTCCATGTTATGCTCTATAAATAGACAAAACACAATTTACTACTTATTCATTAAATAAAAATGTGAATGTCTTATCAAATGTGACCTATCCCAGCACTGTTATCGTATGTGAGGAATTCATGTCAAAATTCAGTGCAGCTGTGTGAATATTTTGTGTTCTCCTTCTTATTTGTTCCACTGAAGTTATAGATGCTGACAGTGTACTGCATTTAAATCATCACTAGGACACCAGGACTGTGTCCTTCATCATACAAATCTTGTCTTCTTGCAGCCATTTTACTGTAGAAAACTGAAGCTAGTGACAGAAATGCCTAGAAGACAAAACTTGTCTTAAAAATATGCATGAACTGCCCTGCTTTTTAGTTGATCAAATTGATGAAGTGCTCATGGTTGAGAAATTAAATTCTAGCAGTACTTAATGCAATAAACAACTTTAGAGACTTGTTAAACAATTCAGCTTTGCTTTGGTTAATTGCTTTGAAAAGCTGTCTATTGTGAATAAGCTAAAGAGCAATGGAGATTATAATTATTATACAATAAAGTGTTGTCACATGCTCTTACAGTCTTTTCTCAAGGGTTTAAAAATTCTCTCATTGCATGGTATATTACAGTGCTATTATGCTGTGCAAATGGGACAGATGTATCCAGGAGCAGAGTATTTGACTGAAGATACCAGCCCCTGGTGGCTGTGGTAAAAATGGTGCCCAGCCAGTTTTACAAGCCAGTATAGCTGTGTGCTTTAGGGCAATGTAGAAATCTGGGGTTTAGGAGAGAAGGGGAGAAAATTCCAAAACCCAGCCTAAAAAACCCAACCAATCCAAATCCCACAAGCAAACAAAAAACCTCCTTCTCTCTGTTCAGAGTGGGCTATGTGTATAATATCTGTAACTTCTCTTTGTGATGGAAGCAGTTCTCTTGTTGTCTTCAGTTTCTATAGCAATGTTTTCCTAGGTTTTGGAGGGGTTGTTTGCTGCTGGTTGACAGATTCCTTCCTTTTCCAGTGTTCTTGTGTATACATGTTAACTCCTTCTCCTCGTCTACATGCTCATTGCAAGCAGCTTAGCTGTCATAGGGAGAGTTGCTGGTCTCTGTGAAGCTTCTGTAAGCTGCTAACTGAGCTCATCTAGTAGCTCATCTAACTGTGTAGCAGTTGCCTGCATAGAGGATAAAATGCCAGCTTTAGTTCTAAGTGTTAACAAGCTTTAAACCTAAACTAGTCAACTGCAGGAAAATGAATTATCTTGGTAAAGGAAACAGAAAAATGGCTTGTTTAAGAACTTGATAAAATAGCCTTGTTTCACCTAGAGATGGCTAATAGGACTAAATTGAATTGAACTGCAGCATAATAATTGTGTGTTAGCATTCCTGCTCTCCGCCTTGACTCCTTGTTAGAAATCATCTTCAATGCATTGGTGACAAAACGGGTTGTGTGAGACACTGCTCCTGCTCCAGTTTACACTGGGGAGGTTATCACTTAAGCTGCTCTTGTCAAAATCATAGTTATTCAGAGTCAAATCCCATATTTTCTGCTGTTGCACGAGCTTACTTTCTGCTTGTGTTTCCTATCAACTCTACCTTCTAACAATTTGAAAAGTGGAAATGTTCATAATGTGTGCTTGGTACTGAACTGTGTTCTGCGCAAATACTTTTCTATAATATTTTGTGCTTTGCATTGTTTTTTACACAAATGAGAAGGGACTGTTACCAGTAGCTTCTAGTTATGGAATAGAAAATGTGAGTTTAGAGGGGCAAAAGCTTTAAAACTTTAAATTTTGTATGCTTTTACTCTTATAAGCACATCTATTTATTTTCTGGTCTTGTTTCAGGTACGTTCCAGTAATAACATAATCACTTCATCAGTGAGGATAATTAAATAATTGCAACTTAGGCATGGCCTTTTAGATTCAATGTTGTTGCAATTTTTTATTTTTTTTTTTTTAAGGATTGATTAACAGGGATATATTTGGCTTTTGAGAAGTGTGTTAAACAAATAAGATCTTCAGTAGGAGAAGTAATTGAGCTGGGTACTAGCATAACATTAAGATATCTTTATGTTCCTGTTTATACAGCTAGAAATCTTTGACATCTAATCAAAATATTGCATAGTCATATACCAGGGCATATATGGGACACATATACCATTTAGCTATATAATTTGTTTCATCATTACCTCCTATATTCAACTTTCAGAAAACAAAACAGCAAAATTTTAATTCCACCGTCTGCTTGTAGTCAGATTCATGTCTGAAAAGTGTTCTGTTGCTTGTTTTCCTCGATCAGTGGTACTTCCATGCTTCAGTCTCACTTTTTTTTATGCTTAGTTTTCATTACTTTTTCCAAGGAAATGTAGATATTTTAATGGCTCATAGGTAAAAAGCAAAAATGTCTTCCCCAAATCATGAGTGAGAGCAAGAGTAAGAAGGATTTGTACTTAATCAGTTTTTTCTCTGTGACAAAAAATATCTGCCACTCCTAATGTAGTGAAACTGAAGCTGAGTTATAATGGTAAGTGCCGTCTCCAATAAAATGAGCTATAATAGAGCCTTTCTACATGTCTAAAAAATAAACTAAATCTAAGACCCTAGTGTACATATGGGAGGTAGTGAGGGAAATGAATGGGAAATTGCTTGTTCCTTGTTTTTTATTAATTTGCCATCCCAAGTTTGGGCCTTGTAAAATGTCTTTATTGACCTCAGTTTCCTTTTGAAATTTTTGGTTTTCAACAAGCTGAAGGAAAACACCATAATGAGGAAGTACTTCTGAGGATTTTCTCATTTCATTTTCTTCTTTCAGTGCTCTAGTCTAGTATCCTCTGTAATTTACACTTTCTCTTTTCAATGAACTGAAGAACTTCTGGGAATGTGAAGTGTCAGAAGGGAAGTAGTTATGAACTAACTTGAGTTTGAACATGCTGCCGGGCACGAGTGGTATACCTTAAGAACTGGGAGCAGTTGTCTGTAATATGGCTAGGACTCTAAAAAATAACACCCTGGGAATGAAGTGAAAACATGCTTTGCTTGAATATCAAAGGACAGTGGACTTGGTTTTGTGTAAACATAACTGAATAAAGTATCAGAAATTAAGGTAAATCAAAAAATTCAGTACTGCTGTCTGCACAATGTTGTGACTGTCAGTATTATAAAAAAAGAGGACTGGAATAAGTGTATTGTACTGCTTCCCCACAATGTTCTCCAACAGTTGCTGCTTAAGGATTCTCTGAGCTGGAGGACAACATGTATCTCTTTAATTAGAAGACTTTTTTCTTCTACACTTTATTGTTTGAATGTATGTAATTGAAGTTCTGTTCTAAATTGCACAAACTTTGACCTTTTACTTGGCAAAGAGGGGAATTTGTCCTTCCATAAGGAATAGCAGACATCTTCAGAATTATAAAATTCCACACCTCTGAACTTTGCAGAAGAAAAAGCTTTTTCAGCGTTCTGTTACGTATATCGGTGCTAATAAAATATATGACAATAATAACAGTGCCTTTGAGATAACTGGCTATCCGAAAGTCATTCAGAAAATGGTTTTTTTGTATTTAGAAAACTATGGAGAATCTTTGGAAGGAATATGTATCTCATCTTCTGCCAAGTGGCATGAGTGACTGCCCTTGTTTATTCCAATATAGTAAGGATAATGAGGTAGAGTCTATAGTGACTGGTAGCATCTGTTCTTTTTTTTTTTTTTTGTTTTCCACCCAGTGTGACTTCTCTAGTATTGAGGGAGAGAATACTGTTGAAAACTGCAGTCAAGCAGTAGAGAATTCCACCCTCCAAGGAAAAGGACCATACTTTCCAATTGCATGGAAGACTAAAAGCTTCTGTCTTTGTGTAAAGCACTCTAGCGTGTGTGAGGCTGGAAAACAAGGCTGTGCTAAGTCAGTCTGGGAACTGAGTTTGTTTGTACATAATGTAGCACCTCATGTCCCTGAGGTTACTTTATTGTACCTTATAGACTGAAATAGCTTGATGTCCAGGAACTTGGATATTATCTGAATAAAAATGAGTATACATTGTGGGTATGAGTATACATTGAGTGGGTATTTAGGTTCACTGGATTTGTTCATGCTATTGAAGGACATTTTGATGTGTTCACATTGATCAACAGGAAAAATATTTATTTTTCAGTAGCACAGAGGAGGACACTCAAGGTGTGTTCAGATAGTCACTGATACCACCTCTAGTACACTTCAGTTTATGAAGGTTTTTGATGGAGATGACTCTTGCCCAGGGTTTGTGTCCTGTCTTTACAGATGCTTGTCTTACTAGTCAATGAAGGGGAAGGTTATTGTGTACAGATAACTGGGTGTTTATGTTCCTTCGGAAGTGTCAGAGTTTTGGGGTTGTAGTCTCACTTGTATGCAATAAAAATGAGGAATGGCTATAACAGGGTCATATTCTAGCTTACATACTAAGTAAAATCATACTTTAATACAAAATTTTTAAGGAAAATAACAGACCTCATTCAAGCCTTATTTTTTCCTGGTCATCTGTACTGTAACACTGCACAGAAAATGCCTACTACCAGTAATGACTTTTGTAGAGGGTAGGACACGGAACTACTCAGACTTTGTATTTGATTCAGCATCAATTCCTCATTTTCTGTGTAGGATGGTTTAGGAATGGTACTCTCAAATTTGGTACTCCCACTAAAAAGAAAACCATCAGCTGCTGCCCTCTCCTTCTCCCCTGGGAGACAAACGGCAGAGATCATTGGTGACAATAAGAACAGTTTACTGGAAATAGCAATGAGATAAGAAAACAAACAGTAACAGCAACAATGCTAATAACAATAATGTACAAAGAGAGGGTGATTGGCATGCAAAATATTCACCCCAGCCCAGGACACTGAAAAACAATAGCAAACAGCTCTTCTGCCTGACAGGCATTCCCTGTGACTGAAAAGGAGCACCTTTCTTGGAAGCAAGAGTCCCTTTTCCCCAGCCCATGGAAGTGACCTAAGGAGGTACTGAGTAACATTGGTGTCTTGGCTATGACCCCTGGGCACAGCGCAGGACAGTCCAGAGCTCCTGGATCAAGTACTCAGGTGGGCTCAGCCTACCCAGCAGCTTGTGACTACAGGCATGTGCCACTGCACCTGGCTGCTGTAAAAATAATTAACTGTCCTGGCCAGAACTAGGACACTGTACTTTTCTATAAAGACCTATTTTTGGGGATGAACTCTTTCAATCTGTTTGAAAAAGTGATAACTGGGTGTTTCCAAGGGGTAATTTTGTGGAAAAGATCACAATCTTGGTAAAATTGGACTAATTTACAGTTGTTTGTGGGGAAGGGGGAGCTGCAGGATTTTTTAGCTTGACTTGGGTTCTCTGTTTGCTCTTATGAGTTCTGCCCTGTGGGAATTTAACTTGGGTGAGTATCAAAGCTTTCTGAGTTACAGAGAAGCACTTCACAGGTAAGACAAAATTTTTGTCTTGATTGAAAAATTTTACAGGGTCCTGTCCAGTCACTGACAGTGGGACTTCTGTGAAGGGAGGCCAGGGATGCCCTGTGCTGGACACAGGCAGTTCCAGCCAACCCACTGCAGGGCACAACTGAGCCCACAGCTGAGGCAGGGGCACCCTAGGGGACACTTTTTTTAAGAAATGAGAAAACAATCCCAAGACAGGAGGGAACTAAAAGGAATGGCAACAGTGGAAACCCTAGGGTCAGTGGAGGAGAAGGTACTCTGTTGTTGAATAAATGTTCCTGAAGGATGGCAGCCCTGTGGGGGGGAAAAGGAAAGAACAGCAGGGACTTCAAAACATTACCCCTACCTCCTTGTACTGCTTTGTCTCTCTGGAGGAACTGGGTGAGTTAACCTGCAGTGAGAGGAAATAGGGGTGAAGTTGGGAGTGAAAAGAACCAGTGAGGAAAGATTCATGTAGTTGTGATCTCCTTGCTGTTGTCCCATCACCTCTCTCAGTCCTGTTCGCCCCATTGTATGCCACACCACCGTCAGCCTGCTGAGGCTCCCGAGTGAGTATCTGGCTGGGTGTTGGGCTGCTAGCTAGGGCCAGCCCAGCCCAGAACCTCACAGTGATTCAGTCTCTGTCCAAGATTTAGTCTTACAGCAAGCTAGGGACCAAGACTGTGAACGTGTGCTCTGGCCGTGGCTGTGTCTGAGGTGTGCCTAAGCATGCTTGGTGTTCAGGCAATCTGGAAACTGTGCTAGTGCTATGTGCCATCATTCTGAGCTACAAGTAGGGGATAGTTTAAAAATGCTGAAAAATAAACTTAACAAAATACAGTGGCTACCTGAGATGCCTGACTGACTGGGCAGTTGACAATTCTATATGGGTGGAAGCTTTATCTTCAGCTCCTTCTAAAAAGATCTGATACTGGTTTGTAGTAAGATAGTAAGAGATAACCGTAGCTGGCCAAGCAGCTGACATGCTTGGAGATGTAATGTTGGTAATGGCATGTTGTAGATGCTTTTCCCTACTCTGTGCACAAACCACCACACTGAGTTACATGCTGTGGATCTCTGTGTGGGGAGCATGACTAGAAGACAGTTTCAAAACAATTATTCTGTATTCTTGGTTTACCTTAAAGAAAAAGGTTTGCTCTTTTTGGGGCATTGTAAATGAACTTTAGCTGTTGAAGCTTTTTTTTCATAAAATAAAACTTCAGAAATCTGATTAATGACTTTTAACTGGTAAAAGGGAGCACTCTTTAATATCTGTTTACTTGTGTTTATCAAAAAACCCTCTTTATGTCACAGTTTTATAAGCTCAGCCATTTTCTTTGCATCATTGTTTGACTTTATGTTTGACCAACCCATCTCTTCTTGGCCCAAGGAGACTCTGGCCCCAGGCTGCAAAAATCCAGATGTAGATATGGTAACAGTTTGGTTTGACACACTTGCACAAGAGTAGCGAAGACTAATTCTTGATTTATGAGCTTGCAAGCTTGTTAAAGATGCAGCTGGTGTGAATAAATATGTAATTTGGAGATTCCCGTTTAAAGAGGGAATATAAAATAATATTCCCGTTTAAAATAAAAAATAGTCTTGAGTCATCATTCATTTCCATAGAAGGATTTGTAACTGTTCTTCCTTGTAGGATTGTGTGTTACAGATGGTCCCTCAAATTCTGTTATGTGTAACTATTTTGTCTGGGAGGTTATTATCTCAGTATAGTTACTGCTTATATGATTAAAAGATTTGAATTTTTCAAGGCTATTGTAGATTAAGTTTAGTGTTTTCCTGATCATCTTTGTTTTACAAAAACCTAAATAAAACCTAAAATAAAAACCTAAATATAAATAGAAAAAAATAAATAAAATATTTAAGCCTAAATAAAAATGGAAAAAAGGGCATACTTGAAATCCTTCAGAAGGGAATAACTTAAACATTTATACATCCTTATAATTTTAAACTGTCACTAATTAGCACTTCATCATTAATCAACCTGGATGGGGGAGAAAAAAGTCAATGCAGGTACTGCTAGTTCAATGATTTGGCATCATCTGCATGGAAGGGATCTGCTGAAGAAATATCCCATGTTAATTTTTAATGGATTTTTTCCAAAGCTCATAGTTGCTCTTCATCTTCCTCTCTTATTTATTTCTTTCCCTTTATTATCCCTCTAAGTAAGTATTATCAACACTGGAAACTTTCTGGCTCGTTCAAGAAAAAGATTATATTATTATAATGTGTTTTCAAAACAAATTTATTCCCTCATGATGAAAACAACAGTGGTGTTTTCAGAAGTACTTTGACTGTTCAGAAATATAGTTTGTTTTCAAAGTAGGCTGTCTGAGGCACGTCAGTGCATAGTTAAATTCCGTATTAAAAATTAAGAAGTAATTCTCATTAGGGATCTATCAGATGCAACCCCATTTTAAATATTTACGAGTTAGTCCAACAGTAGTTGCACATAGCTGCACCTCAGTGATTGATTTAGATCATCTGGGATCTTCTAACAAGTTTGTGGTGTAAGGAAGTTGATTGTGTCCACCTGCCAAAAATGTTTTTATTGGATATGATTTTAATAGCTTGCTCTGTGTTTTAAAGAGACACAGTGCCCTCGAAAAGGGAATACTAGTGCTGTGTCTCTGCTGACTTATGGAGCTGGCTGAGTGTTAAAAAACCCAACAAAACAGCAACAAACACAACCAAAAAAGCCCAACAATCCAATATTAAAAAAACTTCACACCGAGCCATCTAAAACTACATTGCAACATCTGGAGACACCCTGAAATCCTGGCCTTCTGGAAAGGCTTTTTTCTGTGGTTGATCTTTGATCTGTGTTGTCACTACTCTGCGCAGAAGTATGGTCTGACTTTGTGTAAATGGAGCAGAGATGTGTCTGTCACTTCATGTCTGGTGAACAAATGAGGTTTCTACTGTTGCTCTTGTAGATACTTTTAAATACCTTTCAAAATACAAAACCAGACTGCTGCCATCAACTCAAATAGTTTCCTGTGCAATGAAATAGTTAGAAAGCTGGCCCTTGGCACTTCCCCTCCTGCCCCAGAAAGAAGTAGAGCAGGATGAGGAGGTGAGCCCTCAGGGGCAGGCACTGCTGAGGCTTAGTCAAGTGTGACTTTCAAACTTCCTTTATCTTTGCACCCTTCAGAGAAGTATAGGCTGTGACTAACCAGTGTGCAAATGGACAAACCACAGTTTTGTGATTCTTTTCCTATTGCTTCTGTCACTTCTTAATAAGCTTGTAGCCAGCCAGCCAGCCAGCCATCATCTTTTGTGGAGCAGCTCTTAAAGAAATTGTCTGCTCATGCTGAATGGGAAAAAAAAGTTTAGAGTCTCTCTTAAAAGATCACTGTAAGTGGAAGCTTCTTTTGAAGGTAGGGGAGAAGATTTGCGTGATACAACAGAAAAAGAAATGCTTCTGGTGTAAAGAACTAACCCATGGAGTATTTGTTTATTTGTAGATGCTGCAAGATTTGTTCTGTTGGTCATAGGATAAGGTCAGTTCCTCAGCTGACCCTCTGTAAGGATTTTCAAGATCACCTATTTCTCTAGTTGGGAAAACATTTGAGAAAATCTGTAGTGAGACCAATATTGAGCCAGATACTTTGGATTTTCTTTTTTGTAGATAATGATGATACAGTTATGTCTCCAAGAAGAGTTTACACAGTGGATCTTCCTCCAGAGGGTTATGTTGCAGTTACTCCAGATGCTCTTAGTAATGCAGCTTCTGAAAACTCTGGCAGTAGTGCTGACTCAACAGGTGAGTTCTTATGGTTGTTACTGTGATTAATTTTTCAGGAGGAGGGAAACTTCTTAGCAGGTCTTATCAAGTAGATTCAGACTGCAACAATGAAGTATTTAAACCATTGCTGCCAGTGGGTGTCACTGTTTTGCAACAGATGCAAAATGAAGATGTACATCCCTATGGGTTCATTTCCATCATTTGGGGTTTCTAGACTGGATTCAATATTTGGTGATAGCCAGGCAGTGCCACAGATCTTACTGAAGTTACGTAGAACCTAACTTAGGACAAAGTCTTTAGCTCCTCCCACTCAAGTGACATTTATACTCAAATTATGCCTGCTCACAGTCATATTATTTTTAAGGATAAATGTTAGATAAAACTGTTTTACTACATCTACCCTTGATGTGCTGAGGAATTGAGTAAAGGCTTAAGAACCTTTCAAATTTGCCTCTCTCAGAACAGGTATTCATCATTGGAGTTTGTAGGGGGGACATACCAATCCTTTAATGTTGAAAGGGTTTCTGATGCGAACCTGTGACCATATAACTTCAGAAACAATACTTGATGTTGTCAAAGGATACAGGAGAAGAAGCACAGAATCTGTAAAGTGGATTCTAAGTTGACCTCAGTTAAATACATGGTTTTCTGAATGACATTACCAGAATTCAGTTGATTCTGTCTTCTTTAGAAGAGTCCCAAGCTTAGACGAGACAAATTAACTTAGTTTTTTTACTTACTGTGTTCCTGTAGATGTATGTTTGTCCAGAATTGTGTATCCCTGTTGACCACTAGGGATGTTCTATAGCAAAGAAAATGCCCAGGTAAGGCAACTAAAGTAAAACACCTGATAAGCAGCAGTTATTAAACTACAGTGTCAGTTTCAGCCTGGAAATTGCCTTAAATGCAAGGAAAACCTGAAATATAACTTGCAGATATAGAAAGGCAAATTTTGCTTGGCTTTGCACACAATACCCACAGGAGTGAATTTTGAGCTTGGAAATTTGGTCTACAGTCTGTTCTGAGCTCCGGTCAGAATCTGAATACAAGGAAAGCTACCAAAGTAGCTGAGGGGATTGAAGCAAAATACAGGGTGACTGAGGGCACATCAACAATGTTCTTCCTTGGGGTACAGTGGTTTAAATTAAAGACCATTTTTGAGTAACAAAGAAGTAACTTTATCAGAGTAAGATAAGAGTAGATCTTGATAGTTTTTGGATTATGAATGGAAAGATGCTCTAATTTAGAGCTTCTAGCTTGCGCTCCTCTCAGTTACATAGGATTCATGTTTAGAATCCAGAAGCTGTTTCTAGGTTACCCTTAATTTTGTTTAGTTGCAGAACTGTCTTTGGACAGTTCACTGGGTTTCTCTTTCTCAGCATGTCAGATTCAAGCTGCTTATTCTGATCTTGAAACATCTTTTCTCTCCTTCCATGCCATATAATTTCTGTTTTTTATTTCATGTACTTTTCTTTCAGATGTTAGAGGGATGCTTCTTCCTCTTCTGTGTTTTGCTGATAAGACTAAATGAAGTCTCATAATACTTTGTAGGTAAATTCAGTTTTATGCAGGAACTTAAGTTGCTTTTAAATAAAACACTAGCATACATACTGAACACTGCTGCAACCGAGATTTATCCTTATGGCATTAGCATGGAACTTTTGTGGCAAATTTACTCAGCTGCTGTTTAAAATCTATGAATAAATCAGATTATGTGTGGTGCATATTAGATGTTGCAGTGATACAGTATTATACATAATTAGATGCTAGACACATTGCAAAGCAGTTAAGCAGAACAGAATTTAGGATTGAGTTATATTGTCTCTTTTTATAGTCATATAAATACCTGGCTGGTTTTACAGTGGATAAAGTATTGAAAAATGGCTTTTTTTGCTCATTTTTTAGATTTAACATTTTCCATTAGTATTTCAAAACAAATGTACTCAACCATGATAACAGTAACTAGAGTTCTGGTGTTGCTTAGTGATAGTATTAACTGTTGGATGGAGAATGTTCTTAGCTGATCCCAGTTTCACTGTTCAGGAAGAGTGAGTTTTGGGTTTTAACCACATTTTAAACAGTTAACAAAGTATCTGGAATTCTGGGAGACTTACTTTTGGATTGCTTTGTTACTTGGCTTTGCACTCTCATAGAATCAAGAAAAAACAAATTTGAAATTAAGGTTTTTAATCTGTGGCTTCTTTTGCAAGGTAGGTTTGATGTTATACTACAGATGTTAGTCTTACCAGGTATTTGTCTAATTATTTTTTTAAAACCTCGTTATAGGGAGATTTTTTTTGTTACATTCCCTTTTTTACTTGCTCTAGTGTTTCACAACCCTTTAATGATAGATCTTTCTTGCTGCAGTTTAGACCCTTATTTGTTTTTTCTAAATAAGGATTGCACAACTGGGGATCTGTGCTAATCTTTCAAGGGTAAGGGGACATGGTTCACTTCACTCGTGTATGACATTTAAGCATACACAAAATCTATTGCAGAATGAAGTCTGTGATTTCGGGCAGTGCTCATAAAATATTAAAGGAGCATTTTAAGCAATCACACTATGGATTACTTACTTTGCTCACCTAGGTTTAGTTGTATTTCCCAAATTTATATCTTTTTTGAAGGGATAAAGGAAAGCTCTAATGAGAACCTTTGACACTGAAGAAAAAAGGGTGCATGCATGACTGTATGTATGAATATTTTATATATATAAAATAAATGTGTTATGTTTAGAATTGTCCCAGGTATTCCCAAAGGATCAGCTCCATAAAGTGGAGATTTGGTGTTTTAATCCTGATACTATCTATATGATATATTTTGTATGGCAACAGATAATCTTCCACTGTGTTTCCTAAAAATGTAAGCGTATTGTTTATGTACTGGGTAAGAAAAGGTTCCTGTGTCATCCTTTTTTAACCCAGAACTAAGGGGAATTAATGATGTGGAAATTCAACCAAAAATAATCTGTCTCAAAAATTAATTTCATTGTTTATCAAATTTTCATTGTTGTCTCTTGAAAATAATATGACTCTATTTTAGGATTATAATTTTTCAGTTATGCATCATTGTGATTTTGCTGTGTCCTCTCAATAAATTAAAGAAGCCAAATATGACTCTATCTGAATTAATATAACAAGATCATCAAGAGGAATGGATGTGCCATGGCTGACATTCCTTTGTGGTAAATTACTGTATGGAAGACTGAAATACTCAGTCAGTAAAATATGTATTTCAACATTAACTGGTTTTGAGAAATGGTGTAAAAATTGAAGTTAATTAAAACCATAAAATAAAATAATTTCTCATCAGCTCTAAAATAAGTTTGGGTTTTTCCATTATTATTGTTGTTTAAACTGCTAGTTCCATTAAGGTTTATGTCAGGATGAAATTAATGATGTCCCGAATAGCTTCTGAGCAAAAGGGGAGAAGAAAATTCAGGTAGTCTCTTACATGTCTGTAGCATCTTGATTCGCTTAAAGGCAGCCATTTCAGAAAGACTTAATGGTGCTTAAGCCTGTGTTTGTTTTTAAGGAGATGCTATTATGAATCATGCGTTGACTACTTACATTCTTGGCAAGTGGTTGGGAATGTGATACTTCACAGAAGCACACCAAGGGAGCAATATGTTTAAAGCAGCTAAGGTCAGCAGCAAACTTTTTTCACTGATAGGTAGCACCAGTTGTGAAACTCTAACATTATGAATCTTTTTGTAGCCTTCAAACCAGAGGAATCATTAGACCATTTAACCTAATCTTCTGTACCTGTTGGAGAGATCTTACCCTGTGTTGAACTCAGCACTTTGAGTTTAGAAGAAACCAAACCAAACAAAAAAAAGCTATTCACATTTCAAAGATGTCACAGAAGCTCCACTGCTTTCTAGCACTAACAGTTAATTGGTCTCACTCTATTGAACAAATTTTTTTTTTAAAAATTGAAAATTTCTTTTTCTGCCTTCCTCCATTAAAATGATGGGCCTCTATTAACCAGTATTTTCTTCCCACAAAGAAGCACAGTAATCAAGTCACCATCAATCTTTTTGATTAAGCATGTTCACTTGTGCATTGCTCTAAGATACTTACTTCAATCCTCAAGTCACATTTGTAGACCTTTTAGGTATCACACTTTTCACAGCATCTTTTTAAAAATATAAACTCCACTACTGCATGTAGTATTTATGGTTTTTTACCCTTGAACTAATGAAGTATCAATGTTTTAGATATGTTTCCAAATTAATCGCAGGGTGTGACAGTAGACAAAAGTTACAAGAAACAGTTAATTTAAAAAGTCTTCTGCTTTAATTCCAAATCAGCTCATTCCTATATACAGTTATCTTAGTGATATTACAATAAATATTGTTTGCGTAGGGCTTCTTAACTGTAAATCAAAATGTTTAACAGTACTCAGTGTTACTTATTTCAAACCAAAGAGTTCAGGAAAGAACTCAACTAGAAATAAACTCAACTTCTCTTGAAAACAAAGGAGTTTAAGAACATTTACAATTGCTTTTCTGAATCTTATATCTGAGAGAAAAAGCTATGAAAAACCTCCTGCAAATCTGGTTGTCTTATAATGTCTTCTGTCAGCTGCTCCTGCATTGGCTGTCCAGAGTCTTGTGGCAACTTCTGTGAGAATATCCAAGGCTTATAACAAGATTAATTGAGGGAATTCGGGCAGTTTCAGAGTAAGTATTCTGCATTTGCAAACTAAAAATAATAAAATTCTTTCCAGTTTTGTTCTTATTTTAATAGAACAACAAGCCTACTAAAGGATTCTTATGAACAAAAATCCTGTCTAATTCATTACGTCATTAATTATACCTGAATAATGAAAGATGCTACAGTACTGCTCTTAGTACAATAGCCAGTGTTTGCTACACAGGTGAACCAAATCATATTTCAAGTCATAGCATAACTAACTGAAAGGGATTGATATACAGATGTGTAGATTGTTTTTTACAACTTGCTGAAAAAAAAAAAAGTTTTACTGTTCTGCTCTCAGCTACTTTTACAGCTCTTACTTTGAGCTTCACTTGTCTTTCCTTCTCTTGTTAGATTTGTTAGCATGGGTCTTTCCATTTCTAGTAAGGGTGGCATGGACTTGCAGGTTGAAAACATACTGTGAAAGAGTTATTACTTCAAAAAATTTGTTTCAATAATTCAGCAAGGAAGGAGTATATGGTAGTTTGGGCTTTTTTGTATTTCTAATAGTTAGGCTAAATCTTTTTAATTTTTATTGATGAATTCCCCTAGTTAATTTTGGTTCCGATTTTAACTATCAGCCAGTTTGGATGTCACTGTTTAGTATTAAAACAATATATCTTTGCATGATAAAATTATATGTGGTAACATTCTGTAGTTTAGCTTTGTCCTTACAGAAACCAGTATATTGCTCCCAGTTTGTGAATGGCAGATTTTTCTGAGCCACCAACAGCTTCAGGAATTCTCATGTGGATGTCATCATCAGAAAGCAAACTGTAGTAACAATGACACCTCTGTTGAGGTTGTTATTATGAGCTTTTTCAAAACGTTGTGGTGTTCAGAGATTAATCAATAGTTCGGAAGGAGAGATGTCTGTGAGGTTAAGAAACTTTCTTCTCTACAGTCTGTTTCTTCTTCAGCTTAAGTGCACTTGACATTTTGGAATCAGTTACAGTGAAAGATGCCACAAACAAGTAGAGATGTAGGACAGCCATAGCTGAAGAATTCTGTACTTAGATGTTTTTATCTTCAATATCCTCTTGACCTTGAGGCAGACTTTGTATTTGTTGATAGATACAATAACATTCCTTAATAGACATAATCGCAACAGTTTTCTTTCTGAAATTGAATAGGATTAAATAACTACTTTTATTTCCAGAGGCCAGATAAAGTATTTAATAATTTGTTAAATCTGGCTTAATTTTTAGAAAAAACAAAAGTCTAGATCCACTAATGTTCTTATGTACACTGACATTGTTGTGGGTTGATTGCTTCACTGGAATTATATTAAAAGTTAGGAAAGATCTAAATCAACTTCTCTAATACTGCTTTGGAAATTTTTAAATTTTTTTCTATCTGAACAGGAGAAGATTTCCTTTTTAAAGTGATACCTGATTTAAAAGTTGTCAAGAATTCTAGTTATGAGTTTAACTTTTATCATACTTAATTTTAAGGAATTAAGTGTATGCTTGCAAGAAGATGCTTGTTGATGTACTTGCATTGCAAAAGCTGACTAGTGTGATGCCATATTCTTGGAAATATTTCTAGTGTACTGAATGTGATACAAATTATAAACATTTAAGGTGTAACTTGGGTAGGCATTTAGGAAAACATCTCCAGACTACCAGTGTCCTGGAGCAGTGTTACAGGTAAATTCTGTGCTCTATCAAGCAGCCAGCTAGAATGGAGTAATCACTTCTCGTGGTTTCATAGCAAACAAGTCTGAACCTCCTGAAGGTGAGTGTAGAATTTACCAAGAAAATCACTGCTGTCCACTGAGAGTTTTAAACATGGGACTGGGCTATCAGTTGAAGTTGTAAGGATGACTCACTAATTTAGGTTTATATACAATGTAGAAACCAGTCATTTCTGACTACCACTATCTGTAACTATTTACATTTTCCAAATGCCAGTATATTCACAAGCATATGGGACTATTACAGAATGCATGATACAAATCATGAGTTTTTAATGTCACTGAAGTCTTCAGTATTTCTTGTGATAGTTTCTGACATTAACATTAACGTGTTGGTAGACCTCATCAAAACAAACAAACAATGCAACAAAACAAGCATACACACACAGCTTCCCCCCACCCCAAACTCCCAAAAAACCCTCTGGAAGATGCTTTGAAGGCTAGATGGCGAAGAATTCTGCCCCAGATATTTAGCTCAAGTTTGTGTGTGGTGATAGGAAAGGGTGTAAATGCTGAAAATGTATTAAGGAAAACAGAATACATGGCAATGTGATACACTGGTAATGCTTTACTTTTGCCATGGCTGCATGTTAATGGTTTATTAAAGATCCCTGATTTATATTTTTGTAACTAAATAAAGTACATATTTAGATCCTCCATTAGTTTCTGCATGCTTCTAAAAAAGCCTCAAGTATTTCAATAACAAAATTTAGCTTTGAAATAAGCTTTCATTACTATATGTTGCTGTAATAAAGAAAATAACATACCCCTAAACTTGGCATAGCAACCTGGGTTGCTGCTGGCTGGATGCCAGACATTCACCAAAGCCACTCACTTACTCCCCTCTGCAATGGACACAGGACAGAAAAATTTAACAAAGGGTTCATGGGTTGAGATAAGGACCCGGAAAGATCACTTATCAAATACTGTCACAGGCTAAACAGGCTTGAATTAGAGATATGAAATTCACAAACTTCTCCAATGTGAGTCCGTCTCACAAGGAACAGTTCTCTGAACTGCTGCAAAGTGAATCCATCCCATGGGCAGCAGCTTCCCTCAGACTACTGTGGCATTGGTCACTCTTCCACAGAGTGCAGTCCTCCAAGGACAGGCTGCTCCAGCCTGGGAGCAGGGCCCCTCTCTCCACAGGCTCACAAGCCCCTCTCAGTCATCCAACTGGTCTGGTGTGTGCTCCTCCACAGGCTGCAGGTGGAGCCCCTTGAGCTGCACCACAGGCTGCAGGGGAATCCTAGCTTTGGTGCCTGAAGCACCTCTGCCCCTCCTTCTGCAATTTAATCAAATTACTTTCAGACTTCTGGACATGTAATGAGAAGAGATTCCATTTGAGACACCACTTGTAGCACACAGAAATAAGAAAAGCTGAAGGTCAAAAAACTACCACAGAAAGTGAAGGAAATTACCTGAGTCAACATGGATGAATTCTTACCTTGGTGTCTGCAGAGCTGTTCTCACAAGTTCTTATCCTGCTCTTCTCTGGCCCAAATTACACCTGTGCAACAACTTTTTTGTTTTGATTTTGTCTTAACTAGGTTATCACAGAGACATTACCACCATTTCTGATTGACCATCAGGATGGCTCCATATCCAGGTATTGGCTCTGCTGGACACTGAGCGAGCTTCTGGCAGCTTCTCATGGAAGCCACCCCTGTAGCCCACCCCCACCACCAAAATCATGGCTATGCAGACCCAATACACCAGGTTTATGCCTTTCCATTTTAACAAAGTAATGAGGATGCTGGGCTGGATCCCAGAGGAGAGATGTGTGTTTAAGCAGGGTAAGAATTCACCAACAAGTGCATGTTTAATGAGACATGTTGACTCAGGTAATTTCCTTCACATTCTGTGGTAGTTCTTTGACCTTCAGCTTTTCTTCTTCCTTTGTGCTACAGTTGGTATCTCAGATGGAATCTCTTCTCGTTACGTATCCGTAAGTCTGAATGTAATTTGATTAAAGTAGGCTCTGAATTTAGGCGACAGTATTCATAGTAAGAGGAGATGGAATTAGGGCTGTTATCTCTGACTTTTGTTTTCTTGCTTTTTGTTTTATTTCAAATTACAGTGATGACAAATATTTTTGTTGAGCATCCTGTGCTATAATAGAGGAGTCTCAGAGAAAGAAGAGGCACTGTGGCTTTTTATTTTCTCCTCTTTCCCTAGTGAACATCATTTTCCTCTTCTTGCTCCTTACTGGCAGAGTCACTTCACCCCTTCAGCTGGAGCATACTCCCCCTTTCTCCTTCCTTGCAGCTGTGTTACAGGCTTCTGTTGTCATAGTGACAGTAAGGAACTGATGGGCAAGGAAAATAAATAGAGAACAGCACCAACAAGCTCTTTAGACCCCAGCAAAAAAGCCAACTCTGATATAATTGCTGCCTCACTTGAGCAGAAACCCAACACTTTGGAAATCTGACACTGCTTGACTACTTTCACCTCCTTGTTTCATAATAAAAATGTAATCAAGACCTAAGCTTTTGTAGTTAAATCTTCATGGAGCAGCAGAATGAAGTCATTATGGGGCTAGATGAAGGAGAAGGGCAGAAGACAACTGGGTTTCTGTCTGCAAGTGCTTCATGGTTCTGAATCTTAGTTCCTCACATGTTAAAGCTGGAAATTTAATTGGTTTGTAGATCTTGGGAAATTTCTGATCATATTATATTTTAATTTTGGTTATCAGTTGTGTAGTTGGTTGCGTGCGAAATTCTAACCTCCACTGCTCTGTTGCTGCTGCTATTGCCTATGAACCTGTTGGTATTGAACCACAGCAAAATATTGCTGTCCTTCATGTTAAGAGCCAAATATCCACTGACAGGCAACACACTTACTGATTATTATGTGTGCGAAGGTGACCCTGGCTCATCCTCTTGCTGTGAGGACCCATGTTACTCTTTCTAACAAGACTTGTTTCAATGCAATATTTTCAATTTTTAAATTGAAAATAAAATAGAGAGCAGGGGAAGAGGAAAGCCTTTTGTAAGAATAGGAACTCTGTGTTCATATTACCCTGGTGTTCAAATACTCTGGACACTGTAAAAACAGAGTAGAAAGTTTGTTTCTAGCATGAAGGGACTTAGTGTGGCTGAGTGGACAAGGAAAATTAAGACAGTAAAAAAAATGTGTGTAGTATTAACCATGTATTTTCTATTTTCTTACACAGCTTTCTGCAAGTATTTTGTATGACATACGTAAAATGCTGCTGTCTCATGTTCAAAGTCAAAATCAGGCATACCTCATGATTTCATTTTATTGTTTTTCTTTTTTTATAGCAGTAGTTGTAGTTTATGGCAACTTGTAGGCATAACAGCCACACATTGATATAGCTTCTAGTAGGCTGTCTGCTTTTAGTCTCCACTGGGGAAATTTCTTGATCTCATATCCTTTGCTTTTGATTACTGCCCTCTGCAAAGATTACAGATAGCAGTTTGAAAGTACTGAACAACCCTCAATGCAACTATAACCTGTACCAAGGAAGCTTTGAAAATCATCTTCCATCAGTCTCCCATTCACAGTAGCTTTGCTAAATAATTTTGTTAGTTTCATTCTATTTTCATTCCATTTTATCCCTGCAAGGAGAAATTGGCTTATAAGTAGAGTTCAAAGCACTAACAGGGCAAACTCCACCAGAGCCTTTTGTATTGTGAACTGTTGGAGAGAAAGGAAGCTCCTGCCTTCACTGTAGGCTCAGCATTGTTCAGTATTACAGACTGTGTGTTGCCCATGCCATGCATCAGCCTCACTCACCCTCTTTCCAGCCACCTGTGTAGGGCTGAAGAAAATGGATATTGCTATAGCAAAAGATAGAAATACCAGTGTACACAAATCTATTACCATAATCTAGCCAAAATGTAGTGCAGACAATCTGAATTGCATTCCAAGGATCCCCAGCTGCTTTGAGCAGCTGATGATTGAACGAAGTTGCTGCATCTCTGTACCAATAGTTCCATTTCCCAGCTGCATCGGCCGTGTGCAGGTGTGGAGGAGGCATTAGGGCCAACAGGCAGTCTCCCCTGACAGAAAGCAAATCCCTTCCAACAGCTGCATCTCTGGCTCTGTCCAGCTGATGGTGCTGTATCTCACAGACTCCTCTCCTGAAATCTGAATGTGCTCATCCTCTGGGCTGGTGTAACCAGCACAGCACAGACATGATTGGGTCTGCTAGTTTGCAGTGAGCTGAGTGCTCAGCTCTGTAGGGCTGTAGTGGGGAACAGGCCTTCACTGACCTGTGGGACACTGCCAGCATCTGACACTTCTTTTCTTGATGCAGATACTTTAAACAATAGCCTTGAACCTCTGGTCTTGGTGTAGCTGGTCTAATGACAGGTGAAGTTTTGTGTTCTGCCTGCTTCTGTACTATTCTGTAAGAACTGGGTGACCTTACTTTCTCAAAGCTCTTTGTTTCTGACTAACTCTCTCCACATCTTGCTGTGGCGAGAGTAGGAGAGAATGCAGAAACACTTTTATGCAACTGTTTTTGCTTTGTTGGGATGATGATACCAGTTTTTTACCAATCTAATTGAATGAACACGAATAAAAGGTTTCTTAAGTTGCCTTTTTTTAAAAAGAATATTTAAAAGCTGAATTCATAAGTGTTAGGAACTTTGAGAAAACACAACATAAGCTAATTTTCTGATAAGTCAAACTTTAAGGTGTGTAAAAATTGGATGAAAAATGCCACATAACCTAAAGTTCTGACTGCTAGAAAGGAATTCTGCCATTCAAATATTTTTTAGTATATTACTCTCAGCAGATGTTGGTGGTGGTTTTGGAACAGGTCCACCATGTGAGTGCAACACTGTACTGGATATCAGCATCCTGGCACAGCTAACCACACAATTGAATTTATTTTGTTAATTTTCTTTTCAGCGGCAAATAGCCATTGCACTATCACGATGCCAGGTATAATATTAGATAAAATATTTGGTTTGGTAGCTTGAATAGTAGGTTAGCTAGATGCAAAAATCTGAAATATAATGTACCTGCAATGGTTGCCACACCTTAAGGAGAGCCTAACATACATTTAATAAAAAAAGATGAGTCTTTAATGCACAATGAGCTTAATGCCTTCCATGCTTCTGTCTTAAATTCAACTTAAGTACTTATCTGGATGGCTTAAGTTTGCAGTGTGTTCACCAACCATTCCAATCTTTTTAAATTTAGGTATGCACTCAAATTATTTGAGTAGTATATCAGCTTTTTTGAGTACTTAGAAATGGACACATCTTTTGTGAGTCTGGAGAAATAAAGAGCTCTATTCTACTTTCTGGTCACTGTCTGTCTGAAGATGAGAAGTTAAAAGCTAATACTGTCTACTGCATGTCTTCTCACATATAGAATGCTTTGTTATTCCCATTATGAAATAGCATGTAAGATAAATTTCCAAAAATTAAAAAAGCATGCAACATTGAGTTGATAAAAAATACAGTTTGCTGTAAAACTTTATGCAAAGTGGCTATTAATAAATACAGGAACTGTATATCTAGTTACTCAGCTAGCTTTCCAGAGGAACCAGCAAATACAGTGAAGACATCTTAAGTAGTACTCAGTGTTCAAGTATGGCACATAGTCTTTTCCAGCCTTCATTCAGTATACTAAAAACCTTAGTTTGTAACTGACAAATTTAGGTCAGTTCTCCATTAACTTTTAGACAAGATATCAGAATTAAATGTGCACCTTTATTAAGAGTCATTCCTCAGAGAACTCGACTTTATTGAATGCTCAGATCTAGGCACTTGTCAAACACAAGGTATATAAAATAGTAAAGATTCTGCTGTGAAAGCCCAAGCATATAAAGATATGAACAAAAATCTGCATATAGTAATGTAGTTGGTATTGAGCCAGTGCTAATAGATCAGCACAGAGAGACAGCAACTGCTTCAGGCTCCAGGGCTGCTCTGCAGGTTTGTAACACTTTATACCCTGAACTGCTGCAGTACAGCACATTAGTGCATAGATCTGATTTTTTTTTTCCACCTCTTCACTGAAGCATATGAGAATACTCTACTAAACTGCTTGAATAATTAGAAGAGCGAGGCACCTAGTGATATTACAGTAAGTGATGATAATAAAGTCTGTCTAGGATCAAACTTTCTGTTTGGAGGAGCCTGTCTCTTTTTATGTGAACCCAGAAGGGGAGTGAACATTATGGTAGCTTTTACACAGCAGTTAAATACCTTAGCTGAACTGTGGCATTTTTACTGGAAAGAACATAATGTCTCTCCTTCTTGTTCATCTGCCAGAGAAAAGAAGTGATTGATTCTTTGTTCAGTACTTTATTTAGTATATAGATGAACACTGTAGAGGAGAGAAATATTAATTTGTTACAGCTCCTTAAGAAATAAAAATAAGGATAAGTGGGATAGACTTTAAGTAATAAACCAGTGATAGAGTTCTTCCATCTCAGGATGTATTTTTAATTTTGTCTTTTTTTGCCAGCTTTTCTCCTCCTGAGAAAAAATGCCAGACTTTCTTGGTATTCTTCTCCTTTGTAGCACTTTCTAACGAAAATTGTGCTTTTACCTCCATGTACTGGGTTGACCCCAGATGGATTCCAGTCACCCACCAAAGTCTCTCTCTCACTCCCCTCTGCACCTGGACAGGGGAGAGATAATACAAAGAGTTCATAGTTTGAGAGAAGTACCGGGAGAGATCACTCATCAGATACTGTCATAGGCAAAACATCCTCCAAATCGGAGGATATTATTTGAGTTTATTATTTAAAAAAAATCAGAGCAGGATAGTGGGAAGTAAAAACAGACCTTAAAACACCTTCCCCGCACCTCTCCCTCCTTCTGAACTCTACCTCTTCTCCAGAGGGGAACAGGGACACGGGTATTGGGGGTTATGGTCAGTTAATCACATGTATCTCCTGCTGCTCAGGAAGAGGAGTTCTTCCCCTGCTCCAGCATGGGGTTCCCCTCACAGAAGATACTCTTCATCAACTTCTCCAGTATGAGTCCATCCCATGGGTAGCAGTTCTCTAGTATGGGGTACAATCTTTCAAGGATTGGCTGCTCCAGTGTGGGCTCCTCTCCACAGGTCTGCAGGTCCCTGCCAGGACCCTGCTCCAGCACGGGCCTCCCACAGGGTCACAGCCTCCTCTCAGGCATCCACCTGCTCCAGTGTGGGTCTCCTCCGTGGGCTGCAGGTGGATCTCTGCATCCCTGTGGATCCCCATGGGCTGCAGGGGCACAGCTGCCTCACCATGGGCTGCCCCATGGGCTGCAGGGGAATCTCAGCTCTGGTGCCTGGAGCAGCTCCTGCCCCTCCTTCTGCACTGACCCTGGTGTCTGCAGGGCTGTTCCTCTCAAGTTCTCACCCCACTATCTCTGGCTACAATTACAACTGTGACTATGCTTTTTTTTTTTTTTTTTTTTTAGTTCTCCTTAACTACGTTATCACAGAGGTGTTACCATCATTTCTAATTGGCCAGGGGCATGTCCATCCTGGAGCTGTCTGGCATTGGCTCTGCTGGAGATGGAGGAAGCTTCTGGCAGCTGCTCCCAGAAGCCACCCCTGTAGCGCCTCTACTACCAAAACCTGGCCATGCAAACCCAATACACTCCATTACTGACTGTCTCTTGGGCTTTGTGTGTTTAATCAAACAATATTTAATTTATAAATATTTAATATAATATAAATATTATTGTTATAAATATAATTGAATATGCTATTGACAGGTGGAACCTTTAGTGCTAAAGATTGTGCAGCATTGGATGGATATTCTTTTTTTTCCTCTGAAAGGGAAGAAGAATAGATCAAAGAAAAATGAAAGATTATCAAAGACAATGTGCAGTGTTTCCTTATTTCATATATTTATGTGTGTCTTTCTAATTTCAAGTTGTAAATTGGTTTACTGATTGCTTGAAATTTAGATGTATAAATTAGTCATCTCAAGGAAAAAATCCATTGCAGTATTTTGTTTGACATATATCTAGAAATCATAATGGTATACAACATTCACTAATAATCAGAAATGTTAGCATTTGAAATAATCTTCACACTTTGTTTAGTATAAAACCATATGTACTTTCATAGAGAACTTCAGCAAAAGTTTTAGAGATAGTGTTGTTACATGTTCTTCTGGCAAAAAGAACTTACATGCAGAAAAACATCAAAGTAAAAGTATAATGATTAAATTATTTGAATGTGTTCTCTAGTGACCTACAATGCTTTTCCTTTTTGCTCTGACTCTGGCACTTCTCTTGTATTAAATACGTTCTTATAGTAATATATAAATTCTATTAAATGGAAGTGCCTCTAGCAGTTATGTTACAAGCAGTATAAACTTCCATTGTGATTATATATCTGTTAGTTCAAATGTATTTACAAGGTTTTTATATTTCCCTTTTTTATACCTTTTCTTTTAATGGCAGTAATTTTGTACACTTTAACTTGCTTGAAGTAAAGTGCTTAAGTTAAAAGCCAAGTAAATGGAAAGCCCTGAATTATTTTGAGCTGTTTGCAGCCTATTCTCTGGTGATCTTCTGTCAACTTTTTGTGTCACCATACTTGCTAGTACAGTGGAAGTTCTCTCTGCCGGCTTCAGTGTAATTTAATGGCAGAAGCGAATCTTGTGTGAAGTCCTAAATAGCATGTATCCCCTTGTAGCGGGTGAGTGAGTAGTAAAATACCACCTGCAGTCTCCCTTAATGCTGCCCAGCCAGAAGTAGCCAACACCACTACAGAGCCAGACACCTGCTGTCTCCATCCAGAGGACCCCCATTCCCAGAACTGCTTTCCAAGAGGCCAGTGCTTTGGCCCTTGTCTTCACAGAACCTAAAGCCATTCCTGAGGTTGATCATTTCACCTGCTGCAAGATTTTTGTGAGCTCTTTAGTATTCCAGAATGAAAAAAGTCCTGTGAACACAGGAACTGCCTACCAAAGTCACAATCCCAGGTTTTTGAGAAGACAGAAACCTGTACTGTGTGGCCTGTTATCCCACTTGATGAAAGATTACTTTTATGAAGGGATCAGGAGTGGACCTGAACAACCATTCCTTGTGATTTCAAACCCAGCATTCCAGTGAAACCTTAAGAATCTTGAATTTGCTAATAAGACGTACAGGCAGCTTGTAACCTTACTACAGACTTCTTGGACTTTCTTTTTGGTTTAAATAAGTGGATTTGGATCAGATCTGTTCTGCTTTTATTTTTGCTCTTCACTGGTATATAAGAAAATGTTCCACTTTTTCATAATTTATTTTGCATATCCTTTGGAAAAAATCAAAACAGAGCTGCTTCAAATAGAAATGTGACATGAGGTGTGTAAAATGTTTCCAGTTTTTTTAATATAAATGTTACAAATCTCCCCCTCCCATTCATAGTGGTGCTATCTGTTCTAATACAGAGATGTAATCTTATTTAGCCAAAGACTAAGAAGATTTCTCTATTTAGTAGCAATTAGTCTTTGTGGCTGAGCCTTTCTGATTTACTAGCCTTCAAAACAGTTACTGGTTGTCATTGAATCTGTCTTTTTTTTTGTATGTGAGTATGCTCAGCTTTGTGATTTTACTCTATTTTCCTCACTGAGTCAACATATTTCTTAGTGATTTTGGGGACCACAACTGAGCCTATTTGAAGAAGTGCTGTATATGCCTATAAATAATGGTGACTGAGTCTGATTGTTTGCACATCACCCCAAAATGCCAAAATCACTGAACACAGTGAGTTTGAAATTTAAAACAATAAAGGATCACTAAAAGGTCAAAGTACTTGCTTTTGTTTAAAAATTCTGTCATTGAATGGTACAGAATTTGTATCAGAAATACTTCTAGCTAAGAAATATTGGGGGCTTCATCAAGGATAGCTTTCTGCATAAAGTGACAGAAGGCCCAAAACATTACTGCTAAAATTAATTTATGCATTAAAATAGTTTCATATATCTCCTGGATGCCTTAGATCAGTGTGTGTGTGGACTGACTGTACATACCAAAAAGCAAAGCAAGCTTAGACTCTGGTTCATCATGTATCCAGCTGGGATTGGGTACACTCACTGCTGAAGGAGGAGAGAAGCAGCAGAGTGCAGTAATGGGATCTTCAGTTTCTCCCTTAGTGTCTCATCAGGATGTTGTGAAAAATTTCAGATCTTAGACACAGTCAATAAAATAACCAAGACATTGGTTAGTGAAGCTGTGAGAGGAAATTACATCCTTGACTTTATCCTGCATAGAGTTTTGTTCACAAGATGCACATCACAACAGCAACCATTGGGTTCAACATGCTGTAAAAACAACAGGAAACAAACAGCAATCCACAACACTTCAAGAAGGAACACTAAACAAAAATAAAGATGCTTACTAAAAAGAGCCTAAAAAAGGTCAGCTAAGAGAAGGAAGTTATAGCAGGTGGTATGAAAGCTACTTAAGGACACCATATGTGATATTCAAGGCCATCGCCCACCACCTGTCGTGACAGGCTTGAGAAAAAGCAAGAGAAAGACAGCAGAGCCAGACAACAGAGTAAAGGAAGTTGTTAGAAAGTAGTAGGTGTCTTTTTAAAAACTGAATTCACACCCAGATGATGTATTAAACATATTTAAATGTAAGAATGTGGTGAGACAGGCGAAGGAGTGTTTGAGCAAATGTTATATAGAATTAAAACTGAATAGGTCTTACTTTTGAGGCACCAGGAGCAATGTGTCTGTCACTCTTTTGAGCCAATGATCTTGGTGTAGAATGAGTATTTAGAGAGGCCTGTTTCAGAGAAGTTAAATAAATCCTTTTTATTGGTGTTAGCTGTGGAAAAAATACTATGGAGAATCCCATGATGCAGCACTTCTTCCTGGCTTTTCTGAAAGGATATGTGAAATTGAAGTGATTTAATGGTCGTGCAACAAAATAAATTTATAAAATAAAGTCACAAGTACCAGATTTTATTCACCTAAACTTTCTAAAAGAATTTAAGGGAAAAAATTGTCCATATTACTGACAATGATGCATAGCTACATGCTTTTCAAATTGCCTTATGGTCAGAGACTTTGAGGTTAGATAGTGTGAAGCCAGTTTTTTAAAGCAGTTCTTAAATCATCCAGGGAACCACAAGCCTCTTATCCTGTTGTTTGTTTTAGGCAGTTCAGCACAAATTATGATGCAAAATAATATTTGTGGATGCTTGATAACCTGTGATCTGAATGGGGCAGATAAACAGAAGGTTTGCAAAGAGGAAGCATACAAACATTTTGGAATCTTTGAAGATGTAGGAAATACATGGATAAGGATCATGCTACAGCTGATGTGGTTTCCTTGAGTTTCCACCAAGCTTTTGATAAAGCTCCTCTCCAAAGGGGCACATAGACAAAACATGAAAGATGAAGCCCCAGAACAGATAAGTAGATGAAGAGAATGCAGCAGTTCTCAAAACAGAAGTCACAGCTGGAGGCTTGTGTTCCATAGATGGTCAGGTAAGAAGAATGAAGTGATATCCGAAGGTTTCTTGATGGCTACGTGGATATCATCTGCATTAAAGACTAGAGTTGGGTGCAGTGTAATCCTAGATTGAGTGATTTGTCAAAAATGACAGGCATCTTAGACAGTTGTCAAGTGATGTACTTAGGAAAAAATAACCAGTCAAAATTCACCTGCAAAATGGTGAGCTCAGAACTGACTGTTACCAAGCAAGAGTAAGATTTTACAATATGATGAATAACCATGAAAACAACATTTTAGCACTCAGCAGCAATCAAAAAGCAAAATTGTGGCAATTATTAGGGTAAAAAGTGCAAAAGAACAACCATTATTGCACCTCTGTGTAAGTCCAGAGTTCATGTTTTCTTGAATGCAGTGTTATATAGAAGTAGGTAGTTGTTTGATGTGACCAAGTACAGTTTGTCCTATGGAAGGAATTTGACTAAACTTATGAGTAAGAGAAATTCGTCTGTATATACAGTCAGGTGAACATTTATGATTGAAGACTTATGCAGAAAGTGGTATCTGCCTTTAAGTGATTATTGTCATTAGCATTAATTGGATTTGCTTAAAATCCAGGAGGTAATACTCCTTTGTGGTAGGCAACACTTATGCATATTTCCCAGTTTTATGTGAATTTTTGATTTGTCAGCACACAAGCATAGTATGAATGAAAAAATAAAAGAGAGTCCTAGTCATAAACAGCTTCCAGTTTTTTGCAGTTTTCTACAACATTACAAGTGTTGCACATTAATAGAAGTTCTAAAGTTTTTAAATGGGTTTTCTTTCTCTGATATCAAATTCTTTGAAGCAGTTTCCCCAAAAAAGAATGGAAAAAATAGTAACATCATTTTGTGTCCTGAGATCTTTGCAGTATTGCTTTTATTCTAATGAACCATTCCATTTTATTGCATTCACCAGCCACAACTTTTTGCTCTTGGTCAAATTGCAGCTACAAATACCTTAATTGGCACTAAAAATAACATTTGGTTTTTCCCTTACAAGATCCTAAACCAAAATTAAACTCCTCTGCTTTGACTGCGGGGTACACCATGGAAGATTCATCCAGTATCAAGGAGAAGAAAAGAGCTTAAACTGGCTGAAAAATCTGAAGGGCGTACATCCTGTTTCATCTGAAAAGAGAAACCAACCCAAAGCCAAAAAACCAAAACCCAACAGAATTACAGAATTACCATGAGCAACATCCAGACAGCCAACTGTGGGACTTAAGCAGGAGAGCCAGCTGCCATACTTGAGTAATGATAAGCACATTATATGGATTCCTCAAGCTGAGTGGATATTCTTTGACTCCGTTTCCCTCAGTATGCGATACATTTTTTTTCTTTTTTTTTTTTTTCCCTGTTCTAAAAGTTTGTTCTTATAATATTCAGGGAGGACCTGATTTTAAAAAAATCTATAGCATTCAAAAATCCCAGCTTATTCTCATTGGCAAACTTCATTTTGCATACTGTAGAACTTCATATCCCTTAGACTTGCAGACACCTAAGTAATCAACCTCCCATTTTTCACTGTCTTATAGGATGCTGTCTCACAATGTTTCCATCTGTCATTGTCTGAAGGAACTGAAATAGTAAAGATAAACTCGAGGAAGCTTGTATTTTCCATCATGGAGTTGCCAGCAGTGTCTTCATGCTGATGGTTAGTCTAGTCAGGAGGAAGTCAGCTCTTAGTCTGTGTTAAGTTTCATATTTAATTTCATTGTGCTGGTCTGATGATGAATACAAAGTAACTTCCTAATATAATAGAACTCAATAAAAGTTAGCTTATTGGGTGTCTTCCTGACAATATTTTTTTATTATTTTTCATTGTTTTCTGGTTTTTTTTGAAGATAGAAACTGGCTGCACTGACTTTTTATTATCACAGTTCAGTAAGCTGCATGTATAAACAGAGTCTTCTTATTTCATTTAAAGTCTCCTTTTTGACATATTTCTACCTCTGTTCTGTTAAAGAAACATGAGTTTGAATGGAGAAAACACTTAAATCTTTCAGACAAGATAAGATAGGCTGTTAGAAAATTACTTTTTCTTTTTGTTCTAACTTACCTTCTGAGGCTGCTCATCCCTGCTTCCATATCATACTATCAGTCAGGGTAGTGTGACTGTCCACCTGCATGGTAAACTGCATCCAAAAAGGAATCTATGCCAAAAAGGAAGAACTCTGAACAGTCCTTGAGGAAGGGGTTCTTATTAAGGCTGAAAGAAATGCCTATGAAATTGTGACTGTGACTGGAAATTGTATATGTGCATTCCATCTGGAAGACACTTTGCTTAGTCTGAAGGAGCACCAAGTGCAGACTAAACAGGTTAGAGTCAATTGCTCCTGGTTAATTGGATTATGTGATCAATTAAGCAATTTGTGGAGCAGAGGTAGGTCTTAGGAGGAAGAGAGGTGACAGACCAATATGGAACAGGAGAAGTATCGTCAGCTCTTGTGGAATTAGAGCAAGCTGTAGGTATAGTTGTGGCTAGAGTTAGTGTAGTTCAAAAGCTATTCCTATCATTGTTGCATAAGTACTTACTCAACATACTGAGATTGCTTGCATAGTGTATATTCCTTGCATTTTTTAGAATTGCTTGGCTTTGTCATAACAAATCTTTTCTGTCAGTGAGAAGAATTATTAGAACCAAATTTGTATCTATTGAAATTTTATCAGGCCTCCCTACTGACTTGAAATGTAGAGAAAAGTTCAAAAGTTGGGTCTTGTTTGGGGTTTTCTATAAAATAGTGGATTTTGTTTATTAGTAAAAATCATCTGATGAGCAGACTCATGTTAAGAAACACCTTCCTGTGTACCAATATTGCCCGTAAAAGAGACTGATTCTTCTCAGGTGTTGCAAGCATCTAGTCAGAGCTCATCATCTCCATTTCCTTTGTGGTTAATGGAAGGGGAGAGAGAGAGATGAAGTCCTTCAGATTGCATTTCTATCCCTGCTGGTTTAGGATGAGATAAACTGCTTTCTGAAGAAGAAAGTGTCTTTTGGGTTATCAGAGGGAGCATAGGTCTAAGTATGCACTAAGTATTTTCAGGCAGCTAAAGCTGTGGGAGGCAAATCCCACTGAATATGTCATTTGTTAAGGTCATTGTGTGGGCTGTGACATAAACTTTATGGTGTATGTTTCTTTTATAACTTTCATTTATATTTTAGCATGGCTGTTGTAATCAGGTAGCCTTGCTGGTTATATGAACAAGCAGTTCTCTTGGCTCCTCTGCATGCCACGTGCATGGGAAATCTATAGCAAACTGTACCATTAGTGAAAAAAAAAAAGTGTTACTTTCTTCTGTTAGGTTGTGAAACAGCTCAGATATCATCTTGTTTTCACATGAGGAGGCAGAAATTAAGTCTATTTTATTACTCTTTCAAGTCAAATCATACAAATCTTTTTGGAATTTCTTTCTCTGCTAACTTCTGTGAGAGTCCTCCTTTTGCCTGCCAAAACTTTACTGTTCTGGAATTATGCTAAGAAACACAGCACTACAAGCTTGAACAGTACAATAGGTTTATGTAATAGCTTTGGAATATTTTTCCTGTTATTTTCCATCTCTTTTCTTATGTATGCAAACGAGGTGTTAGCTGTTGTGATCACTGATACCAACTGAGCAAATGTTTTCATTGAGCTTTCCATGCCAATGCACAGGTATGGCTTTTGTTTTTCCTGAGCTGATAACAGCTCACTTTACCCCTACCAGCGAGCTGTTTGAATTAATCCCTTTTGTGTGCATTGCTTTGCATTCATAAGCATCTAATTGCATTTGTTCCTGATGTTGAATCACTGGTAGCTCCCACACATGGAACAGTAGATACTACTCAGATACTAGAATACAGGGCAAAGAATAACCAAAATTGCTAAAGGACTGCCACTCTAGCTCCTCAAGAGAACTAGGTAGAGTCTTGTATTTGTCTCCTGTGTTGGAGGAAAGTCAGCATAGTTCTGGCTTCCTTCCAGTCAGGCATTTATCTCAATACCTACACATGGGAAGACTATATTCATTCTGCCTTTTGACAGCTTCACCATGGTCTCTTCAGGCCTTCTGCTCTCCTGAGCTACTTAGGATAAGGAAACTTTTGGATTTGACTCAAAGCATTGGTTATCTTAAGCCCCATCCTGGCTTCTGCCCTGTTTTTTTTCAAGTAATCTCAAACCAAAGAAGGGTGCTTGGCTGCACACCATGCTGTAATTTCACTGAGATTTGGGGATCTCAGATGCTTAAAGAACAAGTTAGGCTGTTTTGCTGAAGCATAGATTAAAGTAGTGTTATTAACAAACAGTGCTGTTCAGGTCAACAGAGGGCTGAGAAATTTTGCAAAACAATGTATATATATTTGCAGTGAAATTCACCTATTTTAACACAAATACTTCCATGAAAATTCAAATTAGATCTCAAGATGAAACACTGATGTTTTGTTTATAGCATCTTTCACCATTCATATCTGCCTTCAGTTCTGATATTTTATGCCTTCAGGATGACACAGACGTTATTTTTCCCACATCCCATATGTCCAAATCACATATAAAGATATTTAGCTCAAATACCATGGGTGCGAAACATTCCACACTGTGGGTCCAGGGTGACGTTTGGCGTGTCTTTAATGTGCTGTGGTGTTCAATTACAATACAGCAAATTTATTTTTATGCAGCCTTCTTCATTGAAAGTATGGAAAATTGCTTTGCAGTGAGTCATCTGACAGCTAAAGAACTAAAAGTCTGTAGTGATATTTAAAGAGAAAGTGGCTCAGAGCTGACAGAGTTCAAGACAGAAAAAGAAACAGAAATTAAAGAGAGGGCCTCCAACCATGGAGAAAATAGCGACAAAGGCTGGTTAGGGGGAGGAGTGATGAGAAAGCCAAACACGCTGAGAATGTCTGAGACAGTTCAGGAGATTATGCATATCATTCTGAAACAAGCATTAGACTTCAGATGTTTCTCCTGTATCACACCAGCCTTAGCCAATCAAGGTTGCTTTGACCCTAAGAGAATGGTGTAAATCCAAATAAGAGTACTAGGCTCAGGGCACTGTAAGGAATTTAGAAGAATGCAGGTATAGGTCGAGGGAAGGATTAATGTTTTAACTTTCTAGAGCAAAAATTAGAATGTGGTGTTTTCACCTTGGCTGAATGCCAGGCATCTACCAAAGCCATTCTGTTACTGTCCTCAGCTGGACAGGAGATAGAAAATATTACTAAAGGTTCACAAAATAAAGGCCAGGAGAGATCACTCAGTGATTACTGTCATGGGCAAAACAGACTCAGCTTGGGGAAACTAATTGAATTTATTACCAATCAGAATTAGAGCAGGATAGTAAAAAGTAAAATCAAATCTTAAAAGCACCTTTCTGTGCTCCCCCGAATCTTTAATCTAAAGTTAAAGGCTTAACTTTATTCCCAGTTCTCTACCTCCTCCCCACAAGCAGCACAGGGAGATGGGGAATGAGGCTCTTCATCTCCTCAGGGAAAGGAGTCCTTCTCCTTCTCTGGCATGGGGTCCATCCCATGGGAGGCAGTCCTCCAGCATGAGTCCTTCCCATGGACTGCAGCTGTTCATGAACTGCTCCAGCGTTAGTTCCTTCCCACAGCATGCAGCCCTTCAGGCACAGTTTGGGTCCTCTGTGGGGTCACAAGTCCTGCCAGCAAACCTGCTCCAGCGTGGGCTCCTATCACCACAGGACCACAGATCCTGCCAGGAGCCTGCTCCAGTGTGGCTTCCAATGGGGTCACAGCCTCCCTCAGGCCTGCACTTGCTCAAGTGAGGGGTCCTCAACAGGAGGATCTCTGCTCCACCATGAACCTCCATGGGCTGCAAGGGCACAGCTGCTTCACCATAGTCTTCACCACAGACTGCGGGGGAATCTGCTCTGGCATCTGGAGCACTTCTTCTCCACTGACCTTGGTGTCTGCAGAGTTGTTTGACTCACATATTCTCACTCTGCTCTTCTCTAGTTGCAATTGCATCTGCACAATAACTTTTTTCCCCTTCTTAACTATATGTTACATATATGTTTATATATATATGAATAACTATGTTACCCCAGAGGCATTACTGCCATCACTGATGACTCTGCCTTGGCCAGCAGCAGGTCCATCTTGGAGCTGGCTGATATTGGCTCTTCTGGACACAGGGGAAGCTTCTAGCAACTCTTCACTGAAGTCACCACTGTAGCCCCTGTGACCAAAATCTTGGCATGCAAACTCAATACATAAAAGAAAACTGGCATTCTGCAATCCATGATGTTTAAATGTGTGGGGATTTTGTTAGAACATGAATAAGGGAGTTCCAGTTAGTTAGACAGCAGTTTTTATAGACATGAATATGGACTTCAGCAGCAGTGCACTCAGAGGCAAGATAGTTTTTTGCTTCTGGCCAAATCTTCTTTGGCTAGTGCTAGAGGGGCTAATTGTCAGAAGTGAGTGTGTGGGAGGCGTAATCAGTTCAGGGTCAAAGATTACTTTAGAACTTGGGCTTTGTATATAGGGTTAAGGTCTGAGTAAAGAAGCACAAAAGCTGTCTTGAAGAGCAAGAGGTACTTATTTCCTGTGACATCTGAGGCTTTTGAAGAATTAGGTAGTAAGGAAATGATAACGTAGCAAGGGAACAGAACTAAGGCGGGCTGTTAAAGAGATTAGAGATTACTTGCCAAGGTCACTGTTGCCTTGCATGCTTTTCCTATAAAGTTGATGTGCAAAACTGAGCTAGCAGTAAGATATCCCAAAGGAGGAGAATGTTTAAGGAGGAGAAAAGAGATGAGTCAGAAAATATGCCTGGTGTTTTTAAAGCACAGCACTGTCATGAATGGATATCATCAATATAAACACGATCATCTTTCATTCTAAATTATGCACATTCTTCTTGTGGTCTTGGTCAACTCTACCAACTGGTGATGTGGGACTTTTTGGGGGGCTCTCTTATGTTATGTCACCCAGTCTGCCCATACTAGTTTTTTGCACTGGGCATTCTTTTGACCTCACTCTGTATAGAACCATATTATCTGCCTTAAGAAAGTAAATGGGATGTAAAGTATGTAGCATGAAGGAGGATGCAGTCTTTATTGAAAGCAGAAGGGGAAATAGCATGTCTTTTTAATGCATTCAGAAAAGTTGACTTTGACATTGTAGTACTAAAAGACATTGTAAGCATAAAAGTAAGGTTAGAGCCACTCAGGTATCCCAGAATTTGGAAGGGTGTCATATTTCATTGTATGCAGCTCTAAAATGCTTATTACAGATCTTCTTATTTACAGCTCTCATGTCTCTTTTGAATCTGCAGAAGAGGAATATCAAGGGCAAACCAAGAGAAAGCGCATTCGAAGGAAGAAACAAAAGAGCAGTTCACAAATCTCTAGTAATTTCCATGGAGAACAAACAGATTTGGGAATGCAAGAGACTGTTGTTCAAGATAATTTACAGCTGCAGCAAACAGACGGTCCCAAAATAAGCAAAAACAAAAAGAGGAAAATGAAAAAGAAGCGACAGAAAGAAAAAAAGAAAGCAGCTGGCTTAGTAACAAAAACTACCAGTGTGGATTTTACATATCAGCCTGACAAAAGCAACAAAGAAGAAGCAGCAGGCTTAAAAGACATAGGTGAAAAGGCAGATAGCATTCTGGACTTCCTGCAGGCAACACAACAAATTTATTTTACTGACAGTATGTACCACTCTTTCTCATTTCTTTTTATGAGTATTACCACACAGGGGAAAATGGATATGCATTTATTACCGCTGTAAAATGGGACAAATCTACTAAAGAAGTGTCTCTCTTGAAGAGAGGCACGTGAGAAGAAGTAAGGCATGTGAGTACCTAGTATTTGTCCCACTTTCTGGTCTGTACATGAATATGCAAGAATTCACATCAATAGAAAAAACCTGTGGTCCTCTGTCTTTAAAAATATACATGATGTTCCTCACTCTTCTCATAAACACTCAAATGCACTTGGGACAGGTGGTTAAAATTCCTTTTCCCCTCTGCAAGCAAACATCCAGAATGATTACTTGCTTTCAGAGAACTTCAAATAAGGGCAATTGCTATCCTAAACTAGTATCTCATGCTTAGTATCTCTGAACCAATCTACTTTTCTGAATGCTCTGTGTCCCAGGAGATTATTTGAATTCTATAAGGAAATCTAGACAAACAGCATGTACAAGAACAGGGAAGATACTATTGGCACTAGGAAAGTATATGGGCATAAAATGCTTGTGAACAAGTTGAATGGGAACTGATGCTCAATGCACATTCCCTAGTACTTTTTTGAAAGAATTGCATGGATTTATCCCTAATGGTCTATCCAATGTTCATTGGTCACTGTGGAGCTGAATGGAGAATATTAAATAGTTTACCTACCTGTATTAGTACATCTTGAGGCAGTGCTGTCAGTCTATAAGTACCATAAAACTCATCTTTTGGTTACAGAATTACTGTAAAAACCTTGTTAAGATGACATCAGGGATTTCATGCTAACTTTTTCAAGATTTATACATAGAATTTTCTTTGCTTAACGTTAAATTTTCCTGCTGCATCAGGTCTTCATACTAAGCCTAGCAGTTGAAATCTATCCTACTTTCTGGCTAAGGTATTTCCATCACCAAAATTAAGAATTTTACTACTTCACCATATGGCTAAGTATATGCAAGCTAAGCTACTTGCATTTGCTGTAGTGGAACCCCACAGTGACCAAGCAAGATTGCAAATTCTTCAAGTTCTGCTGTCAGTACATGACCCAGAACAGAAACCTGATTAATTGTCCACAGCTGTGTTGCATGTTGATTTTTTAAGAAAGTGTTGTTGAACTTGCAGCTTTCCTGCAAGTCAAGTTCAGGTTTTGGTAGTGTTTGACTGACTGGCTCTAGTTTCAAACCAGCAGATTGGAGTGTTGAGCCAGTGAGGACCTTGGAATCCACAGAGGGGAACTCTTAGTTGAAAGGAATTTCATCTACAGATGAGATATGACATCTATAAATCAGAGTGTGACTAACTTTCTTGTTAGGCAAATCCCAGTTTTTATATAGACCTGGCATTAGGCTGTTTGCCTTTTCTAGTTGAATGACTTTAACACTCCCAAATTTTTTTAGATAAAATTGGAAGCCATTGCTTTTAGCTGCATTTTCAAATGGTCACATTGGAATATACTTCTAGTACATATGTTAAAAATCTGAATGGGGAAAATTCTGTACTTCTCAGGTGTCTTGCTGGTAAAAAAAAGAATTAAAGGGAGTCTGGTTAAAGGGGCAATGGAATGAAAGAGTGAATTCATGGTTTAGTGCTGTATAAACAGTTGTATTGGGTGTGGCTGAACTGGAGCTCATTTGTGCACAGCAGCCCTCAGAGTGCTTTGGAAAGGTGTTGATAAAACACCAGAGTTCTGGCTACTGCTGGGCAGCTGGCATCTTATCAGTGCTGTCTCTCCAACATTCCCCTCCATCAAGGGGCTGGGAATGGACAAGATCCTGGGAGAGGGCACAACCACGCCAGCTGATGCAAATTAGCCAAAGGGATATTCCATACCAGATGACATCAGCTCAGATACGAAAGCTAAGGGAGGGAGGAAGAACAGGGGCATTTGTTCTTTTACAATGTTTGCTTTCCAGAGCAGCCACTACATGGGCTGAAGCCATGCTTCCCAGGAAGTGGCTGAACATCACTTGCTGGTGAAACATAGAGAATAAACCCTTCTTCCTCTTTAATTATGTGTCTGCAAACATCTGGTAGTTTTGGTTGAGTTTTTTGGTGGTTTTGGGTTTTTTTAGCAAATTGCCTTATCTCAAATCTTTGAGCTTTTTTCATCTCATTTTCTCTGCCCTGTCACCTGGGAAGGGGAGTGATGGAGCACCTTGATAGGCACTTGGCATCCAGCCAAGGTCAACCCATTACAACATGTCACTTTCTCTGTGGTCTTGCATGCTGCAATAGTTGCTTTTTAAATAAAAACATAAAGGGGGAATAACAAAGTAGTGGTTTGCCTCCAGAAGTACTTTGCAGTAGTTCCACAGAGTTGTTTCTTTCACCAAATGTCTGTGCAGTTCATAATATACAGTGTGTAGGAAGCAAAAACACAGTGCTTTGGCCACAGTACAGTTTCTTCTTCACACCTTCTTTCTCTGCTAACTTTGAAAATTTGATCCTTCTTGCAGTCCTGTCATTATGAATTCTATTGTCCTTTTTACTTACTGATTTTTGTTGTTTTTGCTTTACCATTGTTTTAATATTTAACAAAAAACGTTTAACAAGTTACTCTTTAGTACCTGATATTTAGTTGTAATTTGTGCTAAAAAGGAAGATGCTGTCTTAGGAAAAAAATTGTAATTAGGAAAATTCTCTGAGTTCACTGAATATTTTTAACATAGTTTTCTAACTGTCTTTGCAGAGAAATCACAATGCAGAGATGCTGCTGTAAATTCAGCAACTGCCCAAGAGCTCTTACAATGTCTTGAGTTTCGCACCATCTCTTCCTCAGATGTGACTCATCTGCATCGACTGAAATCCCTTGTATTGCTACAGGATATTGAGAGATTGAAGGTTGCTTTGAAACAATTCCAAGAACAATCTATGTTGTCTCCTGGTAGGTACTATTCACTCATGTTCACACACTGATATTTTGTGTGAATTACAATTCACACAGCTTTATTTTTTTTTTAATTAGGAAGCTGTAAATAATGATGTAATAGTAAATATATGCTTATACAAGATATGAAGACATAATTCCCACCAAAAATACAGTGATATCCCTATTTCCCATTTGTTTACAATCAATATAGAAGCTTTTCTCACTTTGCAGAAACTACAGAATATGACATGATTCGAGGGTTTAAACCAATATTTTTAAGATTTAATCATAATTAAAGCATATTTTTAATACATTCTCATGGCAGACTTTTTAAATTGCAGGAATTAACTTGTTTATCGTGGAGATTTCAGTCCTCCAGCTAAGGATTAATTTTACATGCATAAAAATCAATAAAACTCATTATTTTATTTCTTCCTGGTCACCACGTGATTTCTTTAATACACAGACTTTGCAAGCTAAACTTTGATTTACCGTTTAGTTTTGTTTAAATATAAACATCTGGTTTAAGTTTCTAAAAAATACTCTTGATAATGCAAAAATTTACTCTTTATAACAAATATTATTCTGAAGTCATTCATAAAAAGAAAAATTACTGTGTTACTAAATTTTTTCATGCCTGAGGCACAGGCTCCTTCTGTTCTCTATTACAACCCCTATAATTTTTAGTAGAGTCTCTTCTTGTACAGTTAATAGTTCTTCAAGTAAGTGTGGGATCAGCATGTAGTCCACATGAGGTATAATGATTCATTTTTCATGTAGTCTTCATTTAAACAGTCATTGCTACCAGTCATTAGAACTTGTGTTGCAGCATCAAACAAAAATCTACAAGATGTGCTGAATTTTCTTGCCTCCCAAAGAATTTAATCAGAGTTGAGGGCAGTTAGCTACAGCATGAGAGAATCTCAACCATTTTAGGTCGTACTCTGTCTTTTGAAGAGTAACAGCAGAGATGGTAGCAGTGTGGTAACAGTGTAATTAAGACTGTAGCCATCAGAGGCTTAGCAACAGCATTCAAAGGAGAGACATCTGCTTGTAACTTCATTAAATAATTCACAGCGTGATAGTGGCTAAAGATCCTCACCTAGACTGGAGCCTCCTGGGTGCTGTGTGTTGGACAGAGAGAGGAGAGAATTCCTGCCTGTGGAGTTCAGATCTGATACATTTTGAAAAGGATGGTCTTAGAGAAGTACATATTAAGAGTAGATATATGAGGTATGACAACCCTTAAAGTTCTGATGGATGTGAAGTATCCATGTATACATGGAGTGAAATCCTTCTGTGCATTTCAAGCCTACAATCTCTGATCTTAATTACAATCACAGTCTCATTGGATGTAATACATGTGTGCAAACCAAGTAGAACTCAGCAGGAATCGTGAAAATGTTATTACCCTTTATTGAATGAACTAGTTCAGCTTTTCTTGATTAAATCCAAATGGAACTGAAGTGACAACATTCGGGATATTCTTTACAGGCCTTATCTAACTTCTGTACAATACAGTTGGAGTTCTTTCGGGCTTTGCAGCCTTGAGAAAAGTTGCTCTGTTTACTTTTGTATAGCAGAAATGTCAAAATGAAGAGAAAAAACAGAAGCAAATTAAAACCCCTAATTTTCTAATGTATGTATTCATCACCTGAAAAAGCAAAAGAAAATTTTCTGAGTGATTTTTAAAATTCAATAATGTTTCTGCTGGTACAGCCTGGAATTGTTTACTCTTCCAGTTGATTTTTTCCCTAGTAACTGCTGTCACTCTGGGCTCAATTCTAATCTCATTCCAAGTTCACAGTGGTGTAACCATAGTAGTTTATTTGATATCCATGAGGTACAACAACATAAGAAAGAGGAAAAATACATTCTTATAAATTATTAAAGGATAATTAAGCACCTGCTAGTCATTAAGTTTCCTCAGCAGACTTTAAAAAATACATTCTATTTGCAATTCCAGAAGTTTAGTGAATGAAAATACAATGCTCTGAAATTTGACTTTGAATTAGACCTTTAATTATACTATTTTTCTTTTTCTGTACATTTGGCTCAAAATCAGGTCATCTTGTCCAGTGTGGGTTTTTTATATTTTAGTTTTCACTCCCAATGAGCCGGTGATGAAAGTTAAGAGGTTACAAAGACCTTTGTAATATAATACCTTTTTATAATAAGAACTTGAATTTGTTAATAGACCCTTTGTTGTATCAACAAATTCAAGTTCTTATTATAGAAAGACAAGTTAGGGTTGTTTATGAAGTTAAAAATGCACAGTACATAATAGTATTCTCTAATTTTTTTGTGATTTTGTCTTATTATCTTTGTCATTCCATATTAACATGACAAAAAAACCCCTTGATTTTAGGAAGTTGCATTATTTTTACAAAATAAACATTTTATTCCCTGTAGTTCAAGAAACAGTATGTTAACCCTTTTTCCCATGGTTATGATTCTACTTATATGCCATCATCAAGGAGGCAATGGGTGCTATGTTTTGTTCAGTTTTATCTTTAATTCCAGGAAGGGAAGCATAAGAAAAAATAAGAAGTAATGCATCTCTTCATATAAGTGCAGATTCTCCACTAGTAAAAGTTACAAATTATCCACCATTATGTCTTTTATTTCCTCCTATATGGATGTTATGGTTTCATCCAACTGTCCACTGGGATTACCAAGTCCCACTTGGCAAGCTTATGCCTACGGTGATAAGGGTGCTTTAGAATAAAGCCATGGGCTGTTCCAGGTCTGCAGATTACAAATTCAAAAGCACTAGTTCAGTACTGTGATTTGGTATTTCCTTTGCATCTCTTAGCTGTTACTCAGACTGAAAATCACAATGCATCCAAAAGAAACAAGAAACAAATTTTTATTTTATCTTAAGCTCTTAGATCCCAATTTTTGCAGTCGTATCGAAGAAATTCTTATCAAGGGTGATGGTAGGGTCGGATAAATTTTGCAGGAAAAGGAAATACTAAGGAGATTCAGACATACAAATAATTAACATTAGCTATTATCTTTTAACTCTTCGTTTAAATGAGAAAAAATACTTAAGCAATAAAATCTCTGTGGTTCAGAGGTACTGGTTGCTCTGTTTAGTTGCCATCCTCCATCAACTTACCTTGTACTTTGTGCTTCAAATGCTCTGTCAAGTTGCCTTTGACCTTGTACATGAATGACCAGACAAAGCTGAGGCTGGTCAAGAATGTTCATGTGAGCATGGTTATCTAGAGTGTCATTGTTCTCAGCTGTAAAAGAGAACAAAATGCCCTGTTACTGGTTTCATTTAATTGGTAGTCGTTAACAAAAAGTACTTACCTCTACCAAAAATCTTCCGTATGTGCATGGAAGAGAATGTTTAGAAGTCACATAGACATGGATTTCTCATGATGGGGGCTTTGCTGAGCTCTGATAGAAAGTCCATGGCCATTAGCAAAAGGAAGCCAGAGACCTTCATGGTCCTCCACAGTGCAGTGGGCAAAGGAGAAGAGCTGTGACTGGAAGTAATGCTCCCTTTGCTGGCTGGAAACTGGCTTTGCAAATGAGATCTGCTTAATTCCCATTTCACATCAATTATTAAAGCATAGGTGATCTAATTAAAAAATAAAGTCATTGTCTCTTAATTTATGAACTCATTTATGAACTTCTGCTCATCAACTTCGTTCTGTTATCTATTAACATTTTTCTTATGTTGGTTGGTTTCAAATCTCAAACATACTCTTCCCTTGTTGCCTAGGAAATTATCACTCATGGCAGAGCTAGAATCTTCTTTTAACTGCCTTTTTTTTCGAGAATTGTCATTTATATAAGTCTTCATTGCAGGGGGAAGTACATTTTGCTGACCAGAATTAATATAGTTACTGTGTGCCAACAATGCAGAGGCTGGATATACAGAGACCGCAAAATGATGAAATTTACACTTTTTTTTTTTTTTTTAATAAATGAGCATTCAAAGAAAAGGAAATTTGAAAACTGTATTAGTATAATATTATAGAATCATTATAGAATCATCTTAAATGTGATTATTATGTGATAAGTACTGCAGAAAATCCTATAATGAAAAAATTAATAAAGTCACATAGGTAATCTCTGAATTCAAAGACAGGAGTCATAGCATTTTGAGGCTTTAATGCAGCTATTTGTACAATATGACTCATTCTTAACTGGGGCTTCCAGGTACTACTGTAGGTTAAATAATGATCTGTGAAACTACTGTCCAGACAGAAAGAAGCCTTGCCCCTATGATCATGTCATTTCAATCTCATTTTTTCTGAATTATTGAATCATAACAAATAGGAAATTTCAAAGTATATGAGCAAAATTGTGTCTCATACAAATGACTGACCTCTTAAAATGCACCTGCTTATATAGAAATTTGTAGGTATTAGTCTTTAAGGTCCAGCATATGCACTGGTTTTACTAAAATATTAATATTGAATGGAAATAGCTGTTTGCACCAGTCTTTTTCTTAGTGTTCAGAAATGTCATGGAGGTATTTCAGGAGAAATGTGTTTTCTCTGTTTCAGATCATGCCAAAGTAGCCACATCTCTGTTTCACTACTGGATTACAGATATACTTCCTGTGAAGAACAGGAAATAAAGCCTTATCCATGTGTCCATATGCACAGGATTAAAATTTAATATACAGACTCTTAACCAATTAGCAATTGTTCAGGAAGAGCAGTGTCAATACACATTCTACACCTTCAGGTAAACGAACAAGAACTCCAAAGGACAGTAAAGGTAAATGAACAAAAACTCCAGAAGACAATAAAGGTATAACTACAGTGTGACTTTTGTTATGGGTTAGTCAAGAGTATGGCCTGAGTCTTCAGCTGCATTAATATGTACATTTCCCTTTAGGATAAGGAACTTGACTGGAATTATAAAGTCTCTATCTGGTATTTTGTTTAAGAAGTATAGTATTATCTTTTTTGTTTGTAAGTTTATCATTCCTTTCTGAAAGTTATATTTCTTGACTTTTTTGTATATCTGCTTGCCTGGAAAACAGAACTATATTTTTTTATATTTAAACCTAAGCAACATTATGTCTGAGGAATGTATTTTTGCTGAATAAACTGCTAAATTGTGGACATAGATACGTTTCTATATGTGTGTCGTGTGGGTCATGTAGGTCCTGTTTGGAATTATGCAAAAACTTGGAAGGCATTTTCAGAACTACTCCGTGGCTCAGCCTGTTACAATCCAATGGGTTTCGCTGACTTCAGAGTTGTGGTACTGGGTTCTCTCTCCCTGATTACTGTGTAATCTGTCTACTGCTGTCTAATATTTCTGCAATTGAATTTACCCAAGTGTAGATACTACAGTAAGTAATATCCATGGTTGTAACATGTTTTGGAATAATGAAGAAAAAAGTGCTTTGTGAGAGGCTCTTCTCTCAGCTGTGTCATTCATCTGACAGGTGATACAGAGCAAACCGTGTCTTACATCTAGGTGTGTTAGCTTTGTCATCAGTAAGATAGGGGCAACATATTTAACTTCTCGGACATGTGCTTGGAGAAACACTACTGATGAGACTATACAAACATTATATGGGTTTTTTTGCTTTGTTTTTAATGTTTCATTATATTGCCTGATGTATCCCATTGCAAAACATTGGTTTAGTGATGCTCAAAATTTGTAACAAAAGTAAAATCATAACTCTTCCTCATTAATTGAAGAAATTAAAAGGGGTTTGGTAATACACCAAATGATTTCAGGTGCAGAAAAATCGTTCTTATGGCTAAGGGGCTTTGTGCAGCTCTGAAGAACTTGAGTTTGGTTTGTATCTGGTAGGAAAGGTGTATAAACCACACTTTGAGAGGAGAAACTAGTAGTATGTTCCCTGTTTTAATGCTCCTGAATTGCAGGAACAATTGAACTGTAGCTGTGACTTTTCACTGAGATCCTGTGTGCCTCAGTCCCACATCTGGAGAAAGAAGAAAACATCACTTGAATGTGAAGCACCTAGACACTCTTCTTAACTGGCTCATGGGAAATTAATCACTTCATCCTCACTTTAAGGTTTGAATGTCACAGAGTAAATGAGGCCTAGAAACTGCAAAAAAGGATACACAGCAACTCATTAGGTAAGCATCATCTGTCCTAAACACTGAACATGAAAAAAATGAACAAGGTCATGTAATCAAAGATAGACTTTTGAAATGTAAGTACAAAAGAGATCAAATTAGGACCACAAAAATCACTATAGTGTCTGCATTTCCTGATATTTGAGTGACTGTGCTGAGGGAGGTTATAGGGCTGCTGCCTTGAGTAGATCCCAAGACCTGGAGATTCCTCCTCTTTTTCATCTGGATTGCAGGTTAGTGTACCTGGAGATCTGGATGTCAGTGTGGGTGACTCCAGTTTCCACATTTCCAGGTTCAGACAGTAGCAATGCTTAAGCACATAGCTCAGGGACACACACACACAACACTCAGATGTGACTGCACAGCCCTTTGATCCCTTGAATAGCAGGACAGCCAGAGTCCTGTCCCTGCCTGGGTCCTGGGCCCTTGTGCCTGCTCTGTGGCTCTCCTGCACACCAGCAAGTCCAGCCTGGAAAACACTGCCACACATTCACACACTCATCTCACAGGCACTCATGTCACAGCCTTGTTTATTGCTTTAATTTCTCTTACTTATTATTTCTCTTTCAGTGTTTGGCTATTTCTCATAATCAGAGAATGGTTTGAGTTGGAAAGGATATAAAGGTCATCAAGTTCCAGCCCCCCTGCCATGGTCAGGGACACTTTCTACTAGACCAGATTGATCAGTAATAAAGTGATTTTTAAAATTAAACTGAATTTTTAATAGCTACATATAGATGAACAGATTTTGATATCTTTGCCAACCAGAAATATTTTCACAGAATCACAGAATGGGTAAGATGATCCCACAGTGGGATCATCTGGTGCAGCCTCACTGCTAAAGCAGGGAAAAATTTTGTACTATTCCAGTGAGTAAAAGTTCACAGGTCAAAAATGTACTTTGCTTGAACCAGGTAATAATGGATAAAAGATTACTTTCGGTCTGTCTTTTCCCCTTTGCTTTCACCACTCTAAGAGCCTTACATTCTGTGCAGAAACCAGCTGGCCCCAGCTAAGCAAGCCCAGGAGCATTTTCTGAGTATAGCCAATTAGTCAGTGATATCTGGTGTCTTTGCACATGACCTGTGAGAGGAGCTGAATCTCACACTTACCAAACCTGCTACAGTTGCACTAACAGGGATTATGAAGAGGTTAAAGTATGCTAAGAGTTTAGAAAATTGGACCAAATTCAAGAAGATAAATCGTAGATTGTCATTGTAGATAAATGCAGTTGCGTAAGTGTATTTGTTTCTGAAACAAATGCGTCAGACAGTGGTGTGCTGATCTGCAACATGCATGAAGACACCTAAAAGCAATGCACAAAAGAACACAGCAGAAAGATCTAGTTTAAAAGCAAAAGAAATGGACGTTACTCGTAATTTAAATTAGGCAGTGTACTAAAAATGGCAGCAGGTGCATATTTGACATTCTATTTGCAGACAAAAAGATCTCATACATCACACTTTTAATACCTAGTCACTCTTCTGCATGGCTTCTCTAAAGAAATGGTGCTCAATCTCCTTACAGTTTCTCAGGTTTATTTAAGCAGTGGTATCACAATGTGGCTGAGATATGAAAACTGAAAAATTTAAATTAATATCCACCAGTGAACACTGTTTTTCATTTCACTATACATGGCTCCTTCAGCATAGCAATGAAATATTTATCCCTTTAGACTGTCATGCTAAACTTATAAATGGTAAAAGAGATGGCCTTGAATTTTTTCTTCTTCAGCATCATTCCGTTTAATGAATGTGCTGCATCATGTGGAATTACTGAAACATAGAAGAGTTTTTTAAGTGGATTTTGCATCAGAATGCTTCTGGCTAAACTGCACATACACTGTTATTAGCATATTTCAAACTTCTGTGAAGACAGAACTTCAAAATTTTGGGTTTAAAACCTACATGGACTCCAAGAGTAAGAAGAGTTTAAGGATAAGGTGGAAAGTAATCTGCATGTATCTTCAGGGGTTGACTTTCTAGTTTACATTATTGAACAGTGCACAGTAAGTAAGGAGCAGCAGCACAGTGGGAGAGAAATCTGCTCTGAGAGGCAGTGGTCCCTTACCAGCATGTACAAGGAAGACCACAGGGGCTGAAGTCACTTGAGACGTCTGTAGTAGTGGATAAGCTGGTCAGTGCACTTGTATGCAAGAGTCTGAGTTCAAAGCCATTATCTCTATGTATAGGTACATGTTTTATTCTTAAAATTGCCTGTAAGACCTAAATTTTTCTCCTTTGTGGATATATAATATGGGAATCAATCTCTAATGTTACAGATTTTTACTGCCTTGTAATTGGTGCAATATTTTAGGTAGTGCTTTACAGTCATGCAGAGTTATAAATTCCTTAATGTGTTTTCCATGACAGCTGGCTTTTCTCTCCTGCACTCATGTAGGAAGTTACTATTCAATAGGCTGAATGTCTGAAATCTGGGGGAAAAAATAACTTTAGAAAAAAACTAAAAAAAAACAAGGAACGAAAAAGTGGTGAATGGCTGCATGAAGACAGAAGATTTTTAAGCTGCCTTTCACCAAAGAAAACTTATTTCACCTACTAATAATACCATGTATATCATAAAACCAGTCCACAGACATGGAGTGAAAAGAGGTGTGTGTTGTGCATGTACAGTATGCTGCATATTTGGTATAATAATTGAAAGTGGTAGTGCAAAAGATGGCAATCTGTAGGATTGGGAAAATGTCTTAAATTTAAAATTTAGGGAAACCTCAGGTTTTAGCTGTGCAGGTTTTGTAGTTAATTGCATCAGCCCTGCCTGGATTCCTCCTAAGGAGGGCTGTATTGCATGTGGTTATGCAGCTAATTAAGCTTCACTTTTTACTGCTATATCCTCTGCATTGCATCTGAGTAAATTTTGTACGTATTTTAGAAAAGAGAAATTTAGATGCTGTATTTGTTTACTGTCTCTAAGAATCTAGTAAAAAAACTATATATTCAATGATTATTTGAAACTGCATATGGACCGTAGTCAATGAAGGTTAAATATATAGCTTTAATAAGGCTATTCTCTAAGTTGAGTGCTTAACTTTGTATAATTAGTAGTCTGTAGTCATTTTAATGAACTCCATACTCTGATAAAGTCTATAAGCAAGCTGTAGTTCTCTTTTACATTATTTACATTACTGCAAGGCTACATCCTATTTGGGGATACATAATGGACAAAAAAAAAGGTGTAATCTAAGATTGAAGAGGAGTACACAAAAACAGAAGGAACTTTTCTTTTGCATCAACTGTATGCTGCTATAGGTTGCATCAAATAGGGGCTGCTTTTCTTCACTTTCAAGATCTTTGCCAGTCCTCTCCATCCCTCATTCAGTGCACAGATGATCCCTCCATCCCTGTCAGCCTCTGGTATTAATTTCCATCACCCATTTGCCATACTTCAGATTTACACATTTGTGCTTTTTCCCCATAGTCCTTTCCACAACTGTACAGCGCAATCTTTCCATTGTCTTTTGTTCCTTCTTTAAAGCTCTGCTTTGCTGTGATCCTGCTCAAAACCTTTGCCAAACCCCCAAGCCTGCTCAGTAAGGTGCTAGGACAACTGCCTGTTGTGCTGACTAATGTTGCCTTATTGTCTGTGTACTCCCACATCAATCTCCCTGTTTTCTCTGCTGTTTTCTCCATTCCTAAATCAGTAGCAGTTTGGTGCAGGGTTGCTCTGCTGCACAGCACCAGTGCAGCCAGTTCCATCACCTCTGAGATGACAGTGTGCTCAGGAAATGTAATTGAGCTGTCTACAATGGAGAACGTGATTGAACCTGTGGGCAAGGCTGCTGATAGTTTAAAGTGGCTTCATAATTTTACATTGCACACGTGATCAGTCTGGTAAAGTGAGGACCTGGTTCTCCCCAGCAGGTGCTTTGGAGGCAGTGTTCTTCTGCATCTTGCTAAGGAGAGCTTGGAAACATGCAGTCATTCCTCCTGACTTCAGATGTCTACAGTGTAGCTTTTACCATCTGAACTGCCTATCCTAAAGAACTTCCTAATTACTGGGATTAAATAGCTGGATATAACTGACTGCTGCTAGACATCTATTTTAGAACTGGAACAATAGTACCAATGGGAGAACTTAGTGCTTTTTGTTGACTTGTATGAAAGCGTAAATAGGTTAGTCATAAAAACATCTGCATTGCAGGCATCTGGGTCTGGTTAAAAAAAAAAAAAAAAAAAGAAAAAGAAAAAATGACTGAAAAACAGATAATTTACTGCACCTGAGAAAAGGACAGGAATGTGCATGTTGCTTGGCCACAACATTACCTACTCCTGACACTGGTCTGCAGTGGCAAGCTCTTTCAGCTTGGACAGGGCCATGACCCCCTCTCCTTCATGCTTTCATGTCTTCTTGTGGGAAGCTACTGCCTGGGAATGATAAAAAGGGAAGGGAGAAAAAGAGTAAGGAGCTGTTGTACAGCTGTGCCTGGAGTTCACACAACACAAGCTGAGGAGATGCTTCTCCTGTTCTTGTTCCCTTTGTGCATGGGATTGTACACTAAGCCTCCACCATTTCTCAGGCAGACTCAGTAAAAGTTTGCTGTGTGATTCATTCCTCCTCCCAGTGATAATAATCAAGTGGAAGTGACTATAAGTGCTCAAAGAAAGAGTAACCATTGCTAGAAATATCAAACTGACCAACCATTACCTGGATGCTACAGAAGGAATCAATACCAAATATGGTTTCTTGAGAATCACAGGAGTAATCACTGAACTCTGTAGACATAATGATAACTGTTTGATCTCTGGCATGTGGGAGCTTAAAATGAAGGTCATGTTCAAATCTGATTGGAATTCAGGGAAAGATGCTTGGCTTATTACCATGGTTATAGTGCTGGATTCTATTTACATTAGTAAACAGTTTAAAATACTTGACATGTTATTCAATTAAATCTGTGATTGCAAGCTGACAGACCAAAGTTCATTGATTTTTCCCACCATATTAAACTAAGTACATGGCACAGTGTTTCATTTAGCCTGTCTACTTAACCCTTTCACCTTGATTCAATTACCCAGAATAAAATTAATGTGTAAAATATTAAATAACTCTAAATTTCTAAATTAGAAGGCATTGCAAGAATATATTCATCTTGATGGCTTCTGACATACATTTATTACTATATGATTTACAATTTGCTATGGATCACGTTGTTATCCAGATGGCAAAAGTAAGTCAGAAAGTTTTTTCTCTATACTCATTCAGTAAATTGATAGATTCGTGGAAAGACTGAAAAGGACATGAGATTATCTTCTCTGACCCCATCTAGATCTCTGGTCATAAATTTTCCCTTTACTTCAGGATGAAGACCAGTCTGACAAAGGCAAAATTTGTGGTTTTTGCTAAAGCAAGTCATGTACAGAGACAGGCCAGCTTGATTTAAGGACATCAAGGAATGAAGACTTAGCCACTTCTTTAGTCATTTATTCCAGTACTCAATCACTTTCATGCTTAGAATCATGTGCCTTATTTTAAATTTCAATTTGTCTAGATTTAACTTTCAGCTATTAGTTCTTGGTATACTTTTCTTCACTAGATTAAGTAGTCCCTCCCTAGCCACTACTTTCTGTGAAAGTTTTAAAGTTTTTTAATCAAGCTACAAGGCAACCTTCTTTTTGTCACTGTAAGTATTATCTCTTTAAACTATTTGATTTAAAGCATTTTCTGTAGCTTCCAGCTTGGTTTTGTGGCTCCCTCATACATTCTCTCCTTTTTTTTCCCCACAATTTAGGGAACAAGCCTGCTGGAACTGAGCACAGAAACTTAGCATTCATTTAAAATCTCAGAAGCGCTGACTTTTGTATTCACTGTTTCATTGGTTTTGGATCAACCTCTTGACACAGGATTGTATAGGAAGACCATGTTAAATTATTTTTAATGGTAGAGAAGTACTCATGAAATTTATTGTTATCCTTTAGTCCTTGGTTCCATACTTCATTTTTGTAAATGTTAGTTTTTCTGTTTGGCTGTATTAACTTGAATTTTTTTTCTTAGTATGTCTAGATTAGTAAATGATGGATCATTTTGTGTGCCTGTACTGCTTTCATTAGTATTGACTATCTGCTAATCTTTGTGACAGCTGCAGATTTTACCAGCAATGATTACATTTTCTTCCATATCATCAGTAAAAATGCTAAACATGTTCATTTCTAGTATTAATCTTTATGGGATTCAAAGAGAAATAACATTATTCAGTCATGATTCCATATTTGTGCCTTCTTTTTGAAAACAGAAAACTGAAATAATTTAGTGGATTTCTAATGTATTTAACATGTATTTATTATATTATGTGCTTTTTGTTTTGATCAGAAAGTCATGTGGCACTAGATGTAATAGTTGTCAACAACTTAAGTTTCTTCAGTTTTCTTCAAAAACATGATTTAGTGTTTTTCAGATAAGGATAAGAACCCAAACTAAAGACACTGTACAAAAAAAACCCTCTAAAATTGTCTTTTAAAATATGTTTAGGGGGAAGGAGAACAGCTGAAAAATATTCAAAGTAAATAGCCTCTCAAATTTATCTTAGGTGTTTTCAATTTGTTGCTCTGCAGGGAATGATTTGCATTCGTTAAGAATGGTGGTTGTGTAAGATTCCTTCTTTTTAAACATCAAGGGAACATTCATATTTTTTTCTTTTCCTGCAAGGCATGATCCACAGTTTCAGTTACAAAGGTGTCTATTGTTTGTATTATCTGTTGTGTTGCATTTCTTCTGGCTGGTAATTGAGGAAAGATCCCTGCAATGAGTTCATTAACTGCTGATGAATAAAAGAGATTTGAGATGTAGAAGTGTGATTGTGAATTTGCATTCACAGTTTTATAGTGGGATATGTAAATTTTCAGTTCCTTACAGAAGCAGTTGTCTGAGCAGATTCCTAGGCTGCAGCACAGGCATGTTAAATGTCAGTATCAGCATTGGCTATCTAAACCCCAAGATAAGATCAATGTAAGGATTTATCAGAATTATTAATTGAGCTGTGGCTGTATAAGACCTTGCAGACAAACAGCATAGAACCTTCAGCTCCCAGGAGCTGGCTCACTGCTAATGCACAACACCTTGCAGGATTCCAAAAGGTTCCTTAACTCTCCCCTACCCTGGAAGTCTTAGGGGGACAAAAGCAGTATTTCTGTCAAAATGTCCTGGTACTATCCTTTCTTGCAGTCTGATTCTTTTTTCCATAAGCAAAAAACATCAAGGTTCATTATCAAGCCAAATCCGCTCAGGTGTCTTTGTCAGGCTGCCTGAGTCATGAAGACTTTTCTGACTGTTGTGTTTCTAAAAGTCCCCTCTCCGTGAACTTTTTCCATAACTTGCAAGGCCTTGCAAAATGAGAAGTGATCTCAAACAACCCTGCAGGTAGCACAGGGTGAGAATTTGAACATGGGCAGATCCTGGCAAGCAGCAGGCAACAGTGGCTTACTGAGGTGGTGTGAACAGGAGAGGAGGAGACACAAGTGTAGCTTTTCCCTTGTAGGTTGTGATGGTGAGCCACAGACCCACAGTGCTCTGTGCTTGACAGCGTTCTCATGGGTAACCTGAGACTTTTAATTTCAAATGAGAGCAGTGGAAAACTTGGGAAGTAAAAGTCACAAAGATGAGATGACATTGAGCAAGTATTTCCAAAAGGATCATTAGTCTTTTGAGAAGTAACTATGGGTTCTCTCTGTCAACCTTGGTGCAGCTCCAGTTGTACAAGGCGATCACAGGAATCACTGGTGTCCCAAACTCATAGTTGCCTTGTACAGCAGTCTCTTGAATGGTATTTCGCTTGAAGCTGACCAAAGGAAAAAAGACTAAAATTATACAAAAATCATAAACTATATTTTGGAAATCCAAACTAGGCCAGATTTTGCCTTTTTTTTTTTTTTTTTTCTGAGCTCATAAATTGTTGTCATTCTTTGTGAATGTGCAGGTGTTGTGGTTTAACCACATTCAGCACCCTCTGCCCGATAGCAGGACAGGGGAAAGAATCAGAAGAGCAGAAGGGACACTTTAAAGACAGTTTAATAGGTAAAGCAAAAGCCACATGCACAGGGAAAACAAAAGAAACAAATTCATCACTTACACAGGCAGGCAGGGGTTCAGCCATCCCCAGGGAAACAGGGCTCCCTCATGTGTAACACTGACAAACCATCACTGCAAAGGTCCCCTCCTCCTTCCCCCAGCTTTGCACACTGACCATGACCCCAAATCCCCTGCATCAGCTGGGATCAGCTGTCCCCTCCCAACACTGCACCTCCAGTCACCTCACTGCTGGGATGAGGTGAGGAACAGAAAAGGCCTTGAGTGTTGGAGCAATGCTCAGCAACAGTGGAAATATCCTTGTGTTACTGTAGTGGGTTGACCCCAGCTGGGTTCCAGGCACCCACCAAATTTTCTTTCTTGCTCCCCTCCGCAGCTGGACAGGGGACAAAAAATATAACAAAGGGTTCACAGGTTGAGATAAGGACCAGGAGAGATCACTCATCAAATAACATCACAGGCAAAACAGACTCAACATGGGGATATTAAATGAATTTATTACTAAGAAAATCAGCAGGATAATGAGAAGTAAAATAAATCTTAAAAGCACTTTTCCCCACCCCTCCATCCTTCCCAGCTCTACGTCTTCCTCCAGCAGTGCAGGGAGATGGGAATGGGGGTTGTGATCAGTTCATCACAGGTTGTTTCTCCTACTGCTCAGGGAAAGGAGTCCTTCCCCTGTTCCAGCTTGGGGTCCCTCCTACAGGAGACAGCTCTCGATGAGCTTCTCCAATGTGAGTCCATCCCACAGGCACCAGTCCTCCCCAAACTGCTGCAGCACAGGTCACTCTTCACAGGATGCAGTTCCTCAGGCACAGGCTGCTCCAGCCGGGGTCCCCCACAGGGTCACAAGTCCCACTGCAAACCTGCTCCAGTGTGGGTCTCCTCCATGGGCTGCAGGTGGATCTCTGCATCCCTGTGGATCCCCATGGGCTGCAGGGGCACAGCTGCCTCACCATGGGCTGCCCCATGGGCTGCAGGGGAATCTCAGCTCTGGTGCCTGGAGCAGCTCCTGCCCCTCCTGCACTGACCCTGGTGTCTGCAGGGCTGTTCCTCTTATGTATTTTCACTCTGCTCTTCTCTTGTTGTTATTATGCTGTGCAATAACTTTTTTTGCCTTCTTAACTATGTTATCACAGAGGTGTTACCATCATTCCTGACTGGCCCTGCCTTGGCCAGCAGTGGTTCCATTTTGGAGATGTCTGGCATTGGCTCTGCTGCACATGGAAGAAGCTTCTGACAGCTGCTCACAGAAGCCACTGCTGTAGCCCCTGCATTACCAGAACATGGCCACACAAACCCAACACAATTATCAACCCTGCTTTCGGAACAAATCCAAAACAGCCCCAAAGCAGCTATTGGGAATTAACCCTACCCCAGTCAAAACCAGCACTCCAGGATATGCACACCACCTGATAAACCTACCCAACCAAAGCATTCCACTGATAGTTGTTCTTTCTCTTCTTTGGCTTCAAGTCTGAGTCCATGGACCTCAGTATTATCTCAGTGCTTGGAATGGTGTGCTGGCAATGCATTATGCCCTGCAGCATTCCTCATCCCCTTGCCAATCCAGCAGCCTGAGCTTTTGAACAAGAGTCATTACAACGGGGGTGCTGTGCTCTGGGGTGCCCTAAGGCAGAAATGTCTGCAATCCAGCTCTCAGCTCAAGAGTATTGTGCACCAGGATATTAACTGTAAAACTGGCAATATTGCTTTGGTGCAGAGGCTTCCTCCAGGCACCCACAAGACAGATGGCTTTATCAGTACACAGCCATTCACCTCTGCATTGCAATTGGGAAGAAGTACACGCAAATTTCCAACTATCTTTGCTAAGCAATTTTACAGCTGTCTATCTGAAATTAAAGCACCCTCTCTTGGTTGTGCTTTGCATTTTTATAGTGACTAGCAATCTTCTTTCTACAGTGCTACACTCAGCCTTCCACTGGGTTTCTGATGCTCGCTAAAATATGTGACACTAAGTTAATGAAGATGAGTGCTTCAGGCTGTGAGGAACCAAGCAAAGGAGAAATCTGTGTAATCTGTATAATTGGACACTTCTACAGACACTGTGAAAAACAAATCATCTCTAGCAGGGAAAGGCTTTTGTGTATAAGTTCATAGGAAGGCACTGATCTGCACTTCATGGAAAGTCTTTGTAGAACCTATGCAAAGGGCAGCTTCCCATCCACAGCCCATGAATCCCGTTCCTCCTGAACTGAATGCTCAGGTCTTTGAATAGGTATGATCCAAGGACTGAAGCAGGGGCTTGCTCAGTAACTGTCTGTCCCACTCAAATGAGTGGAAATCCACGAACACATCTCTGAAGATGGAGTGATTTTCCATCCGACTCAAAACTAGTCAGAGGTAAGTCTGAAGATGAAGCAATCACGGCATGTGCACCCCTTGGCAATTGTACTCCGATTTTCAAATGAAGTTGACTCCAGCTTCCCATACATGAGAGGCAAGAGTGAAACATGCTTAAAGAGTACTACCACCTCACCATCGGGGAAAAGCAGAGGACTGAGATTTCTTTGAGCAGTGAAGTAGGGGCAGTTTACAGCCAGCTCTGAAAGTAACTTCCAGGTGGGAGAATCTGCCACAGCAGTTCTTAACTCATGGAGAAGCTCTGCTCTAAAAGCAGTCTCTGCATCCAAACTGGAGAAGTCAATGTCTGATAATCCGCAAAAATCTTGTCGACAAGTCTGTGATGCAGGAAAGAGGTAAAATCTCAGAGGATATCTTTTTTTTTTTAACCTTTGTATCTTAGTGCAGTGAATCCACATTCATTTTCAGCTTTGGAGAAGGAATATGGGAAGATGGAAGAAGCCTTCCTTCTGAGTTAGAAGAGAAAATCCCAACAACTTGTATTTTGAGCCTTGATTTGTCTGGGAAGACTATGGAAATTTTGGTAACAACACAGTAACATGAGAGGGAGAGGACTCCATCCAGATGAAAGAGGGAATCAGGAAAGAAGAGTGGAAGGACACATGCAACTTGAAGAGGCCTGTTTGCAGATTCTTCATAAAGAAACTTTTCCTACTTCTCTTTGTACCTTTTTTGCTCTTTCCTGTAACTTTTCTAAATCTTCTTCATTCTTTTAAAGATGAGAGAAAAAAAATTGCCCATGTTATTAAAACTGCTGGTTCACCACATATTTGTTGAAGTGTGCTCTGGTTTGTTTTCTAGTCCTTTTCAAATAATTTAGTTGTTTTTTTGACCCCTCACTGAGTAAGGAGCTGACATCTTCATGGTATCTTTTTTAAATTTATGAACAGATCTTATCAGTTTATGTAATTATGTCCACCATTTCACGATATCCTATGTGGAATTTTATCTGCCATTTTATCTTAAGTTGTGCATGATCATGGTGCTTTTCTGCAGCTTTGCACAGTCAGCTTTTGATTTTAATCCCTGTGATAACTGTAATGGAATCAGCAGTCTCTGTTCTCCCATTATTCATCACCTTTTCCAGGTCATTTAAGACTTTGCTGAGCAGCACAGATCCTGCCAAAAAGTCCCAAAGGATTGTGTTGGTGATTTCTTTCCAGTGGGAAAACCATATTCCTACTTTTTTTTCATATTTTTTAATTGCTCGTTAATTTAAATTAGGATCTTCTTAGCTCATGACACTTCCTTTTTAAGAGCTTTCTTTTACTCCATCCAATTGTAAAAATGTGCTTTAATACACCTTGTTTGCTTATTTTCCAATTCCTCAAAAAAAAAAAAAAAAGCCAGTAGGTTTGTGAAGTGTGTCTTCTTTTAGGGATGCTTAATGGAGTGTTTCCCAATATATTTTTCCATGTGTCTGCTCATTCTCTTCCTTGCAGTGGCTTCTACTGATTTGCTGAACAAGGGCATCATGTTCACTCATCTGTAGTTCCTCAGATCACCCCTGGAATCCTTTGTACAATTAGTCATTTCCCCACCTTCCCATCCCCTGACCCAGAGGATTCCCAGGGACAGGTTACACACTGCGGCTCCCAGTGGGGTTATTTCATCCTTCAGTTGGTTTAGAGCTCTTAGGTAAATTCCATCTGGTCTAGTGAGCTGTTAGGGTTGTGCCCTGGGAAATGTGATCTCTGAAGAGAGAACTCCAGGCTAAGTCCAGTGGATCCTACTTAAGTGCAAATGCTCACTGCTCTGACCCTCATTTTGTTTTCCACTCAGAGATTATTTGAATTCTGTTCTAGTAATTTCTGCTTGACCTCACAGTCAGACATTCGCAACATCAGAATAAAAACCACCTAATGAAAAAATAAATATTATAGAAGTGGTGCTCTTTGGATTAATGTCTTTGTCATGCATTTCATATGTATTGCATAGATTTTTTTTTTACCCTGTACTGAAGTTGATGAAAGAATCTCGCAGTATTCACCTTGAGACTTCACAACATAAGACATGTACCTTTACCAGGATTACGCCTCAAAATAGACTACCAGTAATGTTAAATAGCCACAAGTATGCTGTACAGTGCCATGCCAGAACTAATAGATGTCTGTTTAAGGGACCAGAACATTTAAACTGGACAGCAGATGGTATGGAATGGGAACCCCGTGTAATCAGCAATGTGAAGGCAATTGCAAGGAACCAAAACAAGGGAACATACCAGAAAGCATGCAAGAAAAAAAATTCAGCTAGCAAGGTTCCCACTAAAGCTATGTGATTTAATTGAAAGATTTTCTGTCAAACTTGGAAAGCTCAAGTAATTTATATCTTCTTATACTTCAGTTTAAAGTCTTACAAGGGAATTTACAGACCTTTTGTGGTTTTGGTGGACTAATTCGCTAGCCTGTTGCATTGGAGACACACAGAGTTCTGCAAAATATATTCAGGATTAATCAAAGCATTTCCAGTTTCTAAATCAGAAACCATTTTTGGATGTTACCAGCCTAGACATCCACTGCCACTAAATGTAAGAAAATTTCCTAGCAGACCACTATGGAAGACTTTACAACCTCTGGATGTTTAGACCCATTTTCTAATTCAGGAATGGTGAATGTCAGTAAAATTCTACATTTTCATAATAGCTCTACATTCATTTTAATTGTGATCACAGGTAGAAAAAGTTCCAGCCCCTCCAAACAGATTGTACAGGGTTGTTCAGAAGGTGGAACAGGTGCTTTTGTAGAATTCATTACTCACAGTTTATAAAGCCATGTGGAATATAGTAACTTAGACATTTTGATTGTCTGAAACTTTTGGTTGAAAGGCACGGAGAAGTACCAGTGAAATGACTGGCTGAAGTTGTACTTCTGTTGTAAAACAGTGCTTTATAATTAGAACCAAAATTGCGGTCATGCTTTGAATGTATTTGTGTCTTCTTAGAATGAATCCTTCTTAGAATGAATCCTATTCCATAGTCCTGATACCCACTGCAGCCATAATTTCATACTAATTTCATACTGTGGCTGTGCTCTGAAACAAATGAAACATATCCCTAAGTTACAGAAAGGCACAGCATGCTGTATGTTAGGGTTGTTCACACACACAAAATACAGCAGTTCTTTGCAAGCCATCCAGCCATTCACAGGCATTGAATGAAAGGCCCAGCCTCCTATCCCCATTTGCCATACCCAAATACCTGGACTTTCATGTCAGAATGCTGCTTCCTAAGCTCTCTCACCTGTGTGACCCACGGGACTTGGCATGTGTGTAACAGGGTTGCAATGTGGGAGACACACGAGGAGAGAGAATCCTGTGCAATAGTTGGTTGCATATGCATCTGCTTATGGGCAGTTTTACTCGTGATAAAATTTCCCAGCAGCAATACAGCACTTTTGGGAATGATCTGTCCAGCATTTTACAAACAAATTCGAATTCCAAAGACCCTGGGCTGTGTGTGTATGTGCAGTGGGCAGGTTACAATGGTTACACAGGTCATTGATCTGTGCACTGTGTATCAAGATGCAGAAGATATCCAGGGTGCTGTGATGAAACCTGGCATGACTTGGAACCCCTGCAGATGGAAAGAGGGATGCCTATGAGGACATGGAGTATGAGAGTCCAGCTTTCAGTCTCATCAGCCACAGAAGCAGCAAAGGACACAACATGAAGAGTTCTTGTCACAGATTGTAACAAAATTTCTCATACCAGCTCTCACAGTGAAAAACACCCACTACGGATGGCCAGCCAGGAACACATGTTCATGCTGGCATGGGAGCCAGTATCTGGCAGGTGTCTTGATGTAGACACCCATTTTAGTGGACTTTGGGGAGTAGAGCAGAATGAGAGAACCTTAACAAGCTTGCTCCTCTTTGCTTCTAAGCAGATGGGAAATTGTTCACAGGAAAGAGCCTAATGCATTGTTTTTTGTTCAAAACAGCAGCCATTGTATGTCTCCTTCAGAGCGAGAAATAATCTACTGTATGGATTAAAAACAGCTAAGTGGTGCACACAGTCAGAGGAGTGCATGTGGGCTTAAGTTCTTGTATTTTCGGGGTGCCCCGATGTTGGAAGGAAATGATGAATCTGACTCCATGTTCTCAGAAGGCTAATTTATTATTTTATTATCTATATTATATTAAAGAATACTATACTAAACTATACTAAAGGATACAGAAAGGATATAGACAGAAGGCTAAAAGATACCAGTGAAAAACTCATGACTCTCTCTCCAGAGTCTTGATACAGCTTGGCTGTGATTGGCCAGTAAGTAAAAACAATTCACATGAAACCAATGAAACAATCACCTCTTGGATAAACAATCTCCAACCACATTCCAAAGCAGCAAAACACAGGAGAAGCAAATGAGATAATATTGCTTTCCTTTTTCTCTGAGGCTTCTCAGCTTCCCAGGAGAGAAATCCTGGTGAAGGGATTTTTCCAGAAAATATGATGGTGACATTAAGTAATGATGTGTATTGCAACTCATGTATCCGGATATACCCACAGAGGTGCCATAGGCTTCCCACATCAGATCAGCAGTGTCTTGGTAGCTGAAAAATAGCTTTATGTTAAAGGATCATCCCCACCTTCTGCACTGCATGTCCTTCAGTGCACTACCCTGCTCACAGAGTGCGTGTGCTGAATCCTGGGACATGGCAGGACAGGGCATTGCACTTGTGAGGAAAAGGGAACTCTGTTACTGACTGTTTCCAAGGTTAACTGGGACTCTGGACCTGTGCTGGAAGTCCGTTCACTGCCTGCTAGATATGAGCCTTCCCAGAGTAACATCCCTAGATGAGTCTGTCCAGCAGTATGCACCCTGATCTTAACACAAACTTTTGAAATAAGTAAATGAGAATGGAAATTGAGAGCAACTAGTTCCAAGGCAGGCATCTGTGTGAGCCTTATCTGGAGTTAGGTGAGAGAGATCCAGCCCTGCTTACAGAACTGGGTTCCAGGTAAGCTCTGGAGCAGTACCTTTGTGCTTTTCCAGAAATGCTTACCTACCTTTGCTTAGGAAATACTTCTGGATCTTCCCCCCTGTAGTTTCTCACACATACAAATTGCAGAAATTTCTGACAAAATTTGCTTCCATGAAAGAATTTCTCCTTTCTCCATAGCTGTAATGAATTCGATTTTTTTTCCTATTATTTTGCTATGACATTTTTGTCAGTCTCTATTATTTTGTCCCTCAATGGCATCAAAGCACTGTGGGCAGGCAGGCTGCAAACACAGGAGTGACTGCTGGCAGTGGAGCTGTGGGAAGTGCAGGAGTCAATGCTCAGCAGGAAATAAATGAATAGTTTAAGCTACTTCAATGGTAACTCCGTAAGCCTCAGCAACACAAATCTCTTGCTGCTGTGTATCTGTAACCTTAGATGACTTTGAGGACTGAACTCTGCAGTCTATAGCTCATCTACACAGCATTGCAGTCTTCTTTTATTGATGGCATTTCCTGCTTCTGTCATCAACGTATTCCAATACATCTCCTTGATTTTGTGCTTTGTGAAGATACTACTGTGTAACTCAACAATACAACTAACATTGTTCCTGTTCCATGCCTCCCTTACCATCTTAAAATTCCTTTATCATCTTCACATCCCTCCTTTACACCGTGTTTTGCTGCAATGCCTACAAAAATTTGGAAACGGTCTGACTGTGAGCTGAGAACATTGCTGTGCATGCCAAGCTATACATTCTCTTTCTTTCCCTGTGCTCCTTCCACTGGTGGCAATCGTCTGCCTCCCCACAGACTCTGGGCTCTTTGGGGCAGGACTGTCTCTTCCTTCTATAACCTAACAGTGCCCAGCCCTGTTACCCCAACAGAGCTGGCAGTTTAGTTACCTTTGTTTAAGGCAAAATTACTTTAAGCTTAGCTCTAATTTTTGAGTAATGCCCATAATTATTTGCAAGGACATGCTTTCAGATCTAATAACTGTTAAAGTCAAAAAGCCTAGCATTAGTCATACAGCTGTGTGTTGAGGAAGATTTGGTGGTTTGTTTTCTTTATATGGTTTATTTTATTGATTTGCCTGCAGTGACAGCACTTTATGTTTACTCCTATTCTGCACAAAGGGGTGTTAGTGGAAGCTGTGGGAAGGTTCAGAATTCTGCCATGTACTCCTTCAGCCTGGACTTTTTAAGGATGATGAATTTTGGAAGCTACTTCTTTACTTAAATATCTGGATTGTTGTCAAAATTATGACTTCCAAATGTCATATTGCTCGGCAGGTATAGAATGAAAAAGGTATATGCTTTATGGGAAATCCTCTTTTAAAATTCTGCCCCTGTATCAGTATAGAGAGCCTTGAGTAAATCAAGCTTAATGGCCCTCAAAGCCAGCAGAGAGTCTTGCTTTAAACCAGTTTATTGTTCAGAATTGTGACTGCACGTAGGCAGTGCCCTGCAGTGTTCTGCCTGCAGTCTGTACCCATCAGGTAGGAGCAGTAACAGTGAGACATCAGCCCCAAGCCCCTGAGCGTGTCCCCAACATGCACATGTGCCACCTGCCTGGGGTGCCTTGGGGCTGCCAGCAGCCTCCTCGTGTCCGCAGGCGTGCAGCTGCCTTCCCCTGGCAGTGAGGGCTGCTCACCCCAGCCACCCCTGGGGCACTGTCCCCTCCGTGGTGTCACACGCTTGCTTTCACCTTGTCAGTCTGGTGACCTTGCCCCAGCAAAGCCAGTAATGTGACTGTGGTGGGTTCCCTTAGGAACGGAGTGTGGCAGCAGGAGAATCCCCTGCCTTGTCCCTGCTTTTCCTTCTGTGTTTGGGGCCCAGGGCACACCTGTGCAGGGTGTGGCAGTCGGTGCCCCCGGCAGCCCCAGCAGAGCACACAGCTCAGCAGTATCAGTGTCACCTGCAGGAGCCACCACCAGCAGTCTGAGCAGCTCCAGGGGCTTGTGTCCTTTCTGCAGGGGACTTTCTTTGGTGACCTGGCTGCACTGGAGGGGAGGCCCGAGGGGGCTGCTCACCTGGGCACCTCCACCACCTCTTCCTGTGGTTTAACTCATGCGCCTGATCTTGCATTACTCTTCCCTCCCTCTGCTGCAGGATGGCTGAAATGGTGTTCAGAAATAGATGGTAAAAAAAAAAAAAAAAAGCAATGAGGGGAAAAAAAGCAGGGTAAAAAGGGTAAATGTAGGCAATAGGAATCAGGGCCTGCTAGCATCCAGAATCTCAAGTGCCATACGCCATTGCTACTCCAGATTCCACAAGGGTCTCCAACAGCAAGAACTGATGAGCAGAAGAAAGCAGGATAGGACCATCTCCTGAAGAGAAATTTCCAGTGCTGGAGCTGGTATAGAGGGAAATGCTGATGTAGCTGCCCTTTTCAGGATAAAAATAAATATGCTAGGAAGTATGTGGGAAAATGAGCTGGTAAATAAGAATCATTGTATGGAGCACAGGAAACAAGGAAAATTGGGAAGATGAGTCTGATTTTAAGATAAAACATTTTTAAGGATCTGAAAGAGGGTTCTTATGATGCAGGAATCATACAACCATTAAAGCTGGGAAAGACCTCTAAGATCATAAAGCGCAGCTGTCAAGAGGATCAGCTGCCTGTGAAAGAGAACCTAACAAAGTCTGGGGCACATAGGGAAAGTGACATGTCCATTAATGATTACTGTCTAATTTGAGGCATTTGTCTGAGGGTGGTCAACAGCACAGGCTTCAAAATCTGCCAGAAGAGCAGGGGCCAGAGCCCTATGTGCAGTGCTGACATGGGTGATGCTGTCATGAGAGTCCCTGCTCCACACTCAGGAGAGGCAGGGACCTGATCATTGGCAGCATGGAAAGCTTTTTGGGGAGTGCCAGTCAAGAAGGGTCTTTTAAGAGTGTGAAAATAATTTATTTCTGTTGGTTGATTCCTGCTGCATTTGGGGAAGCAACCCTTGATGGTCCCAAAGGCACTGGATTACAGCAAAGAAACTTGTAATTTCATTATTGATTTGTCCTCCTAATGGAAGTAGAGCACAAGGTGGTGAATATGGACAGCTGAGTTGAAAGTATCCCTTGTCTTTAATATTGGGGAGGATGTCAGCATACCACTTGCATTCTTAGCTGCTTGATGCCTATTAGAAAACAGAGCCTCCATCAGGCAGGGGAGGCATTAGTGGATGAATGAAGAGAGCAGCCTGCACAGCACGGGGATCTCTGTGTCTGTGCCCCAAGAGGTCTTTGTGGCCCAGAAGGGACACATTCATCTCTGCATCCTGGCAGTCAGGACTCAATTCTCAGAGGCTTGGACTTCAAAAGGAATGGAAGCAATCCCTTGTTTGATCAAAGTTCTCCTGAAACAGCCTAGGATGGTTATCCTTTCAGAGTTCTTGGGCATGTAATTCAGATTCTGGTAACATCTGCAATTGCAGAAAATATTCTACAATTCAGCTGTGTTGCACATGGCCAAGAGATCTTTTTTAAAAACAGCTATGTCAGCCAAAGCATATTCTTTCCTTTCTCTTTTATTTTCTACACAAATAAACTTGTTTGGAAAGCTCTCCCCTGAATACTGTGTCACTGGAATCTCCCTGCCCTTCTCTGAATGGAAAGGGTTACACATAAAATGGCAGAAATTTTGCAGCTCCTGTAACTCTGATACTTCAGTAAGGAGGTTTTCCTTTGAATGTAGGCAAGGCTGCAAATTTAAAGGAAAATCTCAGTGTTCTGTGCATTTCCAGAAAAAGGCAGACTGCATCATTATCCTTGTCCTTCTCTGGGCAGCAAGCACAGGCCCTTCCTGACTGTTTGGGAAAGCTGGCATGGGGCATACAGTGAGAAACAAGAAAAAGGCCTTTGACTTTTCATGCTATAGGTTTTCATCCCAAATGCGTTTGGGCAGGTACTGGTAGGCTTCCTGTTAACTTTAGTCAGCTCCCAATTTTATGTTGATTACTTCCTGTTAATGCAGTATTTCCTATAGATCAGGGATACAGTGTGAAAGGTTCAGCATGGGGTCACTGTGAAGATTGCATATATATAAAAAAATGTTGAACAAACAGATTGGCAGGTTCCCAATCTGCTTTTAGTGCCCGGAGAAGTTGTGGACATATTCAAGGCCAAGAAGGATGGGGCTTGGAGCAGTCTGGTCTAGTGGAAGGTGTTGTGGCAGGGGAGTTGGAGCTACGTGACCTTCAAAGGTTCTTTCCAACCCAAAGCATCTGTGATGATTTGATGATGATGATGATTGATACTATAGGATGAGTTCAACTAAGGTTTGGGTTTTTTTAAATGAGACATTGCTCTGTTGGTGCCACAGGGCTGGTGTGCTACAAACATGGTGCAGTGAGAGGAACATGAGAACCGCCCCCTGTGTCCTATGTAAGCCAGAGCCTTGGAATAAAACAGAAGCATGTTCCTTGATGTAACATTAATTAGGCATCTGCTGAAAGGAAGATGAGGAAGTAGTATCATTGTGGAATACCTGGAATGGATTATTTCTCCAAGTAGAATCATGTTCTGCTCTCTTCCAGCAGGAATATTTCTCAGAGATCTTTAAGCTGCCATAGCAGTGACTATAGGGGTGCAAGTCAGCACTGACCTCTGGAACACTTGTCATGAACACCGGTGTGGGCTCAATGTGCGCATTGGTGCTCTACTGACTTACAACACCTGAAGATTCTTACCCTGCACGTTCAGAAGCAGGAATGCAACTGGAGTCAAATTCTGCCTTGCCATCTATATGCAAGGTTGCATGTATTGAAAATGGAAAAAAAGAGCTTTCTTAGCATGGTCTATCAATGGACACTACTAAAAGTTGGAGAAATTAATTTTATAGATTGTATTTTTACCACAATTTCTCACATAGTATTCTATCTGACTGCAGGAATAGAACTGAATTCAAGCACACTGCATTGAAAAGAGATCACAGTAAACAAAATGTAGCAATATCAGTAAGTATCAGCTTAGGTATTTTTAGTTTTAAAGAACTAGCAGTAGAAAAATGCACAAGACCATGCATAATGCTGAGTAAAAGGGAATGCTATCAGAAAAGAAAGCACTTATTTTTACACGTGTCTCCAAATAGCCCTGTTATATTAGCACATCCTTTGAACTTAGGTCATGGTTGCATTAAGCTTCCTACCCACTCAGGTCATCCTGTGGGTATAAATATATGCTTTAAGTTATATAAACAGCATCCAATCCTATTTGCATTGTCACTCTGTGACACAAAATGCTATAATGACCTCCTTTTTCCATGTCCAGTGCTATCTATAAAGCAGGCTTAGGTCCTTTTCTTCTTAAGGAGGTCAGCTCTCTTAATGAGCTTTAGGCATTCCCAGAGAGTTTTCCAATATTGCAAGACATACCTGGCCCCAGGCAGGACGGCTGCAGCCCTGCCAACACCTGAGCAGTGCAGACAGATCCCATGTGACAGCTTATGCAACGGAGCAGGGATTTATATACCCCGGGCCCTAGAGCATGGAAAGGGCTCGAGGGAAAGGAGCATCAGGTGAGCCAGAAATGTTTGCATGCTGTCTTTCTTGGGGTGCTTTTGGCACTGTAGGAAACTGCATTAGGCTTAATCTTATGTTTCATGAAGAGGCCAACTTGTAAAACAGCCTGGGGTTTAGTAATGTTTTGTGTGTTCTAGGATTGTAGGGGCTGAAATTCAACAAAGACTCTGAAATCATGGTTATTCCTCTCCGGAGAATGACACCTGGGTATATAAGGTTGCTGCAGGTATGAATTTTTTTTTAATTAATCTTAAAAATACCTGTATTTCTCTTAATTAGGTTGATTTTATTTCAAATTATTGTATGACCAATGCAATGGAATGCTGGTTTCTTGCGGGTTAACTCATATGACTCAAAATAATTAATCCTCTGCTGAAAAGCAAATTAATTATGACATTTCTTGATAATTGGTATCATGCTGGAATACCTAATGCAGAATATTTGGAAGGAGTTAATTCTTCTGCAGTGCTTAAACAGAAACTGCTGCTCCATAATTTTTTCTTGCAATGGTTTTGTGTGTTTGGGGCAGTGGGAAAATGCTAATGGAAATAAGGATGTGACTCAGCTGACCCATCAGTGAAGCACTTCAGCCAGATTCCTGGCCATGATAAGGAAACCTCAGTCAGTACTGACCTCTAGAACATTGGGAAATCAGACTATCAATCACTATATGAAGAAAACAAATAAAAGCATGTATAGAAAACATTTTAAATCAGCTGAATAATTGAGACTAAAGCAGATATAAATATATATACATATATATATATATATATATATATACACACACCAAAGAATACAGAAGAATTCCTTATTGTATTCCATATTTTGATATTTACAGAGTATCCATCCTTTCTCTGGAATATGTCACAGCTCTTACCACTGTGATCTGCATCCAGGATCATAGACTGTAGCAGCTGAGAGGGGATAGGGGATAGTTGAGTGGTTGAGAGGCTGAGCTAAAGATGTTGTGTTTCAGTCCTAGCCATGAATTTCTTTCACACCTCCCTGCATATCTTTTGATATCACCCTACATAAACATTCACCTACATTTAAACATTCTGTTTAAATTTCTTTTGTCTTTATTTATTTTGTGGCTGAAGTAGCCACAGTCAGACACATTTATCAAGGTCAGAGCACCAAGCTCTAATTCTTTAAGCTCAGTAAAAAACCTAGAATCTCAAAGTGAAGAAGAGGCTCCTTATAATCTGTTGCTCCTGTCAGTGATGCCATGCTTTTCATTCATGGATTGCATGGAAAAGCATTAAAAAAAAAAAAAAACAAAAAAAAAAAAAACCTACAACATTATTTGAGGCCTAGTAATTATTTCACTTAAAGAAACCAAATGCAGCACCAAGAAAGACACATGTTGTATTTTAACTCAAAGTGCCAATATGTATATAAATTTTTGTTTGTCAAAACTTGTCCGCTTGGTCTGGTGCTACCTGTGGAGGTCATAAAGGATGTTAGTGATCCCTTCTAGGCTTGCTTTCCCAAATTAATATCTAACATTCAAGGGAACGTCCTGTGTTAGTAGCAAATCTCTTGGAAGGAGGAGATGTTCGTTATTTACAGATAAGGAAGTCCTTTCTCCTTTATGCCTAAGCCTCCACACTTGACTGAGCTCTCCCTCTCAGGTAGCCAGAGGGAACCCCATTAAAGTCATCAAAATCAATGAGCAGCAACTGAAAGGAAAATCATATAAGACATGTGTCCTATCTTTTACAAACTGAAGAAAAGGGAGGGTTTCCAAAACATGCAATAGATTGTGTGAAATGCTCTTCAGTAGAATCATACCCTGTTAAATGGAATGGAGAAAATACATGATTTGTAGCTTCCAAAGACCTTCTTTTGTGTTGCACTGAGCTGAATCAGCTTGTAACTTGCTCTGTTTCTCCCTCAGACTCAAGCTGCAGCAAAGATTGTTATCAACCCGTCAGACACAGCGCTGCAGCGGGCAGCATTGCTCCTGGGAGTGTTTGGGATCAGCATATCCAGCTACAGCACACACCAGCTAACTCAAACAAAAAGATTCCCCTTGACCACTTAGGCTGTGGTAGGAGTGACCCCAGAAGTCCAGGCTTATGTCAATATTGCTGATGAGTGGCGTTGCTGCCGCTGTTACCGTGTGGAGGTAATGAGACACTTTGCAGCCGTGATTTCTACATTCAAAGTTAAATAGATGGAAGGACTGCAGACTTCTTCAAGAAAGAAAAGAAATAACTGCTCTCAGAAGCATTGGATTTCCAAACAAGACAAACTTTCTGTAAATGTTATGGATTTATTTTGTTATTCAGTGTATACATAGAGATCTAAAGGTATAAAACACAGTTGCATTCAGAGTAGCTGTAAACAGACCAGCGTGGGTGCTGGGCTCTGGGAGAGTCACTGCGCTGCAGCTTTTGCGAATGACTCCAATGCAAAGACTGTTTTTGCAAAGAAGAAGTTAGAAGCAATAAATTCCTCATGACAAGGGTTAGAACAAAAGGAATTAATCTCCCATAGACTCCTTGCACTGTACATTTGGGTATTACAGAATTTGTGCACTCTAGCTTTTTCTATTGAATCTTAAACATTTCTTGATGCCTTTTGAGTAGCAGTGTTTGTGTATTGCAACACAAGCTGGCAGCCTTCTGTCACAGCAGAGATGGCCACAGGCCACACCAGCCTTAAGGTGCTGGGAAGGCCCCATGGCTCCAGACCAGGTAACTTCATAGCTGTGCAGAAACTCTCTCTTCTAGAACGTGTCAGTAAAAATATTGGGTTGGGTTCCATTGCACAGTTCAATATCTGGCTGTATTCTTCTGCAAAGTCAACTCATCTCATAATACACATTCTGATTAAAATAGAAATTGAGTTTGACCTTCTTACCCTTCTACTTCTTACCTACTAACTTCTACTTCTTACCCTACTACTTCTCCCTTGTTTTCTTCTCATTTGGTATAATAGCTTATTCAGGAAAGTTCTCTTACTATTGGCTTGCACTTTTCCAACTGCTTCTTATGTTTTTTGTAAACATGGCATTGTAGGTTCTTCTGTGCATATGTTAGCATTTAAAATCCTTTGTTCTTGGTTACTAAACACAAATATTATTTTGGGGCTGTTTTCAGTGTTTAAAATTATTTCATCTGTCAACAGTGTTTAAATTCAACCACTAAGGGGCATACTACACAGCTGAATATTTTGAACTCTTCCGATTGCTCATTCCAATATGACAAACCACAAATTGAATCAGGCTGAAATTTTTATTTTTTATTTTTTAATTGTTCTTGTCCCTGTTTGCCTTTTTCTCACCCTCTCTAAGAAATGTTTATTCTCCCCACACAACTTTTGTTAGAAGATGATGAGAAAATCAGTGTCTACAAGGTAATTTTTTTTCAATGTGCCAGGTCACAAATTGCCTCCATCTTATATAGACTTCTGATTATATTTAAAAAAAAATAATCACATAATGAAATGGCTTTTTAATCTATTACAGGATTTTTGGCTGCTGCATTTTTGTTAACTGATTTTCTGTTCCCATTCAACATGAATGTAAGACCATTAGCTGTTTTCAGGGCCATTACTATGCTAATGCAAACTCTTTTGTTAGATGAAGACTATGTGCAATAACATTTTTTTAACAAGATATACTAGAATAAATTAAATGATGACTTGGCCACTGAGATGTTCCCATTGGAAATGATGCTCATGAGAAATGTGTACTTTTCCATGAGAATTGTTTTGAGTAGTTTTGAAAGCTTTATCTAGTACCAGTGAAAATGACAGGAGGACAACACAGGCAATAGGCACACTAAGTGTGGAGAGATTTTATAAAGGTAGGGGCCACAGGAGCCTCAGGAACATACAGTGAAGCACCAGGGAGCTGTAATTGAAATTATTTACAAAACAGGCAAGTTTTAACTTCCTTCTGATGAACTGGGCCTGGGCAGTAGATGACCTTTATGTGAAAATTCGTGACTGCATGCAGCAGAAGATGTAGGCATTGGTATCTCACCTCTCTGTTCCAAAATGTCAGTTTTCTGAAGTACATCTGCCACCTCATGCCAGGCACAACAAGCAGCCATGTGCCCTTGTCTTGCACTGCTGTGCCTCCCTGGAAGACCTTTCAGGTTTCCCCTCAGCCAGGCGAGGCTGGGGTGTGTTGAGCACCAAGGTATCAAAACCTTGTGGAGGTGGCAACAACATGCCCATCTTCTCATCCTTCCCGTGTCTGGAAGCCCAGCCGTGGGCTGGAGGGTGCCCAGAATATGAGTGGAAGCTAAAGTCCTGTATCCCTTTTTGTCCTGCTCTTTGTTAGAGCAAACACTCTTTGGCAGAGGAAGGAAAGGCACCTGCACAGGGGCTCCCATGGAGCCTGTGGCACTGTACCTTCCTTCCTCCCACTCTCCTGAGGGACTGGCAAGGTCCCAGGAGGTCCCAACTCCCACAGGAGGCTGGCTGTATGAGCCTGTCCCGCTCTGCACCCGCTACAAACAGGCAAGTAGGACAAGCTAAAACCTTTTCCTCCCAAGTGCCTATTAGCTAAGTTTTCCCACTCCCTGCACACAGTGTGCCATGGATTTGGACCTTTCTTGTGTTTGCCATGTTTATAGACATCGAACAGAAGCCTGCAGGCTCAGTATGTGGCTGGGCTCCTAAAACCTGAGTAGGATACTGCTCCATGCTGCAATTCCCAAACCTGAATTTTCTCTTCAAAGCTCTGAGCATGCCAAACTTCAAGCATATGTTTATGTCCTATTGAAGTCAAAGGGGGTTTAAGGAACATCCTTACATCCTTTGCCAGAGTGAGGTATTTAATCTTTTCCTTGATCTCCACCAAAGAAGCATTTACATTTTAAATATATTTGTACTTTTGTTTATATGGTTTTACTTCAAAAATGTTGGCAATTCATCAACAATTGAATGCTGATGAAAGTCAGGAGCCTGGTGAGCTTGGGGAGGTTAATGCTGCATTACCTAGTTTTAAAAAAACACCAGCAACGGATTTAATTTGGCATATAAATTGTTATGTTTGAGGACTTACCCTCCAGGAATTACTTTGTACCTTCCCTAGCTTCTAAGAATATTTAAGTGGAAATACTATTTAAGCTAGTAAATATTAGACCTTCTTTACAAATTCACTTTAAAAGCCATTTCATAAAATTTATTGGATTGGTTTTACTTCTAATATCAGGCAAATATAGGTTAATACCTCCTGATACTGAACAATCGTAACTCAACTAATCCACTTTTAACAGAAGTAACTTTTCTAGTCTGAATTATGTCTTGATATATCAAGTTAATTATTTTATTCTTTGAGGAGGAATCACAGGAGATTTTGTAGCTGTTTGATTTGTATGCCTGAGTCCACCTCCTAAAGGCAAGAGAAATGAAAATATTAAACAACCAGAAGCTCAAACATGGTTGTTACTCTTCAAATAGATGTAGCATAGACTGGAGACTTGTTTGTGCTAAGTGGCATTGCTAGTGAATATCACAAAGCATTCAAGCTCTTTCATATATTTGTACTCAGTTATCTAAAGGAGGATTTCTGTCTCCTTCCACTGGGACAGGCAACTAAGGGCAGCCACTCAAGGTAGCACTCATCCACTAGTAAGGGATGTATAATATAAAGGGAGTGCCTGACATATTTCATGCACCTTCTGGAAAATATCTTTCTGCAAACTGCTGTTCTAGACCATTATTTATCTCTAGAGTTGCAGACTGTGTATCTCCCAATACACCAGGCCCAGAAGATGAAGCTGAGTTTGCCTTACCCATCATGGATGCACACCATGTGGGTGCTCCATTTCTTACAAGGTAGTGGTAATGTTCTCATGGGGATGAGCCCCTAATTCGTGTATCTGACTGAGAACAGAATGTAAACAAGCTGAGAAACCCTTCATTTCAGACCATGCATTTTTGCTAGTGCCAGATTCATGGAAGTCTGGCCTCAGCTGAGGTTTCAGATGCTGCTGTAGTGATAACTGACAAATTAATAAATTAATAAATAAAACTGGGGCATTGACGCTGTGTGGGAGCTTCCTTCCTGAAACACTCTGTGTCTGCACCACCTTTTCAATGGCAGGTTGTGCAGTGGGTTTGGCAGTGGAAAAGCTGTGTGTTAGTGTTCATTCACTTCCCTGGCTTCATTGGAACATGGCCACTGACACTTAACTGAGAAATGGTTTTCCCTGCCCAGTACAATGGTGCTTCCCTATGGATATATTAGTGATAAAACAAACAGAAGGAGATATTAATGCTTGTCACATCTTTTCTCACCTTGGATAAAATGCCTTTTCCCCTCCTAGTTATGAGTAGTCAATGACAACAGAAAATAACACCCTCAAGCAGTCTTGCCTTTCATATGACTTTGTTGTTATTCTTCTAGAACTATCGCAGTTTAATAAGGAGGCTGAAAGGTAGTTTAATCAAACAGTAGATTAATAAGGTTCCTAAGGCTACATTCACTTCAGCTTTCAACTTTGTGTGTAATCATGAGCTATGGAGTGTCACTGACTTTTAATCAGTGCCCGTGTCTGCAGTGGGTGTGTTTGTAAGCATAAAAAACAGCCCCAAAGGGCCCAAAAAGAGCTATTTCTTCCCCTCCTTAGCATCATTCTTGAAAGTGACCTTTCTATGAGCATAAAACCATTAATCCACACCTTTTAAAAAGGTTTTAGGAACCTCATGTAATCCACAGCACGCCACTGATGAGGTCCATCCTGCAAGGGGGACACTGCAGTCAGAGTAGTCAAAGGAGGTGTCGGATGCCAAGCAGGGTGAGGGCTTGAATTGGCTCTTAGTGGGTGCTTCCATGTCTTTCCATTAACAAACAACAGGTGAGATCCAGCTCAGCTGACACGAGCAATGGAAAGTTTGGCCAAATCTGCTCACAGCCTTAGCTCTCAATACAGAGAGTAGAGACAGCTCCTAAGGAGGGCACTGCCACCCTGGCACCTGGCAGCAGCCTGAAGGGGCTTTGTGATGAGCTGAAGAATGGGGATGGTTTTCTTCCACGTCAAAGTACCTAGGTACCTAGTGTTTGAGGGTTCTCCAATTTTTCTGTAATTTTCCTGTCTAGGAGAAGGGACTGTATCTCATTGCTGTTATTTAAACCAGAGTAAGGAAGAAATGCCAAGGCAGAGTTACCCTGCTCCTGAAAAAGATTTTTAATCTTTTTTAAAAAAGCAAATGACAAATTGGTTTGTCCTTTACTCTCTGTTCTTCTGTAATGGATTACAGGAACTTGAAACTCTTGGCCCAAAAGGAATGGGGGCACATAAATCCAAAATTGCTGAAAGCTTGAACAGAATCATCACTGGCTAGGAATAGCTCAAACACTGTGTGCCTTCCCTGTCATAGCTGAGCCATAGCTCCTTTTAAAAAGTGAGCTCTGCCTCAAGGGAAAAGGAAGCACGTGAGGCTGTACTCTGCTCCACCAGGTGTTATTCAGCTGCAGAATAACAATGGCAGAAGGGCCCCTTGGCTGCTGCTCTGGGCCAAGACAACCAGAGCATGGCTGAGCCTTCAGTGAGGGTCCACATCTCTGTCCCAACTGCTGTCTCCTGCTCCCAGAGCTGCTTTGTGGCCCCTCTAAAGCTTGTGGAGCTGTGACTGACTCAGCGTGCCTGTCTGTCTGTCTGTGCACATAATGGAGAGAGGGCAGGAGCAGACTCTTGTGCTCAGATGCAGGTGGTGAACTCTGCAGCAGTGTTTTGTGCAAATTGCTGGCTCCATCCTGAGTAACCTGCAACCTGCCCCTGGGCCTTAGCTTTCATCTGCAGCACAGCACTGGCAAAGAGCTCTTTCATCAGGTAACTCGGGGTCCCCTTTTCTATCACTTGCCAGCTACATCCTGTTCATTAGCCCCAGAGCTCACCTGAGGGATTATTTGTCATGCTTCATCCCCAGCTAAATTCAGCTGTTTATTTGATATCATAGAATCAAGAGGAGAAACTAAATAAACACTGTGAGTGTTTGCCCGGAGAAGGTATCTGCAATGTTTTTTGCCACTTTCCACCTTATTTTCAATTCTCCTATAACAATTCTGCTGTTGCATATATGTCCCTCCATCTTCCTGCTTTTCCTTGCCAAGGAAAAAAAAAGGCCCTGAGGCCTCAGCTGACCCTGTCTTGCAGAACAGCATGGGATGGCATCACTCAGCAAAGAACAGGGGAAGCAGAAGCAGCATCCTCCCACCGGGTGAGAGGGGCTGTAAATCTCATCCATGCAGTGAGCCTGGGACCACACAGAGCCCAGGGTGGCTGTAATGAGCCAATGCTCCCACAACCATTGAGCAAACCTGGCAACTCACTCAGGCTCTGGGTAGCTGTGGTTTAGCTGGGCAACTCAGTTCAGGTGTATGTCAAAGTGACAGGAGGACGAATGTAAAGAAACCCACTTTCAGTGGGTCACTAGCAGACTTTTTGGCTGTTTCTTTTTAAATCATACAGCTTGACTTCCACTTCATAGTTTCTCTCCCACATTAATTAGTTCCTTGCTGAGCAGTGCACTAAAAAGCCCAGAGTTTGCTGTAGGATATCAACACTGGAGTACGATTCTGCACCTTTATTTCACTAAACTACATATTAAACGTTCAGCTTGAGTTATTTCCATAGGTTCTGTTCACAGTGCATGAAAAAAATTAACACCTCCAGAAAAAATTCATCCCCTTCAGGAGGTGTCTAGAAGAGGTGGGACAACTTCCCATTTAATGAGTGCTTCTCTCTGTACTGACAATAGACTGGACAACTCAGTGTCAGAAAGCTCAAGGCAGTGGAGACAAATCATTCCTATCTCTGCAAAAACATTCTGTTCCAATGATAGCAGTTTCCCATTGAAGACAGACACTGAGATAGATAGTGAATTCATAGGCACAATTTCCAGGCTCCATCTTTCAGAGGGAGTCACTGAGCTGCAGGATGCTGTTTCTGGGACAAGGAAAGCAAAATTTGGGAACTGACCACCCCCTGTGGCTCACCTCTCAAATGAAGGCACCTGGAAGCCTCAGAGAGCTGAAGCAGCACTGAGTAGGAGCAAGCTTGCACTGGAGAGGTGAAAGTACTGGAGCCTGCCAGGTGCCAGGGCTGACTAGCATTTATGAAAGGAGCAGTGAAGATGCCATGTCAGAGCATCCTCATGGGAAGTAAAAGGTCACAAATGGCATTCTGTATTTCCTTTGGAAATGAAGCCCTAGGCATCAATGTGCACTGTCATTGAGCAACAGCAGCAGCTGCTAGACAGGAGTTTGGCATGTATCTACTGACCATCCTCCCTGAAAATGGCAGGATGCCTTCTGCAGGCACCCAGAAGACTGCACTGGAGGATCCAGCATGAAGCCCATTCACAGCCCCACTAGCTCCTGCCCTCCATCTCCCTGTTACAGGAACAGGGATCCCAGTCTGGTCACTCTTGTCCCTTCCAGAACCACCTGTCTTGATGGGCCCTTCAGGGAAATGACCCTCATCTGCAATGAGTTCATGAGAGATGGTTCACATTCTGCTCCCCTGAAACAAAGGGATGGCCACTGCCTGCAGGCTGCAGGTGGACTGAGGGCCAGGGTGAAGCCTGGTGGCCACCAGAGCCATCTGCTGGCCCTGGGACATGAGCTGTGGCCTAATCAGGAGGTGCCCATGCAATGCAGCAATCCCAGAGAGGCCACAATTAATTTCAACTAGCGAACAGCTGCAAATTAACAAGCTTCCCAGTCTGTTGCATAGGCTAGGAGGGAACAACAGAAAATTAATCATTTCTGGGTGAGAACTGGAATGTGCAAACAAAAAAACCCCAACAAATCTCAAACAAACAAACAAACAAACAGGAAAGTTCAGCTCAAAACTGTGCAGCTCTGTGTAAAATATGCTTCAAATACTCGTTTGAGTCTTATTTAATTCATCATTATTTTGCTACCGGAGAAATTTGTATATCAACTGACACACATAAAACATCTGAAGTATTTAAAGTAGGATTACAATTACTTTAGGTTCTTCCCATTGACACTGGGGAGAAATAAATGCTACTCAGTTCTTGGGTGAGACAGTCCACCCTCAGAGGCACACATTTCTATCCACTGCTCATGGAGGGCGCCTACTGTGTCTGTGCTCCTAATTCAGGCATCTCATTTATATTTCCATAGCTAGTTAGGATGAATCCGAGCCAAAATCAATCCACTTAAGTGTCAAACCTCCCACTGCCACAGGTCAAACAACTCACTTTTACAGCAAACTAAATTCATGGCTCTTAACACTTGCTTTTCCCAAGAAACAAAGCCACAGTCATGAACAGCAACACAGAATCACAGAATGGTTTGGGTGGGAAGGGACCTTAAGAGTTAGAGCTTCACTGTCATCCCTGGTATTTCATTAAAAAGTGAGTTGTGCTGTACCTCAATCAACATGGCTCTTTTAAAGCTGGACTTTCTGTACTTATTGCAGTCTAACAGCCCTTTAAATGAAACATTCTTTTGCCAATACCTGTACTAAAGCATTATTTCCCTTAACACAATGTTTAACATAGAATGTTATTACATTCTTTAATCCCAGGGACTGCTGAGAAGTTCTCAATAAATAATAATTTTCATTTCTTTCAACACAGGCATCTATAAGTAATTGTGTAATATCACTGAGGCTGAATTATCTGCAGATCTCGGTTGCACTGTAAATAAAGTACTGTATGTGATTTGCACTCTCGGATCTGAACTGGTGCCAAGGATTTGAAATCATCCACTTCACTGGGAGAGGATGAGAAAGGGAGGGGATTTACAGATAATAGGGCTCAAGTTTTATACTAGAGTCCAATTAGGGAATCCAGCAGTTGTTTCAGTTCCTCACCTGCAAGAGGCAGGTAACAATATTTCCTTTTTTTTTCCACTTTTCTACTCTGCCCATGGCAGCAGGAGAGGGGCTGGTGGCTGCCCTTCCCATGCAGGCAGTATCCCCATGCAGGCAATGTGTTCTCTGGGTGCCAGACTCTGATGGACCACAGCCGTCTCTGTTGCCTGAGGAAATTGCCTTAGAAGTGCTTTAAGATCTGGCTGAAGAAGTCACAGAGTCATTAGTGGTTATAGCTGAAGTTCTTGAAGAATGGGGGAGGTCCCAGAAGACTCAAAATAGGGCAAAAATCTTTCAAATGGCAAAGCCTAGGATCATTGCTTAGTAGTGCTCAAAACCCACTCAACAGTACTCAAAAAATAATCAGAGCTAACTGCAAACCCACAAGAAAATAAGAGGATAAAAAGCAGCAAATGTGTTTATCAGGAATAAATCGTGTGCAACCAACCCAGTTTCCTTCTCAGACAACACTGCAAGGTGAGCAAGCATCCTAATGTAGGTGGCAAATGTCATTCTCACATGCAAGCTGGGGGAAAACACTATTAAATGAACCTCAGTAATGAGATTACAGGCCTTATTCAAAAATCTACAAAGAATGAAGAGCATTCTTTGAGTGTCTGGGAAAAAATTATAGAATGGACTTCTGCACAGTGCTGTGAACGGGGGCTGCCTGATATTTTTACTAATGACTCATGGTATGTGAGTGGGAATGCATAAAACATCAACTTCAGAAGGTCTCTGGGTGCCAAAAGACAGGAGCAGAATTCAGAATGATCTAAAACCTACCAAGTGCTCTCAGATTCAGTGGGATTCAGGAGGGACAAGCACAAAACTTGATGCTTTGGCAGAAGCATCAGCTGTGTGAACAGAGGATGAGGAGCAAGGCAAGCACCAGGCAGCAGTGGCAAATGCTTGCAGGGATGAGAAGCAGCCCCGTGGGGATGTCAGGACAGGGGGTGCAGGCTGGAAGGTATGTGAAGGAGTCTTCTTGCTTTGTCCAGCACTGGTGAAGACCTAGCAAAACTGTTGTTTCTCAATCTGAACCACCCTTCAAGGAACACGTGCAGCAAGTAAAGAGAGGTCAGAAGAAAGTTACAAAAGTAAGAAGCACAGAAAATGTGATCTGCATAGAAAGAATGGACAAACTGGTAGCTTGGAGAGGGGAACACTCATACATGCCACAGACCTGACCACCTTCCCAGCAGCCCTGACAGTGGACACTGTGCGTGCAGAAGGCACCTCTGCTGACCCACAAAAAGCAGGTGTTCTTTCTTGCTGGCCTTGTAATGCTCTGTGTCACAGCACTTTGCAAAGCCAAGGCCACCCTGCTTGGCAATGCCTTTGTGGATGCATAATACACACTCTGTGCCACAAAATTATGCTGGAGACAGCTGGTTTGGACAGGAAGCTCAGGGGTTTTCTGTTACCCTGGAACCTGCCAACACAGCAACCAGCACTTGATACTGCAGGATCACCAGAGGGAGCATGCCACCAGACATGCAAGTAGCGATGGGCCACCCCAGAAGTTTTCTTGGATGCCACAGGTTGGCATCCAGGAACATAGATATGCATGGCTGCACTGCCATGTGCTTTCAAGGGTTGTCTGGAAATGGGTATTTTGTTTGCAGTTTTATTTAGTAAAAGATGTTCCAGAAAAGTTGATCTCTTGCTGTTCTGCCCTCTCTGAGTGGGAGACGGTCCATAATATTAGGGGTGTGGGGGTGGAAAACAAAGCTTGGCTTACATTTGTAAATGCACTGAGGCCAAAGCCATGACTTTCTACTTGAGGTGCCTTTCTTCAGGTACCACAAAGCCTGAGCTCATAGAAATGAGCTGTACCCTGCCAGGAGAGTAACCTCTGCTCCCCACAGTGCCAGGAGGAACAAAAGACAATGCAGAGCAGCCCAGTGGGTCTGCAAGATACTACCTCCAGCTGAGGCAACTACTTCAAAATATCTGAGCTTCCATCAGCTCAGAGCTTGGACAGTCCTGATCACTCAGGACCCACAAGCCAGTGGAAACCTCTTCCCAGCACATTCATCCTTCAACAGGTGGTGCCTCTGGATGCACAGCTGGAGGGGAGCAGATGATGCCATTCATCCTGAAGAATCCAGTAGTCAAAGCACCTGTCTTAGCTGTGTCTCTTGGATGTGGCACCAAACTCATCACCAGGAGCGCTGTATCCCCAGCCCTGGATACCTCCCAGCCCCAAGAGGTGGGAGGATGCAGAAGCAGGCCTGGGGATGAGGCAGGTCCCTGCTGTGGGACAGCTGGGTGTAAGAACACCGAGGGAGCAGGAGCAGGACCAGGAGCATGGCTGTAGGTGAACAGCTAGCTTAGGAAAGGAGGACAAAAACTTTAAACCACAGACCTCCTAGCATCTGCCCTGCTCTTCCCATGGCTCCCCAGCCAAATGTAATTAACCACTGAGAACAGACTGACTGAACTTCAGTATAAATATTGTATCAAATGTCATCAATTCTCCTTCCCATTATAATTTCTGAGATAGAGCCATGATTTTGTCTGTGCTCTGTAGAAAATGGTTTGCAAGTGGTAAACAACCTCCATTATCTCCAGTGCCATACTCTGTCACATGCCCAGGCAAGGCCCACACAGCAGGACTGCTCAGCTTGGCAAGTCTGCCATCACACACGCAGGTGGATGGAGGCAGAGGCCTCATGCCTACACTCACCTCCCTCACCTCACGTTTAATGTCCCAAACGTGGGCTGCTGGACCCATGACAAGTCCTTAGCGTTGGACATCTGGTCTCAGAGGTCACAGCTGCACACCCACAGCAAGCCCTCCCCTGGGGCACCTCAGGTAAATCTCCATGGCATGAGCCCCACCTTGCCTGTTGAGCAGAAGGTGAAGATGGCCCAGTTTTGGTGCAGGAGCCCAGCTTTGGGTACATAGGATATTCATACTTCTGACATTTAACACACCACGTGGGAGGAAAGCTGTCTCTGATCCTTAGCATAACCACTGTGCTCTGAAACTTCATAAACTATGCACCCCGTTATTTTTTAGGTAAAAGCATAGTAATTTTATGCTATTCTTTTCAGTACTGTTTTTCTTCCCATTCTGGAGTTTTCACTTTTGCCACCTTGTCCATCTTGTGCCCAGTTCTGGTGTTTGATTAGAAATACATGTGATTTCTTTTGTTATTCTCATTGTTGCACATGGTCCAATTCAGTAGCCTGATTTATTTATCTGTATCAACCATTCAATATCATGCAACCCGAATAATATTTTATATGCCTAAGGTAAAGTTAATTCAATAGCATAAACCCCAGGTTTCTTTTTAGGAGTGGAGCTTTTATTTCATATCCTATTGATCATCAAGAGACAAAATGTTAATGCAGGCTTCCTCTGAACTGTTCCTATAGCACCAGTGTGGGGGAAGCATAAAGATGAATATAGAAGAGAAACTATACTTCTTTCACAAATTTACATGCAAGTAAAAAAAGGATAAGAATACTTAGTGAAAAGTTCAATTTTTTCTGTTTATCTCCTGTTGAAATGTAGCTCTTCTTTTGACCAGCTCTAGAAAAACTCAATGGATTGGGCAAACATCAGACCAAAACTATTTTTGACAGCGTTTTGAAAATATTGGTCAGCTTGTGCAGTTGGACATGGTGAGAGATTTAAGTAGTTGCTGTTAGAACTGGCATAATTTTATCCTACCTGTAAAATCCAGTCCATGCCCTTGCCCTGGTGAATGTAATTTCCTCTGTGCAAGCCCTCACTAAAACATGAAGTCAGTATAAATGAGCTCTCTGAGTGAGCATAGCCGCCCTGCAGCCAGCAGCATACTAGGAAAAAAACCCAGGTCTGGAGCTCAGCACATCCTTAGGATCTATTTTGATTCCCTGTACATCATTTTTACACATTGCTCCAGTGAGGCTCTTCTGAAAAATTATGTTCATGGTTCCTTTTAAGTAATCTCTGGCGCCTCATAACCTTGTTCTTTGAAACACCTCAATGTGAATATCTATCACTGGAAGGTATTTGAGGATAGATTTCCAGACAAGGTCCTAAACCATCCCTGTTACATGCATGTGTTCACAAACCCACCTGTGCAAATTCCTGCATTTAATTTTTTTTTTTTAAACATACAATTATTGCCAAATCAGGAAACCTTCCCAAGGCAGGAAAAAGTGAGGATTTGGTCAATCCTTTGTATCTTTGCTTTAAGATAAATGAAGAAGTGGAAGAGAGTGTAGTCCTGCAAGCGCAAATAGATCACCTCTTAGCCCCAGCTGCTTATCCTTTTAAGTCCTACGAAAACTGTAGTGTTAGCAAATTTAACTTCTCCTTTTGACAAGAGATGAAGTATATTCTTCATTGCGAGCCTGCCTGGATATGAGTCCCATATACCAGCTGAGCACAAAACAAGGCTGAATGGTTTAGACAAATGAATCATCTTCATATCAATGCCAAAAAACTGCCTCATATGTGGAACAACTTATTAGGAATAAGGTAATATTTGTCACTTTGAAACAACTCTAAATATCTTTAAAGAAGTCAGAGGCTACCAAATTGATGCAAAAGCTCCTGGGTGAGGCTCCTTCTGGTGTGCTGTGGTCTCCCACTCCAACTCTGCATGTAACACACCCTGCTGGCTAACATGAATGTGGAGAGCGTACGGAGGAACACGTGAAGTTCTGCAGCCCTAGGAAATGGTAGGGACAAATGTGAGGGCCAGGCTTTCTGTGGTGCCCCAGTTTGCTCCTTCACAATATACAGAATCAGAAATTGCACCAAGGCTAGAGGTGTGGGGAGCAGCTTTGCAAATCCCATACATATGCAAGTGCCATAGACCAAAGCCTGCTCCATACACAGGAGCTGGACAGGGGGTAGGATAGGGGATTTCTGTGATGGATTTGCGTTTGAATTACTTCTGTGTACAAAAGGAGAGAGTGTGTCTTGGTTTATTGCTTTACTCTGGGCCTTCATTCCAATTTTGGACATTTGGATTTAGAACATCTAGCTAAGTTCTGATTTAAGTGCATATCCTTATGTCACCAATATATTTCTTTAACTGCTTTAATATTTCTAACAGTTCAGGTATCTTCCTCTGAAATGTCCCTCATGGAAGCACAAGCCTTATAAAATTCCTCTGCGTTGAAACAACCCATGAACTAAAAAGAGATCTGAGACACAAAAAGTCTCAGGTCCTGCAGTGAGACACCATATCTCCAGTGAAGTTTTCCCTACAAGGAGCCTTCTTTTGTCAGAACCTCACTGTGCACCATCCATAAGAATGACGATCCCCAGTAAGACTCAGTGGCACCAATGTGTGCCAAACTCAAGCTGTTAAAACACCAGGTGAGAGATGTTTCCTGCTGTATTATGGCTGGGACTGCCTGCAAATGTACCCCTACCCTCCCCACATGTCCTGGTGCTACAGCCCAACCACAGGGCTGACCACATGCTCAATTGAGCTGGTCCTGGTGCTACAACATCACTGGGAGGTGTTGGGGTGTGTTCAGGGAAAAGAGCCAGCATGGCACCCACCACCACCCCACAGCTGTAACAACAACCCTCTGAGGTGGTCCCAGGGCAGCACTGTGAGCCAAGATCCACACCCATATAATAAACACATCCTCACGCTGTCAAACCTACTGGCAACACATGGATGAGTGGTTATTATAGGAAGGATTCAAGGTAACAAAACCCATCAGCAAGTTTTTATATACACTTAGCGCTATACTAAGTATATAACTCCATATATGACCCATTCAGAAAGGCTTTTTTTTTACACTTAGCGGTATACCCTTCGGGGTAGGGCAGGGGAATATATGGGAATGCACTGTAATTAATCTGTAATTAATCTATAAGCAAATGATACCTCTCTTTAGTGGCAGACTGTCAGAGAGAAACACTTAAATGAAGTGTGACTCTATGAGACATCACAGTTTGGGGGTGGGGAGTCTGTTAATAAGATCCCTTCAAAGGAATAGCTGACTGACGTCACAGAATACAAAGCAGGAGGCAGTGCAGTTTGTGGGATGAACTCTACAAGGCATCTCAAAATATTCCAAACCTAAATAGCTCCAGCATTGCTCTATCAGTTTTGAAATATTCAAATGTTACTCACACTGATTCAACCCCACTGAATTTGTCAGCACCCTGCAGAGGTACCAGAGGGAATGATTGGACAAGGCAGTCCTTCAGCATCAAAACTGATATAAAATTTTTCATCATTTGCACCTCAACACTCCACAGGCAGCAGAGAAGGTCTGCTGACCACGACTGTCCTGGTGCTGGCCTTATTTGGTTTGGATTAGGGTCTAAATTCATGCAAATCTGCCATTAAATCAACATTACAAACCCCATAATTTTGTGTTTAACTCTTGAATCCTCCAGATGGATTTTTTCTTATGTTGTAGAGTTGTTTCTGAATATCAATAATGAAAAAATTGGACACGTTATTTAGCAATCCACATTTTATGTGCAATTACTTTCTGATCCTTCTAAGAGTACGAACAGAAAGAAAGAAAGAAAGAAAGAAAGAAAGAAAGAAAGAAAGAAAGAAAGAAAGAAAGAAAGACTCCTGCCAATTTAAATGAAGAAACTGAAAGTGCTGTCATAAATTCACCTAAAAGCAGTTCTGTGGAACAGCACAGAGGAAAATACACACCCTAAATAAATAAATAAATCATAATAAAAAAAGACCAGTGCGATCAGATGAATGTTGGTGCGGTTGGAGACTGGGAAATCAATCACTGCTCTTGGCTGTCTCTACACATTTCTGCCTGTGCCCAGCTGCCCAAAGCTATTTCTCAAATTCCCATCTGAAACCTCCACCACCCCTACACCATCCTTTGCATAATAACTATCACTGTCTTTTTTCTAGAGAATTCTCAGTAATGTCTTCCTGCAAGAGGCAACTGAAGTGATAGGTGCTATCCTGAAAGTCTGAAAGAGCACATTCATGCAAGAAACACTTTTCCAAGCACTTCAGACAACCAGATTTTCAGATGTTTGTGTTGAGGCAGCCACACAGCTCTGAAGACGATGTGCATCGTCTTTATCCCAGGACATAAATCTCACCACTCTCTGGGAAGTCTCCTACCAGCCAGCACTCTCTGGGAAGGAGGCATATTCAGAAAACCTTTACTCAATATTTCATTTTTGTCTGAACTATTTCCTGGGAACTAAACACAATCCATAGAAAGAAAATAATAAACATCTGGGTAAATATGTCAGGCAGGGATGTCCTGCAACAGTGGGGTAACATTAAAAGAGCTGCCACATAACGCTGTCCTTGCCAGCCATATATTTAAGTTGAAAACACAATTTATGGAAAACCAGTACTAAAATAAAGAGCTGGTCACCACAGTGTTAATGCTCTTTTTGAAGTTTTAAAAAAGGCACATTAGGGCACCTCTGCTCTCCTTGTGCCTCCTCTTCAGGAATCACTCTGCAGTCTTTCTAGACAGTAACAAAACTGCTTGGCACTGCAAGGCACAAGCCAAATCTGACAAATCCACTCGCATTTCAGCTGAGGGGTTTATCTATACATATAGCACTATGTCTAACAATAACAATGCAAATCTTGTATTATGTACATACAATGCATATAATGCATATATTGCATATTACATGCATGTTATTATGTAAAATGTATAAATATAAAACATAGTAATATAAAACATAGAAATACACATCTATTATATGACATATATATTATATAAAAAGACTATGTATGTTACTTATATAAACTTACATTGCAAATATACTCTATACTGTAGCATATTATTATATATGTATAAGTCATTACATAGCTGTTATTATATAAACGTATTATTTACATTTAATAAAATGTGTTTGTGTATTGTGGACGAGGGGAATTTGTTGCGATAGAGGCCAGATTCACTTTCACCCATATCACCGACCGGGGATGATACGCTGGCCTATTGATTGGTGGCTGTCGGACTGTATTACGGTCGCGAAATAAATTTTTTTTAATATATATTTTTATTAAAATTTGCTAATTTTCATTTTTCATTTATAACATGCTGTTACCACCGTGTATTTACATGTTCCCCCTGAGGGGCAGCCCCCGCGTGTCCGCAGGCCGGGGTGGCAGGAGGAGGACAGGCGACAGCTCCCGTGTGCTCCCCCGTCCTGCCGTGGCAGGAGCAGCTCCTGCCCGTCCCTTGTGCCTGCCTGTGGCCGGGACTGCGGCCCAGCGGCCCCGCCGGTGCCCGTGCGAGCAGCAGGGGAGCGAGCCAGCTCCGCACGGCCGGGCCGGGCTCGGCCCGCGGCCTGTGGCTCCGGCCCCTTGCTCCTGCGGTGCTGGGTGCACGCTGCAGCCTGGCTGCCTGCTGCAGGGAGCTCCGCTGCAGCCTGGCCCTGTGCACGCTGCAGCCTGGCTGCCTGCTGCAGGGAGCTCCGCTGCAGCCTGGCCCTGTGCACGCTGTGATCCCGCCTGCCTGGCCCGATCCCCACCGCCCAGGCGAGAGGCAGGCCCCGCAGGGCCGCCCGGCACGGACACAGCTCCTGGCTCCGGGGACAGGCCCGGCAGCGCAGCCTTGGCCTTGCGCTGGGCCAGCCAGAGCCACAGGCAGCCTTTTGGGCTACGTTTTGAGGCAAAAAAGCTCACTTTCTTATTTTATGTATTATTGTGTAAAAAAACCAAAAGCAAAACAACAAACCAAGACAAACCTTTTTCAATGATTTTCAGCAGATTTTGCCAAAGTGTTCTACTTCAATGTCATGGTCTTCAAGTGCCAATCATCATGTTGGAGGAATCTGGATCACCTATGTTTGAGGCTTTGGAAATAGTCTTTGACAAGGGACACTCACTATGTTTCATACTGTTCACCTCAGGTTAACTTTTGATTTTGGACTCTTATTACCTACTGCAAAAAAAACCCAGCAATGCAGTTGGCTCAACTTAGGGTCATAAAACCAGTCAGTATTTTTTACTTCTGACCAAAATGAAATCACAAGCCATTCAAGTGCAACTTTCTTGCCAGTTAGTTCACCTTACAGCACTTCTGTGCATCTTATAAATGTAATATACAATTGCAGAGCTTACAGAACTTCTTATAGCACACTTGCTTCACCTTATAGAGCCACTTCTTTACCTGACAGCACTTCTGTAAAAAGCACCTAAAGAACTGACAGCAACTTGCAGCTTAATTTTACTCAGGACTTCACGAATACCACATCCTTCCTCAGGGCACTCTGAGGATGGAGCCACTGATCTGAGCCAGAAAGGTTAAATGACAGTGAGCTCAAGTGCTCCAAGGCTAAGGATTTATGGATTCCCTTCCCGGGCACTATCCATGTGCTACTTATCCAGAACCTCAGGACATCAACAACGGAACGGCTCTGACATACAGCTCCTGGAAAATGTATACACGTGCATATCCCTATATGAACAGATAATTATTTGGGGTTTTATCTATATATCTACATGTGAAAGCTCAAAATGTGAGCCTATTTTCTTGCTAGGACTGTCACCAAAATGCAAGTGAGATGCCATGTGACAGGCATTTGGAGCTACCAAAAAACCAGAAAAGCAATCCCCTCAAAACACCATGAATCTGCCCAGCACCCCAGCTGTGCTAGAGCTGCAGCTCTCTTGTGCTTAAAATAGTTGTAAGACAGAGCAAGAGTATTTTATGGGCTGGTGTGGCAGAAATGAGAGCACCTTCGGCGGAGCCCACAACACCAAGGCACAGGCAGGGCTGTCACTCGTGGGGGGAGTCAGTGAACTGCTCCTTTCCAAAGGGAAACAGGAACAAACACCAGCACACAGAGCCTAGTCAAAACAGGAACTAGAGTAACACTTGAGAGGAAGGAAGAAATAAAAGAAACTTTCAGGCACAGCCCAGCAGGGAAGGAAGCTGGGAACCTTTGCTGTCTTGTCTGTTACTCCTGCTTTCAGCAGGAAAACAGCTGCATCACAAAGCCATCTGGATCCATCAGCCATTTCTCCATCTATCTGGTAAAAAATTATTTCAAGGTATGGGTTTTCTTAAATTAATGAGTTCCTGCAAGAGAACATGCTAACCTGACACAGCTGCAGAGGTCTTCTAAAAAAAATACAAATGCAAATATAATTATCCAGATTCTCTAGGATAAAATTGTTAGTTGTTTATTTCCTTTGTCCACTCATCTTGGAATACTAAATATGAAAATGTCCAACTCTTAGCAGAGAGCAGCAACACATCAGAAGCTACCGTGTGTTGCCATTGGTAAGAGGTGTGTATTTGGGCAATTAGTGTTGAGCAGTTGAATGGAAGTAGTTTGTCATTCCCTGGGGTGTTGATGTGCTCAGCTACATCGCTGTGATTCAGGTCTGGTCCCCCTGAGAATGGTGGGTGAAATCCACCTCTCAGCAGCACAGTCTGTTCTGAAGAGAAGCACTTGTACCTTGCATCTTGTTGCCTTAAAACATCCTGTTGTGTTTGTCTTGAGCTGAAGTATTCAGGCAAATCTTGCTGTTGCCAGGATGTGAATTGGGAGCTGCTTCAGTGCTGTCCTTGTTCCAGCAAGCAGGCACAACAGGAAGGATGTTCACTGTATGCATGAGGGGTCCCTTTCCTTGACTTTTGCAGTGAAGAAGGAAAAAGTGATTTAGTGCAGAACTGACCACTACAAACTCTTATTTTTCTGATTACAGAAGGACTATACAAATGGTTTCCAAATACACCCCTCTCTTCCTTGTGCTACCTCATGAGGCCATACTGCCCTTGCTCTCCCAGCCACCTTGATGCTTTTTTTCTTCTGGCACAGTGGCATGAACAGCTGCACTGCAATTAAATACCTGAACTCCTGCATTTGGGATTAGATCCAAATAGTGATTTAAATTAATTCCTGCTTAAGCCTTCCTATGTGGCCCAGTGGTTTGGCCTGCACTCTGCTATTTAGTTGTTGTACTCCATAAAAAAGTGTCACACTGGAGGATAATTTCAGAAAATTTCTGCAGCTATAGGCCTACATACACTCCAAGAAAATTCTAAGATCAGAACATAACACAGGATATTTGGCACACGAAACCTTCCACTGAGTGGCCAAGACTGAAATTTTCTTCCAGTTGGAGCACTAAATCACAATTCCCACCTTGTAATAGATGTCTTTTTGGGTAAAATTCCTGTAGGAGTGCTTCCCTGAGCCAGCGTTTTGCTGTCTACTGGAAGATCATCAGATCCAGATGAACATTTTGGCTCTGCTTCTACAGCACAGTTCCTTGAAAGTGCAGGAGTGATCTAATTTTACCTAATCTTACCATTCATATTAGACCAATTGAATCTAATCACAGGTTAGGTTAGACACCTGGAAGAGCTGTGTTAACCAGTCACCTCCTCTGACAAGGAGCTACAGAGATCAGATGGGCTGCATCTCCCTGATTGCTCACATGCCTTTGGGGAAGATGTCAGTCAAAAGCTGCAGGCTTCAGTTACAGGTTCCACAGGATGGGAAAGCCACTGTAAAACATCCCATGCTGGGACCATTTTTTGAACAAAATGGTCAGCATTGCAAATGCCTGTGAATAAACTGGATATTTCCTGCTGTAATGGATATGCTGAACCTGTAAAGTATTGGTTTGAGGATGGAGGGCTTAGGGGAACACTGAAATTGTCTGTCAGTCAGGCTGTCATTGCTGTTGATGGGTGGTAATGAGAAAACAGTCTATATGTTTCTGTCTGTAAAGTGATGGTTTTTTGAGCTAGTATCAGGAGACTATGAATAGGCTTTGCCTTCCTTGACCGCAGAGTAGACTAAAGATGTTTTTATTTGAATATGTATCAATTCTTTTTGTTATGGAATTCCCTATAGCAACCTGGACTGTGTGGCAGTCTAATGTGATGTGTAACAAACTAAACTTGTTGCTCAGGGCTCAAGAACTCAGAATAAATTATTCTGTCCTTCTGAGACCCATTTATTACAGCTGGAAGTCATTGAGGAGTGCCTACTTATTTAAAAATTTGTGATTGTGGTATCAACTGGTAAAGGCAGAGAAATGCCTAATGATTGCAGGGAACTGACAAAATGCCTATGTTCTTTTTTCATGTTTAATTGAATACATGGCAGAGCACACATAGGTGCAGCCTGGCCAACTGGTATGTCCTCATTTGCTTGGAAGCCCTGCAGTCTATCTGACTGGTTTGGTTTGATTCCTACAGATGCTGACTGAAGAGAGGTCAGCTCTAGGCTAGAAAATCAAGTTTCTACGGGTGAATGCCGCCCAAAACCAGCTCATAGTGGGGCCCACTCACAGGAGTATAGGATGTAATTTGAGATAAGATCTACCTTTAACCCGCACACTGTCCAGGTAAAAGTAGGATTATCTTCCCTCTGGTGCTCAGCACTCTTTGAAGATACCGTGTGTTATGCAGAGACACAAAAATACTGTGAGCTTGTTATGAGTAGCAGATAGGAGGAAAAAAAGTAATTTAGATTAAAAGCTGCAAAAATAGTCTGCTTTTCTGAATCCCTTCGTTCTTGGAGTAAAAGGAAAAAGAATCCCCATTTCTAATCACAGAAAGGAAATGTCATGTAGTGAAGTTCTTTCTTCCTTATGTTATGAGTGTACCTCCCTAAAAGCTCCCAGGCCATCCGAGGGGCAGTAGAGAGCTCTTCTGGATCCCTATTCCTTATGCTAATATAAATTTATACTTTTTAATGCTTTGATATTTATTTTTTCCTCAAACTACAATGTTTGGTTTTGGCCAGGGTTTTTTGTGACTAACTGTACACATTCTCTTTTTCTTTTTGGAGAAATTGTTTCCTTTCACTGGAGTGCTGGCTTCTGTATTCAACAATTAATAACTGCGGGATAACATGTTCCTTGGATATATACTCATACAATTTTTGATCCATGAGATTATTTTCACTTGCAGAAAAACTACTCACTTGAGGCTTTTATTACTGGTTTGTGTTTTTTTTCCCTGTGTTTTTTTTTTCCCCTGTTTTTTTTTCCCCAGGAACAGAGACATAAGTTAATGCTGAGATCTTCTCTATAGATCTTACCTCTCCCATTGCAACAGATTGTTTGCATTTCATTGTCAGCAGAGCATTATGAATGCAGGGAATAATCTGTTAAGCTGATTAGGGATCTGGGGTTTAGCAAAGCAATAAACATGTGAAAGCAACTTGTAAACTTTTGTAGCTTCACTGCTGAGCTCTCCCCTTTACTACTTGTATTAATTAGAATGTGTGTAAATCAAATAAATATAAATGTCAGCAGCAGCAGTAGTTAGAAGAAATGTAAATGTGCTTCTCTTGCCTTCACTGCTGTATTTTCTCCTTCTGATTTTGCTACAAAGGGGCAGTAAAATGAAGGACCACATTATTTATTTCCTCTTTGTTGAAAGGGACAGTGAAAGAAGCAGAAAGTTTTAAACAGGAATGAGAATGATAGAGAGGAAACAGGGCAGGAATTGGGAAAAAAAGAAGGGAGGAAAAATAATTAGAGTTGGGAAAGAAAAAAGCCTCTGCAAACCAATATTTGTTCCAGGGGTTACTATATGATTTACTGTGTATTACCACATTTAAGATTTTAAATGGATCAAAAAAGCCAAAAGTTGGGTATCATTCCTTCTGGTGATGAGATAGGATCTGGGCAGATGGTTCTTCACTTGTCTTTCAGATTGTGGGGAGTGCTCCTGTCCCTCACAGCTGGTAAAGTCCTATGTTACCTACATGTCCACTCCTGTTAACTTTTACACGGCTAGTGCATGGCCAGTCCCCCACAGGGGTTGGCAGCGCATGTGGTGAGACAGAAATCATCCTATTTTCAAGGTGTCTCAATTTCTAATGAACTACGGTTTCATTTCAACAAGCAAAAAATAGCAATCTCGTTGTGGCCACAGATTCCTCATGCTGCATCTCCCAGCAAAAGAAGAGTTTAAGAGTTTCTGCTGGACACATGATAAGTCTGTACCTTGGCCTGGGCTGCACTGTGGGCTGTGTCACCACTGCCAGGCTTTGGCAGAGCTACAGGCAGTTTCTGCAGAACTCACAGTTTGGATGACAGAGTTTCCTGATTTTAAATTAGTGGGGAATTTTGAAATACCCAAGTAGAGGCCTCAAATGCATCAGATCTCATGTTTTCATTCTTTTCATCATAAGAATTTGCCTTGTGTGCAGTGATCTGTGCACCCTACTCCATAGGAGAAAATTATGACAGTCAGCTATTTCTTGGATATGACTATGTTTATTGGCAAATAGTGTTCTCCTAAGCACGAAAATCATACAGAGCCAATTTCCCTTTTCATACTTCAACCCTGGCGTTCAGCTAGCATTCTGTCCAAAAAGTGGTTTTCGGGTTCTCTTTCTGACTTACAAACATGAATTTTCCTGTCTGCATGGCTTTCTGCTGAAACTCTGCCTGTTCTATAAGTCACACACACATATAAACCCTGAATTAATTATTTCCCAGTGTTAGTGTTTATAGGCAGTCTAGTTCTTGGCAATCACTACCATTGCTTTAGGTCTGGCTGAGCAGTGGGACACTTAATTGTTTGCTCATTTAGTCTGAAGAGAGAGCAGCCAGCATAACCATAAAACCCAGAGAGAATTTTATGTGACCAGATTGAAAAACAAAGATGTATTTGCTGGATTTCACCCAACCTCCTGCAAAACAATGCTTCAGCAGTGCATGAAGAGGAGAACTGCCATCTTCACAGGGTAAGGGGGAGGCTCAATGAGTCTCTCGGGTGGAGAGCACAGATCCCCTGCCCCACCTGGGAGCTGACATTGTCCCCAGCTGTACTACTGCTGCGGCTTGCTCCTGCCACCATCTCTTCCTGCCAAGGCAACCGTGTAATTAAAAAATAAATAAAATTTTATTAAATTTATTTAAATCTTTATTTTTTTAAAATAAATAAAACCCTATTTAAATCTCTTATTAAAAAAAAAAAAAAAAAAAAAAAAAAATTTTTTTGGGGGAAAGACCCCCGGGGAA
>NW_024525489.1:23437975-23467843 GCF_017590135.1 Pyrgilauda ruficollis | reverse complement strand
ATTTTTCATGAAACTAGCCTCACTAGAATTCCCCGGAATTGTATGATGCTGGCAAACCAGCAGAGAAAGCTTCTACAACTTTGCCTATGTGTGGCTTATTGCCCAGCCTTTACTGTGAAATCCCTTTCCTTCTAAACTGTTGGCATCCACGGTGATCAACAGAATTTGACAATTAAACCCAGGAAGCAGTCGCCTTCCAAAGCTAGTGCTCATGTCCTTTATTTCAGTAACTCCCACTTACTTCTGGGTTGGGTTTGGTTGGTTCCAAACTCATCCCATCTCTCTTCACAACAAAGCAAGTGCTGGCACATGAACAATAACGCCCTATGTTACGAGTAAAAGTAACTTCGCACTCCCCTTGCAAGTCCCCAGCATTCATGCACCCAAATCTGCAGGGAACAAATTTGCCTTCAAACATTCTGCTTTTGCTCAGCTTCATTGCTCCATGGCTTCTTTCCTGCAGAGACCCAAACCCAACATAAATATGACCTGCCTCAAATTATTTCTGATTTTGTTCCTACAAAACAACTCAATTTTTTTAGCCGAAGGGATACAATTCAGATCATAAAAAGAAGACTCTTCTCAAATCTGTATTTATTTATCCCAGTAGAATAGAGAGATTGTTTAATAAACTGCAACAGGCAAGTTTAATGAGATAAGTCAATACTAATCCAGAATCAAACCAGAAAAAATGTCATTTCCTTTTGGAGCAATACTAGTCCCTAGCTGCATTAAGCATTGCAGCTGCATGCCAGCAATTAAGGAGTCATTCCAAAGAGGCTATACCCAGGATTTGGCAGAAATAACCCTGAGCAAAGGGACCGGGGGATCTGATCCCCTTTTCTGCATCAGCAGAATTATTTCTCCAAGTCTCATCTCTCCTATCATTACACGCCCAGAGATGCCAAAATAACAACCACAGTGTCAATGAGGCTTTCAACTTGAAAGCATTGCCTGACCCAGATGCACCAGAGACCCCATTTTATCTGGCACAATTCCACTTGTCTGGGATCAAGTAAGGCAGGGACAGGGACAAGGCAGGAGGCATCTCCTCCCCCAGCCTCAGCCTGCAGCACTGACACAGGCACAGACAGCCAGGGAAGAGATTTGTCATTGGGAACCTGCCGCAGGTAGCTTTGGGCTGGGCTGTCAGAGGATGACATCTCACCCTGCCTAGGCTGCAACCTCTACTTCAGTGGAAAATTCAAAGGACTTTCCATCAGATGAGGTTTCCCTATTCCTCCCGTTGCAAATCCGGGCAATGTCCATGAATCTCCTTCAAATCTCAAAGGGTTCAGACCAGAAACAGCCCCAAGGAATGATTTGCTTCTTCAAAGGCAGGCAGAAGGAGTGGGAACATTACTCATTTCATGCAAAATGCCTTCCTTTTCTCTATTAATTCTGACACTAAAATGGCTGCAAGGAGATCAAAGACACATGCAGGACAGAGAGGAATGTTTTCTTTCGTGAGCTGCATTTCCAGAATCCCAAGGTACAACTCCAGTTCCTGTCACTCAACACTACACACTGGAGGTATTTTCACTGCACCACTGGAGAACACTCCCAGTCACTGGGCTCTGGGAGAGTCCATTGTGCCCGTCAAGGAACAGAAACTAATTTAAAGAAATTTTTAAAAGAATGGGTATTAACCAAGCTTTCCAAATGTCACATCTGAGACAGGATTGCAATGGTCATTTTAGGACAGCGATGCCCTGTATTCACCTGCATGTTCTGGGGTCTTCTCTTGGCTTCTGGTGCCGGGTCTTGGCCTGGAGAAAATGCAGGACAAAAGAACATATGAGGAGCTAGAAGGAGAAAGGAGGGAATGGGCGTACCATGCAAGGAGGCAAACCTTCTTAGCATGGCCACTCTCATGAAGGAGGAAATGCAACACATAAACCCAACAGGATGCAACAATGATAAATTGTCCCTAAGTTTTCAGTTGCTGGAGTCACACAGAGCTGGCCAAGCTCTGGCAGAAATAACAGCCAAGTCCAGCAGGGGACCCATCCTGAGATGCTTTGAAGCCCTGCCTCCTCTGCCCCTCCACCACCACCTCTGCTCTTGAGGCATTGCTCTTGGGTTTGACATTGGATGGACAAAATTATGAATACAGAGGTTTGCCTAAATATATGGAAGACTGTGCCAAAATCACCACAGAAGATGGGAGGAGTGAGGTGAACAGCACACTGGAGCAGCAGACACCTGGGCTTACCTCATCTCCCGGGACTCCTGCAAATCCAGCTGGAGAGATCTGGCCACAGACCCAGCAGCACTGCCAACACAGGGAATTCCTGCTTTCTGTATTGGGGGGATCAAAGGCAATTCCAGAGACCCCTTCTTCATTTCCCCACCACTGGAATACAGCGAGGAAGCCTGAAAAGAGTAGGTAAAACATTCAACTTTGCCAGCTTTCCTACCTCAAGTCATATAGATAAACCCTCAACTGCGACCTGGCAGGAAAGGACAAGTCAAAATGATGCTGTTGTTTGGTCCAGCAGGGGGAATGGAAACGGAACTGAAGAGGGAGAGACCATGTCAAATATTAGCCACCTCTGCCCATATGCTCACTCCTCTGCAAGTGTGGCTGCATTCCCAGCTGGCATCCACATGTTTGACATCCAGGTGTTCTGAGCTGCCACTGCCTCCACTGGCCTTTTGACTTCTGGGTTGCAGCTTGTTGGTGTGGGATTTTGTTTCAATCTCTTCACATCAAACAAAGTGGTGGGACACAAACAATGACACCGGGCAGTGGAAGTAAAAGAAGCTTTGCACTCCCCAGTAAATGACCCCAGAATTCAGTCGGCTGAGAGCTGTAGGGAACTAACTGACCCATCTGAACGTTCCTCTTTTGTTCTACTTCATTGTTCCAGGGGTTTCTTTCCTGCTTTCTTTATTGCAGAGACACCCATACCTGACATAAACATGATCTGCCTCAAAACATTTCTGATCTTGGCTAATACTGTCAATTCAAATTTTTCTCAATGGAAAGAGTGGAGGGCAGGTCATTCTGAAATACTCTTCAACCGAACTGTTAGACATAAGAGCACAAATTTTTTAACTTGCTTTCACAGAGGGTAAAACCATGGGGCATCCAAGCTGTAAGAGAGGAATACCTCTCTTAAAACTGGATTTCTTTCCTCTGTAGAATGTTATAGTCAGTAATAAAACAAATACAGGTAAGGATTAAGGAGATAGGTCCTTCTTAGTCCAGAATTAATTCAGAAAAAATTTCAACTTCTTCAATGACCAATACTTCTCCTTAACTGCATTAAGCATTGCAGCTGCACACCAGCAATTAAGGAGTCATTCCAAAGAGGCTATACCCAGGATTTGGCAGAACTAACCCTGAGCAAAGGGACCGGGGGATCTGATCCCCTTTTCTGCATCAGCAGAATTATTTCTCCAAGTCTCATCTCTCCTATCATTACACGCCCAGAGATGCCAAAATAACAACCACAGTGTCAATGAGGCTTTCAACTTGAAAGCATTGCCTGACCCAGATGCACCAGAGACCCCATTTTATCTGGCACAATTCCACTTGTCTGGGATCAAGTAAGGCAGGGACAGGGACAAGGCAGGAGGCATCTCCTCCCCCAGCCTCAGCCTGCAGCACTGACACAGGCACAGACAGCCAGGGAAGAGATTTGTCATTGGGAACCTGCCACAGGTAGCTTTGGGCTGGGCTGTCAGAGGATGACAAACTCACACCCTGCCTAGGCTGCAACCATTTGGAAGTCTCCCTCTACTTCAGTGGAAAATTCAAAGGACTTTCCATCAGATGAGGTTTCCCTATTCCTCCCAGTGCAAAACCAGGTAATGTCCATGAATCTCCTTCAAATCTCAAAGGGTTCAGCTCAGAAACAGCCCCAAGGAATGGTTTTCTCCCTCAAGGGCAGGAGGGAGGAGTGGGGACGTTTCTTGTTTAATTCTAAATGCCTTCCTTTTCTCTATTAATTCTGACACTATAAAGGCTACAAGGAGATAAAAGGCATGTGCAGGCAGAGAGGAAATATTTTCTTTCTTGAGCTGCATTTCCAGAATCCTGAGGTACCACTCCAGCTCCTGTCACTCAACACTTCACACTGGAGGAATTTTCACTGAGCTACCAGAGAACACTCCCAATGACAGGGCTATGGAAGAGTCAAATGAGCCCATCAAGGAATTGAAATTAACTTAAAGAAAATTTTAAAAGAATGGGTATTAACCAAGCTTTCCAAATGTCACCTCTGAATCAATATTCCAATGGTCATTTTAGGACAGAGATGCCCTGTACACACCTGCATGTTCTGGGGTCTTCTCTTGGCTTCTGGTGCCGGGTCTTGGCCTGGAGAAAATGCAGGACAAAAGAACATATGATGATCTAGAAGGAGAAGGGAGGGAATGGGCGTACCATGCAAGGAGGCAAACCTTCTTAGCATGGTCACTCTCATGAAGAAGGAAATGCAGCACATAAACCCAACAGGATGCAAAGATGATACATTGTCCTTAAGCTTTCAGTTGCCGCAGTCACACAGAGATGGCAGGGAAAACACAGCAGACATTCTTCCACTTGCAGCAGAACTCCCCAATTCTGCTGTCTCTCCTTGTGGAGCCAAGTGGCTCCTACAGCCTCTCTCAAGCAGCAACAGCTGCTGAGCTGAGACACGAGTCTTTTGCAGGGCAGCTGCTTTTGTACTGCTGCCGAAGCTTGACATTGCCTGCCCCTGCCTTACCCTGGTGACAGCATCGTGCTACATGTGGTCAGAGCACTGCTGTCTCCTGACAACGACATTACACCTCCTGGCTCTTTCCAGAACAAAAAAGTTTCTTCCAACTCAGCTGCTAGGGAAGGATATTCAGATCCCACTTTAGAAGCCCTACCAAAGATGTTCCATTGGAATGATACTTCTGTGAATCCCTCTTTATTGTTATCACTTGGATAAGCTTCACAGCTGCATTTTCTCATACATATCCAAGCCAATATCTTTCCATCAGGTACAGTCCTACAACTCTTCTCTAGCACCTTGACCTCTTTTATCTTAAGCCCAAATCTAAACATTAAACATTGGTCGGATGTTACACCTATACCCCAAAATATATCGGGGATCACATTTCACAGTGCAGGCCCAGGCACCGAGAAATTACACCTGATGTTTACAGAAGAAGGACCAGAATTTGCAGACACCTCTCCAGTAGCCCATTTTTGCCCATGAATATTCTCATGGCTGCAGAATTAACAGACAATAATCACAGCATTCAAAGCTCTCCTGTATCCAGACCCTGCAAAACAGTTCCCAAATGACCCCACAACAAATACTAATAGCTAAGTCCAGCAGGGGACCCATCCTGAGATGCTTTGAAGCCCTGCCTCCTCTGCCCCTCCACCACCACCTCTGCTCTTGAGGCATTGCTCTTGGATTTGACATTGGATGGACAAAATGATGAATACACAGAGGTTTGCCTAAACATATGGGAGGCTGGGCAAAATCACCACAGGAGATGGGAAGAGTGAGGTGAACAGCACACTGGTGCAGCAGACACCTTGGCTTACCTCATCTCCCGGGACTCCTGCAAATCCATCTGGGGAGAGCTGTGCACAGAGCCAGCAGCACTGCCAACACGGGGAATTCCTGCCTTGCGTAGACGGGGGAGGTCCCACCTTTATCATCAACACATCTCATGGATGGGACACTCAAGGGGTTTTTTAATTTTTGAGACTAAATTTCTTGGACTTTATTTTTCCTGGAACTAGCCTATGTTTAATTCCTCTGAGCAATATTGAGTTAGCAAATCTGAAGGGAAAGTTGGAAGGCTCCAATGGTAAGAGGGAAAAATATTTCCTTCAGGAGGCTGGCCATGTGTGAATCCACATGAAAAAAACACACAGCTGTGACTGCTATTTCTGCAAACCACAAAGACCTCTCAACTACCAGGCAGGCCTTATTGGTGTTTCTATAGCCCCATAATACCATCCTCAATGTTGGACCCAACCAGCAAGCAGAGGAAAAATGGGAAATTTATCTGTAGTGACACCCGACATTGATGGCAGAGAAAGCAACAGGACTTGCATCTCATGGCCATGCCCAATTTGGGGTCAGCTGTGGCCACAGTCCCTGTCCTGGCTGACAGTATGAGGGATTTGGCCACTGTCAAAAAGCAGAAAGCAGCGAAAACTAATGAGACAATGTTGTGATGCCATGGGTGTCCTTGCAGGATCAGCTGTAGCTGTCAGCCACCTACTCTGACACAGAGCCAGCACTGACTACCATGGACCAGTTCTCCCTGAAATTTGGTGGGTTTTTTTTCAATTTGTCTCCAACCCTTTAGCTCCCTTTACTATCCTCACCCTTTCCTTCAGTCGTCTTTCCTTTTCCGGCAAAGTCCATCTTCGAACTCGTGCTTCTGCCTGGCAGAAGGATCTGGGTTCGAATCTGGGATCACTCTCAGAGCTGACAGCGACGGGAGCTTGGTACCCAGCCTCAGAACAAGGCCGGGTGACTCCAGTCGCCAGCGGTCGGCACAGAAAGGCCGAGCCAGACGCGTCTGCTGCCTCTGTGGCCGTGCCAAGCACAACCTTCACAACCTTCACAGCCCCAGCGTGGGGCTGCCCCTTTGTGACACAATAGCCAGTGGTTCTCTTATTTCCATGGCTGCAAAACCCCACCCCAACTCCATCCCTTTCCCTTCCCTTCCCAAGGGCAGCCAGCCCTGAGCCCAGCCTGGCCAGGGCTGAGGGTTTCCCGAGCAGCCTTCCTGGGCATGGGCACCACCTCTGCAGGCCAACATCCTCCAGGCACAGCTGCAGGAAGGAGACTGCCACAAGTCCTGGCTGAAGGAGTCTCCTGGCTGCTGCAGCCCTTCACCTGCAGCGGAATCTTCTTGCACTGCCATGGGATGGGGGAGCAAAGGGGTGACGGGTTTGGAATTCTTGTCTCCAGCAATTCCCACCAGTCTGCAAACATTTTTCAGTACAAAAGGGGTGGATAAGATTTTAAAACTCATCCATGAGCAAGTCTGAGCCAGAAGTCAAAGCACAAGGGAAATACTCCCAAAACTGCCACCCACAGGGGAAGGAAGCCGAAAAGCAGATGAAACAAGTGCCATTGCAGCTGAATTGCCTGCATTTATCCCATGGATCAACCTTTCTGTAAAAAGCACCTCAATTCAAACACACAGCTTAAGATCAAGGAATAAAAGGCTTTCAAGAGCATTAAAATGTATACGATTCATGCTACTTTCAGGAAGAGGTCAATGCTAAATTCCTTAAAAACACAAATGCTCCTCTATTTGGGACTGCATCCTTCAAAAGCACAAATGGAGGTTTAGAACTGAAAAACTGTTTCCATTGAAAAAAACCTTTAAGATTATAGAGTCCTTCCAATGACCTGAGACCACTGACACTGCCAAGGCCACCACTAAAGCATATCCCAGGACAGGATGCATTTAGGTTTTAGGTTTACATTGCAGCTTCTCTACACTTTGTGTCTCCACTTTGCAGATAGCACTGCCTACTGTCTTACCAAGAAGTTTTCTCCGAACACTTCTTATGCTCCCATACCCACAAAGTCCTTGCCACCAGGCCAGATGAGCTCTCTTTCCTCCAAGCTCAGAAACAAGCTTCAGCCTGTCTGAAGAGTGTTTCAAGAATAGCATTTATGTGTTAGGCCTCATAGTTACAGATATACATATGTTCAGATATTAGATGTGGTTTGAATAAATGTTCTGATTGCATCGTTCAGTTTTGATGACATCTTTTTAATTGCGTATATTTTATTTTGATTATTTTAAAAAAATAATTAATTAAATATAAATAATCGAAAAGGAGAATGTGAGACCAGGACGTTCTACCCTAGAGGTTAGGGGAGTGCAGCTCACTCCATGTGCCAGTGTCTCACCACACCCTTTCCCCGCTGGGCCTCTCCTCTTCCTCTTTTGCCATGTTCTCTTTGTGTCACTTCTACTGCTCTTCGTCACTTGCCATGACAACAGGGCCACACATTGACATGTTTGGGGGACAATGGATCCAAAAGATCCCCTATTATCAAAAGTTTTCTACCTAGATGAGTTCTGTGCTCACCAAAGAAACAAAGAGAAGTGTGTCCAAATGCTAAAGCTTTTCTCCTTTGCAACCTCACACAGACCTGGCTCACAGGTGTCTTCATTCACAATTTCACAGGTAAGAAGAGGTTGTGTATTTCACTGGGAAAGGATGCATTGCTTTGGAAAAGTCATCTCTATATTTACCCAGGACAGCAGTCCAACTTTGTTGTTTGCAACTTGCTTGCCAAGGGATGAGTGGACTGTGCAGCCAATAACAAGTGACAAGGGTTCCTCAAATCTATTTACACTCCAGCCTGGGTGCCATTCAGCCCAGAGCTATGGGACAATACCCTAGTGCATCCCACACACATTCTGCCCCCAAGAAAATCTTGGCTGGGCTTATTAGAGAGAAATAAATTGAAGAGTAATAAAATAGACAGTTAAACTTGTCACTTTGGAATGACTCTCCTGCTTTCCAGTGTCAACCCTGCACCTCATGCTCCCAAGGCTTGTTACCAACAAGCATCTAAGATTGCTTAAAAAATTCCCAGGCAAGGTTCAGTAAAAACCAGATTGAATATTAAGCAACAGCTCAGGAAAATTCATTGGCAACATTCACACTATTACTTACTAGTCGGTTAAGGCACAACAAGGAAGAAAAAGGTAACAAACAAAATGCAGTCAATCAAACGAGAAACATTCTGAGAATTATGTGTGTGTGTGTGGGTGTGTGTGTGTTTAGGTGTGTTTAGGTGTTTTAGCTTTAAGAAAAGGTCAGAAAGGTCAAGGCTAAAAAGGAACACGGCCTAAAAGCTTAACAGCACTCAAGCTCAACAGTGGTTAAACCAGAGCCTCCAGGAGTGGGGCTGTTGGCCCAGGATCCATGGTTGATCAGTCATCCTGCCAGTGCAGCAACCTTGAGAGCTCGCTGGCTCTGAGAGGCCCCACTCAGAGGGAGTTGCTGCCGGCAGCCTCTGGGGTCCAGGAGAGCCCCAGGGGCCTCCTTTTGGAGCGCTGTTTATGGGCCACAAGAGAGCGGGCCTCAGCCATAAATGCTTCATCATGGCCGCACTGTGGGTCAGCAGCCTGTCTTTGAAAGTGGGAGAGGAAGGATGTTGTGCCATTCAGGCAAGAAAAGTGGCTTCCAAGGCTGTTCACAGGACACCCCAGGAGCTCGTCAGACAGCACAAGCTCCTGGGAGCGCTCAGTGTCTCTGATAAGCTCAAGAGGAGCTGGGCCCAGGGGCTGTTCAGCGAGGCCCAGGCCTGACAAGCCTTTCTCAGGCCACCGTGTGGCCGGACAAAGCTGGGGGCATTCACCACCACAATCTGAAGCACAAAGTTTTGATCTAGGGTAAAAAGCCATGGCCCAGTGGAAGTGGGCCGTGTCCTCAGGCCTGTGGGAGAATCACAATGCAGATCCTTGTGCTACTGATTCCATCTCTCCCACTTTTCTAAGTTCTTGGTGACAAGGTCACTTAGGTTAGACACACAGCTCACAAGAAGTGCTCCTCTTTTTCTGCTCAATGAATTAAAGTGAGAATCGTGTCACATCCAAAAATTGTGTTCTGCTATGGTTTAACTGACGGTTTTGAGAAATTTCTGAAGCAGCAATATTTCTTCCGCAAATATTTACTGTACATGGCATGGAGCACAGAGGAAAGATTTAACATTAAAAGCATTGCTCATGCAATGCTCTTTTGACAAGTTCTGCCTTGAGCTTTCCTTAGGAAGATCTGAAAGGTTCAGCGTCACAAGCACAAGCTCCTGCAGTGGCTGCTGGCCAGCAGAGCAGGGCTGTCAGCTGGGAAACAAGTGTTGCCACAAGCAGCAGCTCACCCAGGGCAGCAAATCAAGAGTTGGCAAGGAGCTGATCTGAAGGCCAAACCTCCTTAGCTCCTCCCAAGAGGGCTGGAACAGTTCCTCATTCCAATGAGGTGCAGTGTTGGACACCACAGCTGTGTGAGCACTGGACACAAGTTGCTCCCACAGAGTGCTGCGATGGTTTCTGCAGGAGCTCTGGGCCCCCGTGTTTGTCGGACACAATGAGGAGACAAGGAGCCAAGTGCACTCCTTAAATTCCAAATGGCGCACAATGTCTCCCAGACCCAACCTGCCACCACCTACAACTTGGGCTGCTCTGGCAGTGCCAAACCCCTCCTTGAAACTGACCTCAGAAAACTGGTGGGGCTGAGTTTTGTTTCCCATGGAAAAGGGCCAGCGTTCACGTCCAGGAGCCTCCTGCCTGCCCAAGGGCCTGTGGTCCCATGTGACCTTCTGCTTTCTAAAATTCTAAACGGTGCAGGATTTCTCCCAGACAAAGCTGCTACCACCAAGAACTCAGGTTACCCTCAGAGTGCCAAATGCCTCCTCCAAACTGGCATCAACACACTGGGGGCTGAGGGCAATTTTGGCACCAAAAAGGGCCAGCATTTGTATCCTGGGGCCTTTGGCCCTGAGTGGGCTGCCACCTCCTCAAATTCCAAACAGTGCAGGATGTCTCCCAGACCCAACCTGCCACCACCTACAACTTGGGCTGCTCTGGCAGTGCCAAACACCTCCTTGAAACTGACCTCAGAAAACTGGGGCCGAGTTTTGTTTCCCATGGAAAAGGGCCAGCGTTCACGTCCAGGAGCCTCCTGCCTGCCCAAGGGCCTGTGGTCCCATGTGACCTTCTGCTTTCTAAAATTCTAAACGGTGCAGGATTTCTCCCAGACAAAGCTGCTACCACCAAGAACTCAGGTTACCCTCAGAGTGCCAAATGCCTCCTCCAAACTGGCATCAACACACTGGGGGCTGAGGGCAATTTTGGCACCAAAAAGGGCCAGCATTTGTATCCTGGGGCCTTTGGCCCTGAGTGGGCTGCCACCTCCTCAAATTCCAAACAGTGCAGGATGTCTCCCAGACCCAACCTGCCACCACCTACAACTCGGGCTGCCCTGGGAGTACCAAACACCTCCTGCAAACTGACATCAGGAAATTGGGGGAGGTGAGTTTTGTTTCCCAGGGAAAAAGGCCAGCGTTTGTGGCCAGGGGCCTGCAACAGGAGCTGTAGTTGAATTTTTCACATTAATTTACCCCCAATGCCAAATGCTGTCTATGGCTGAGAAAGGACACAAAAGGATTACCCTCGATGAAGGGAGGCAAAAGCTCGGAAAAGGATGAAAGAAATGCTCCAATGATGACAACAACAAAACAATTTATTTCTGACAGCAAATGAACACCCCCCACCCTCCAGCCCTCCCAGACCAGCAGGTCGAGAGGTGCCGTTTCCAGGACATGAGGTGCTGGCAGCCTGGAGAGAGAAACCAGAGAACCACGGTCAGTCACAGAAGGCTCCTGTCCCCCCTGTCACACCATGGCCTGTGCCCAGGCCAGACTGCTGGCTCTGCTCAGAGCCCAAACATCACGACCCATTCTCTGTTTTTAGAGAAAAGCAGCACGGCAGGCCACGTTCCACCTCCTCTGCTTCAGCACAGCACAGCAACCTCCTCAGCAGCTGCAAGAGCGGGATGCCCGTGTGCCTGCTGCCTTCTGCCCGAAGCCCTTCTGCCAGCCGAGCTGTGGAGCCAGGTACCCACCTCTGGAGACCTGCTGCCAGGAGAAGAGCTGATCCTACAAAACATCCTAGTCCTTCTTGAAGGGGATGTCCCCCCGTAGGGGCAATGCTGGCACTGGACACACTCCACGGACAGTACAAGTGCTTCCCCATCTGGTCTGGGCACCAGGTGCAATCTTCCTGGAAAAAAAAAAAAAAAAACAATTGCATGAAAGTCAATTCAAAAGAAGACCTGGAAATGAGAAAAAGTGTCAAAGCTTATCACTGTATCACGGGCCTAGGCAGAGTCTGATCACTCCATGCGAGAATTAAACCTCTCCATGGGTGGGGAAAACCCCCCCCTTTCCTGCTCGTAAACCCACCCCTTCCTCAAGGGCCTGCAAAGCAGACCAGCTGGGGCATGGCTTCGGAACCCATCCTCCTCTGCTGCCCCCATCCACATGCATGGATGCATCCACAGGCTGGCTGGTAGAAGCTGTCAGCAAGGCCAGGAGCTGGCTCCCCTTCCACAATATCCATCCCCTGTCCCACCAAAAAGCAGCTTGGTGACCAGCGGAAAAATTATTCCTCATCACCACCGAGCAGGGAATCTCCGGTGTGAAGCCAGGCCAAGCCCTGCCATGCCTGGGAGCATGAGCATCCCCCTGCCCCTGCGCCAGCTGGGGACTCATCTTGATTTCCTCAGGGTGCAGAGCATGTCCTCCAGGAAGGGGTCACAGCCAAAGCCAGTTGGCTTTGCCCCACCAGCGGCCAGCTCCAGGATGGTGTTCCCAGCTCCACGTCGTGCTCCAGAAGAACATGCCAGCTGTGCCTCGGCTTGCGGGGACATCATGGTGCCATTGAGCTGCAGGGGGATATTTCCCCTTCTCCAGTCTCAACTTCACTACACTGCCACCAATTCTCCAATAGGACGGGGAGCACTGAGCCCCTCCCTGCACAACTCGCTGGGGACCAGTGGAAGCGTCTCCTGGGCTGTGCTCTCTCCTCCGTGCCGTGGCAACAGGGACACACTCTAGGGTTTTCATCCAGCGCCACGAGATGCGTGCAGCTGGTACTTGCTGGGATCCTGGATCCTACTGTGCAGAGACACGGATCTCTGCTGTCTCCTGGTCCACGTGGGGGTCCTGCAGCCAAGAATGCTCAAAAAGGTCTTCCAAGGATGGCCGGTCTGTGGGCTCCATGGATAAACACCACCTGATAAGGTGCTGGCACTCTGCAGAGACAAACCAGAAACCACTGGTCAGCAGAACAAGGCTCCTGTCCATGCTCTCCCAGATTCAACGGTGCCCACACTACACTAGAAGCGCTCAGAGCTGCACACAAAGCTTCCCATCAATCCTCCATTTCAGAGGAGAGCAGCACAGAGTCACATGTGCCACCTCCTCCAGCTAAGCCCAGGAGATCAACCTCCTCACTAGCTGCAAGAGCAGGACACATGTGCCAGCCTCCACCTCCCAATCCCATTCTTCCTCCTGTGCCTTGAAGGAGCATCCTCACCTTGAGACACCCGGGGCGGGAAGAAGAGCTGGCCTCTGATGATGTCCTCACTGGTGTGGAAAGGAAGATTGCCACAGACCAGGTCATAGAGCAGGATGCCCAAGGACCAGATGGTTGCTGGCTGGCCACGGTAGCAGCCAAAGAGGATCCACTCCGGTGGGCTGTACTCCGGCGTTCCTATGGGACACAAGCGCAGCTCATCAGGCCGATGCTGCTCCCTCTCCCTGCCAGCCAGCTCCCGTTCCACAACAGCCAGCCCCTGCTCCGCCGAAAAGCAACTGGGCTGCAAACGGCTGAAGGAGGATTCCCCCTCCATCCCTCTTCCAGCAAAGGGGGAAATGTCCGCTGCCCGGCTGGGCCCTAGCTTTGGGCTCACCTGACATCCGGGTGTAGAACGTGTCATGGAGGATCGTGCCGCACCCGAAAAGCCAAGGTCAGCGGCGGGCTGAGCTCGCCGCCCACCGTCTCCCACCGCCCCATTCCGACCCAGCCCCGTCTCTTACCGGGGCGCCGTCGGCGAGCCGGGTCCCGGAGTAAACACTGCCGTAGCCGCCGCTGCCCAGCAGCGGGCCCTCCCGGTAGAGCTGCTCCAGGGGAGGCTTCTCCGCCCGTGCGGGCGGCACCGCGCTCTCGCCATTCTGCCCGGGGCACCCGAACGCCCCGGCCGCTGCTGCTTGTCGAGCCGCCCCGGGCTCCGACGGCTCGGGGCCGATGGCCGAGCTGGCGAGCGGCGGAGCTCGGACCGGGGAAGCTCCTGGGGGAGCTCCCGGGGACGGGCCGGGAGCCGGGCGGCAACGGGTTGGCTTCGGGCGGAACCGTGGGAGGGGCTTCGTTCGGGACCGGGGCCGGGCCAGAGCCTGCGCCAAGCGGAGCCAGAGAACGGTGCTGCCCCACCACAACCAGAGTGAGGAACTCTTCCAGAGGCTCTTGCAGAGGCGCCACAGCCAGTGCGGAGGCACCCTGGGGGATGGGAGACCGCGGCGCGCCGGGCATGGCCGGGCAGGGGGCCGACCCACCCATGGGCGCCCTGCGGGACGCGGCATGAGCCGGGCTGGGAAAGGCGGAACACGGACTGAACGGGACGAGACGGGACGGAACGGGAGTGGAGGGAGTGTTAGACGGAGAAGGGAACGGAGAGCGAGCGGAAAATCGAGCGGAAAACCGATCGAGAGAAGCGCTGCCGCTGCTGCCGCTGCTGCTGCCGAGCCGCCGGAGCTCGCCGCCGTTCGTCCGTTGTCTCCGCGAACCCAACGGAGGAACCGCCGCGCGCCCCGCGGAACGGAAGAAAGAAACAAACAAAAACCCAAAGCAATTCCTGTTAGAGAAGTAACCAGAGGTCCTGACAGCGGTGTTCCAGCACCTCACCACCCTCACGGTGAAGAGGTTTTTTTCTGAATATCTAGTTTAAAACTACTGTTTTGGTCCATTTTAAAGGCAGTGCTACTGCTATGCAGGTTTCCTTTCTTCAGCTGAGGGCGAGAACGGAACTGAAGGGTACATGAGCTCCCTGTACCATTGTCCTCTTATCATCCTTTATGCAGAGAGCAGGCAGAGAAACAAGTGGTTGTAGTGAAAAATATGTTTTTCCTACAGCAGTGTGAGCTGTTCGTTATGCACACGCAGAACTAACAGTGTGCATTGCAACTTGTAGATATCCTGCTCCACCAAGCGTCTGCAATTGGATCTGCAATACTGGAAAAGTCATGAAGAGGTTTTGCTGTAATCCCCTCTGCCTGTGACTTCAAACGGATCGTGTCTTTCCCTGTCCCTGTTCAGGTGGCAGGGGAACAAACTGCCTCAAGGTACAAAAGGAAAATTACTTGAAACATTTGGCTACAGTGCTGGATGGTGTTCTGAGGAGAAAGATGGATGATATATTGTCATGAGAATATGACACACCCCTCAAAAAATGCAACTGGACCACCAATCAAGCTTGGCAATTTCAGGTTTTTCTTCTAAATCTTTCCTCAGTTCCATGATGGGGCACAAAATATTTTTTGTGATATTCCATAATATTGTGATTGCTTAATTTTTATATACAAAAAGGTAGAACAGCTATGGAAAAATAAGTCTCCTCAAAAAAATGTTCTCTGATTAAGATTTTCTAAAATATTAAAAATGTAAAAGCACTATCACAGTATTTTTTTCTAATATTGAGGATCTTCTCCAGCAGAGAACAGTTATGTACAGACAGTGCAATATGTTCTCTATCCACACACTGGGCAGATTTTACACCCACTTCCCAAAACAGCTTTCACACCACAAGAGACAGAAACTTTGTGTCTGATAAGGTTTTCTTGAGCTATGATAAATTACTTACCTGTGGTAAGTAATTTTCTGTAAGCAAAATTATCACTACTGTTGCATATTTTCACTTAATTTTTACATTAAATTGTTGTTTTGTATGGACTTCTAATAGAAGCTTTTTGGGAAAATGCAAGAGAATATAAGTAAATCCAGTGTTAACAACTGTATTTTTACAGTTAACATTACTTTTCTTTGTGGAGCCCCAGAGCATGGAGAGCAAAAAGAGGAAATGCATCTGCCTCGCCTGCCTCACTGGGCAGCTGAGCAAAGCAGCTGCCATAAGGCAGAGCTGATTCAAAGAACAAATGCGCTCTCAGGCTGAAGGTGGATCTGTCAACTTTTGCACAAAGACACAAAGGGAGAAATGAAGAGATCTCCTTTCCTTGAAATTCTCAGGAAGGCTAACAGAAGCACCATAAATGGGCTTCTAACACTCAACCCACAAACACAGATACAAAAGGAACTTCTGCAAAGTTGCACCTGTACTTAAAAGGATAAATCAATGTAATTTTTTATCAGACACCACTTTGAATTCGGAAAAAAACCCCTAAACCACTATTTAATTTTAAGAAAAACCTTTATTTTGTTTTATAGGCTTGTTTGTATCAAAAGCAGTTACTTCAAAATCAAATTCACATAAAATTCAGCATGTAAATAGGCTGAAGTTGTTGTTAGTTTAAATCCATTGCTGAAAGATGAGGGCTCCGAATGACATTTCAACAGCTTTGTGGGGGAAAAAATTAAACTGTGGTGTATGTGATCCCATTTTGTGTCTTTGAGTTTTCATGGCGTTTAATTAACTTACGATTATCTTGAGTGTGGCTTTATGCTCATCTTAGACCATGATGGTAAACTTGTAAATATGACCAAAATACATATAATGAGAGGGTTTTATTCTGTCTAACGGGACCACACACAAGGCAAATCCAGATAAAATGTTACTTGTAACTTAAATGTACCACACGAGCTCATAAAGCTCATAAAGTGTTGAACTGTTGATGTTTTGCAGTAGGAGTATTTTAAATGAAGACACACTTCTCCTAAAAGGTGGAATCTGTTTTCATTCATGAGCTGGGTTTAAGGAAATAATTTTATTACCTCATTCTGGACCTCAAAGCCTGTGTCTAGATGAGTCCTATATAGGAAATTCACAACATTCAGACAAAAGCAAGGTGTTTTTCTCATGTGTATGGATGATGAAGTATGCGGGGGTTTTTTGCTTGTTGCAGTATTGATTTTTTACAGGAATGGTAAGAAATATTATTTCCTATTAATAACAATATATGTAGCTTGATTTCTTACTTTAGAGGTGTGATTTGCTTTGGTGTCAAGGATAATGAAAGTTACTTTAATGTCAAGCTTTTCTAATATGCAACAAATACTTGCTGTCTCTATCACTGGTCAGAAGCTGTTATTTTCGTATATTTTGAGAAAAATTGTAGGTTATTTGTCCTTCTGCTTATAGATAAAATTGTTGTGTTGCAAGTGTTGATCCAAGAAGCATCTCTAGTTCTGGAAAGGCTGGCATAGAATCACAGGTGAGAAGGGTCTGCTGGAGGTCTTTGATCCTGTTATCTGCTGGGAGTGAGGCTAACTCCAAAGTTTCATCAGGTTGCTCAGGGACTTTTCCAGTCAGTTTTGAGCACCCGGAGGGATGGAGGACCTTTAATCTTGCCCTTTCACATGCTGGTTACACTCTGGCCAGTACAGGCTGGCATGTGACCAGCCTTCATCATCGCAAGGGTGCAGTGCAGCACCATTGTAAAGAGAACTGACAGTTCCCAGGATGCAGAAACTCCTGGGAAATACATCAGAGACCCTGGCTCTGGCAGATGCCAGGTGATTTGGGCTAGAAACCGATCCTTGCAGGGAGAAAAAGGGGACGAAGAGGAATTAACATGGGGTTCCTTGGCATTTGTCTGTGTGTATCTGAACATCTGTGCTAAGTGAAGTGCTCTGAAGATTAGCTCTTCTTTTGCATTTTGCTTGCAAAGATATACTAAATGTTCAGAAGCAGCAATTAATTTGCAACCATGCAGCCCACTGTTAGGAGAGTCATACTCTCATAGCACTAATAACCAGGAACCTGCAAGCTAAACCACACTCTCATGCATTTTTCACTTCCCAGTCTGCATTGGGTTGGTGGCTTTATAGTGCTGTTTGTGAGGATAAGTACAGGAGCATGAACATGGCTGCATAAGCCATGGAAGAGCTGGCAGGCAGTTTTGCAAGGTGAGCAGCTGTTTCTCAGGTTGTCACAGGTAAAGATCTGCCTTTATTCTGCAGCATTGCCATTGCCTTCAGAAAGCTTTGGCTCTCTGACTTTGAATGTTCATGTGGGAAGAAGCTGAAGATCACAAAAGACATACAGCTCCTACTAGATATTGTCCAGGAAATGGAGATCTAAGTGTGTCACCTTTCACATGCTTGGGGTTGTGTGTAAATGTCATGATGGTTTGTGACATTCATCAGCTTCAGGTTTGCTTTATTCCAAAGATTCTCTACTTCTGTGGTCTGATCCTATGCAGGCTGGGGAAGTCTGAATCCTTTACTTGTCCCATAGAGGTTGTTGTGGATTTTCTTGCAAGCTGTGGAAGTGGCACTGCAAGCTAACAAGGAATGAGCTTGTTGCATGTGAGTCCACACTCACAAATATTCTTTACAAGGCATGGTAACAACAGAAAGGAGAAAGAGGAAAGGATGACCTAGGCAAGCTTAAAGCATGGCCAGGCAAATAAAGCAATAATCTTTCTTGGCTGAGGTCTACTTGTCTAAAATCATAGGCCTTCCTTGCAGATTCACTAGCAGGTTTTCACCAGCCCCCCTTGGCAGGAAGGATCTCAGACCAGAAAACAGTGGTGTGCATTTTCCTTTCTATTCCTGTATATTGGAATATCCAGCTCACCACCTGATCTGCTTTTTGGTGTTTCCTTTCAGCCCTCACTCTGTCATTTTGCCTCAGAGTTCAGCCAAGCTAATAGTGGGCTGCTTCAAATGGGCGCTTCAAACCATCTGCTCCTTTATTTCATTTCTTGGCTGAAAAGAAGCCCCTTCTGTAGGACTGGTCTTCAGTAAGTGTTGATCAATCTCACTCAGTGCAGGAATGTGGTGGCAGTATGGTGAAGGTGAGGCAGCCCCACAGAATGGCAGGAGAATCTTATGTCAGTTTGCACTAATCAGCCTTCCCTTGGTCCATCCTTTTCTGGTCTTATTTACTCTGTTGGGCCATCCTAAGCAAAATATTTCCTTGGGAAGTTGGAGGTGAGGAAGGGAATTCATCACCATGAATGGCTGGCACCACCAGTAAGACTGTTCAATCCACTTGTCATGAACTGAGCCAGGCTAGTCTTCTTTTCTTTCCCCTCTTTCAAAGCCAAGTGTAATCCTTCCTCATATACTAGGAAGAGTGGATTGCAAAAAATGGTCAATTTTCCCATTTTCTGAGTTTGAAAGCCATTATGAATCAGTGGAACAGGGAAAGAACAGACCTTTTAAAGTTTCCAAAGGAAAAGCTAGCTTCAGAATTGCCTTTTCAACCTGAGAAGTTTTTTCTGCCCTGGGAAGTTTTTCATTTGCAGACTGGTGGGAGGCTCTTGCAACCCAAAAATGGGGTTTGAAGGTGATATTGCCTTTGATCCATGGAAGAATACCAAGGCTGAAAATGCTGGATCCATATTCCTTGCTAAGCTAATGAAAAGAACTCCTTAGGTTAGAAATGTTTGGGATTTAGGGCCCATTTATCCCATTTAGGAAGTTATGAAGTTAGGGAGTTTAAATTCCATTTGGAGATGCAGGCTACTGAGTAGAGCCATGATGCTTGACATGCTTAGGTGTTTTATTATTTGCAGCTGGCATCTGAAGTATCAGTGGTGTTGAGTTCTGCACAGACAGAACAGGATGAACACCTAACCTTCAAAATGTGAATCCTGATACACTTGAAAAGCAGTATGGGAGTGATCCAGTAGAACCCTGCTGACTGGAACAAATCATGTGCCATTTGTTAGCTCACCATACTTTCTTTGGGTGTCCTAAGGTACTTCTTTTCTCTCTTTCATTTTAAGGAGAGGTGGAGGATGCCTAAAAGTCTTTAAAATCTTTGTATTGTAAAATAGTGTTAATAAGTCCTCAAATCCTTGTTTAGTAAAAGCCTCTTGGTATTGAGGGGAGTTTCTTTGGTAAAGAAAGACTTTGCCAAAAGGTTTGTCAAGCATTGGAGTAGGCTGCTCAGGGAAGTGGTTGGGCTGCCAGCCCTGGGGTGTTTAAAAGATGTGTAGATGTGGCACTTAAGAACATGTTTTAGTGGTGGACTTGACAGTGTTAGGTTAATGGTTGGGCTGGATGGTCTTAATGGTTTTTTTCCAAACTAAATTATTCTATAAAACTGCAAAACCAAATGTAGTAATATTAAATGTAAATGGATTTTCACCTTCAGCAATATTTTTAGAAGCACATCTTGCCTGAAGCAGTTTCCTGCTCTTTGTGAGAGCTGGATGCATGTTTTCCCATGTGTTTTGCAGCATTACTTTAAAGCTCATTTCTGGTAAGTTTGAGATGTTGTTATTGAGATCTCCTGGAGTGGAAAATAAACTATTTTCTGTGTTATTTCTTTGCAGCATTTGCATATGTCTACTGGGTATGCTTTAGCTTTTTCATGTGAAGAGAAGAGACTTCTAGCAAAAAGAATGTTTTTCCTCACTTGGTAATGTTACTCCAAGGGCACAGTGTGGAAGACAGAAAACTTGCCAAGTGGATGAACAATTAAGAATGATGTCTACCTGCAAAGAAACATGTGGAAAAATTATACCAAAAAGAGAGAGCTCTTAGCAGTTCTTTCAGCCTATACAAAAGGTATTTGTGTGGAAGGAGCGGGGTGGTCTAATTCAAGGCTTTCCCATTGCTCTTGATCTGATAGTGAAGTATTTTTATAGAAAATTACTGCAAATTGCTTTCAGATGCTACATTGGACAAACATTTGCAACTTGGCAAGCTGAGATGGACTCATGCATTGTGTTCCTGTGCTGTGATTAGGATGGAGATACAATTAGTAGTGTGTCTGGGGTTTGGGCTGTTTGGGTTTTTCATTGCTTTCTTTTGTTTGTTTTTTCCCTTGATTCTGGCAAGGTGCTTTGGGTGGGTAAGTGAATAGACTTTAATCTAAAGGTTAATTGTATTTCAGGAGACTAAAACTTCCTGTTGTTGAGATGTACTTCTGGACCTCCCAAGCTGCATTCTACAGTTGTGGTCCCTGATGCATTGTCTGATGCTGCAGGAGTTTTGCTCTCATGTCTGTCACTGCCTTTCCAGCAGTCACGGGCTCCTGGGAGATGTCCCCTCTGCCTTCTTCTCACCAGACTACACAAGTCCAGCCCTCTCTCCTCAGAGGCACTGTGCTCCAGGTCCCTAACCATTTTTGTAGTCTCAGCTGGCTCCTCTCCTCTTTTGCCACATCCCTCCTGAACTGGAGGACCCAACACTGGAGACGAATCCTGGAGAGGCCTCACCAGCTCTGGACAGAGTGGGTAGAAATCCCTCTTCTGGCTGTGCTAGACATGTGGCTGCTAGTGCAGCCTGTTTATCTTATATGTGATGGGAACATTCTTCTGGTTAATGGTCAGCCTGTTGTCTGCTGAAACCCCAAGTCCTTCTCAGAAGCGCTGTTGAGCAGATTGAATCTTCCAGCCTGGCTGAATGCACAGAGCTGTGTCACCCCTTGTGCAGAGCTCTGCTCCTCTCCTCCTTGGACATCACAAGGTGCTACTTCTCAGGTTGACTGAGGCCCCTCTGGGCAGACATTCTGCCATTTCATAGGGTGGCCACCCTCCCAGTTTAATGTCACCTGTGGCTATTTGTGCTCTTCACCCAAGGTAGAACCAAGATAAAACTTCATGTTGTTCTGAATGTACAGACCCCCTGGAGGGAGTATTTCTGTCTTGATCTGTGTAGGACAAGACAACCACATAAACAGGTATGAGATTACTCCAACCGGATCTACCTGTTTGCTGAAAGACATTGCTCAGTGCTCAGTGGTAAAGCCAAGCACAGAAGTCCAGAGAAGGCTGACCACAAAGCTCTGCTTAGTGCTGTTGCTGGTTTCTCCTACCATTGCTTCCAGGCATCTTGATTGTTCCCAGATAAATTAATTGATCTGCTGGGTTTTAGTCTGCTTTCTATGGTAGTGCTTCCTAGCCTCATTTGGCAGTGACATTTTCTGCTGTCATCTAATAACCATCTAATTGATGGTTATTGCATTAAGGCAATAATTTAGTGTTCCACCACCCTTGCCTCTCACCTCCCTTTCTTTCTTCTCCCACTGATTTGTCCTTCAACCAACCTTTCTCTCACATCTCCCTTCTTTTCTTCCCAGTCCTATGCTCACAGTGATCTGTACCTGACCCTTTCACTCTACCATTCCCTTTCATGTTCACCTTGTACCATCCACTCTTACTGCAAAATTGACTTCTCTGTTCCATCAACAGAGCCTTCTCCGTTCCTGACAGAGCTCATGCCCTTTGCAGGGCAGCCCAGGGGACTTTCCAGGGGTCTGTCCTATTCTTTCCCTGTGCTCCATAGGTGTGAAACGCTGCTCCAGCAATAAATGTGTGGATGCTGTGCATCATGGGCAACGCTGGCGCTTGTGTGATGGAGGGGGGGATTGTAACCTTGGATGAATTCTGACAGAATCTCCTCCCCTCGTGTTCAGCGAAATGTTTGGCATTTCTCAATGAGCCAGGGCTGAGCCTCAAGGAGTGGAGGATTTTGGTCCTGTTATCAGTTTCACATGAGGGTTTGCAAGCTCTGAGAGACATCCTGTCCTGAGTAAAGAAAAAAGGGGTGGAGTCTCTAGCACTGTTGTCTTATTTTGAGACAATTTACAGGGTGGAGAGTCCAAAATAAGTTACCTGCTGACAGTTTTTAACCTCTCTCCCTTCCACCAGTAAGACAAGTGCAAAGAGATATAAATGAAAAAATAACAATTTACTAAAAGAAAACATAGCAATAACTACAAGATACAAAGGTAAATGGTTCAGCCTCAACCCACAAATGCAGAAAAGGTATTTCCAGTTTGTCCCCAAATAAGGGATGGCACTGTTCCCACTCTGGGCCATATGGCAAATGAGTCTCTGGTTTAAAAACTCCCTCGTCCAGACAAACAAATAATAGGGAATGGAGGAAAATAAAACCTGGAAAAACTCTTTTTGTCTGAATGAAGTCAATGTTATTGAGGCACCACACTCTCTCACCTCTCTGCTTCTGAGGGAAGAGCCCCTGAACTTCCAGGGGCTTTATACTGGAAACCACATCCTCCAGCTGTGACATGGTGGTATTAAACACGCAATGCTGAAGTTCTTCCATCCCTATTCCTTTTTTCTTCTAACCATAACATGTGTTTGATTCCATACACCCACAGCCTGGCAGGGACAGGGGTTTCAGCTCAAAGAGTCTCACTTAGGACCGATGTTTATAGGGTCACAAGGTGATTTGCTTTAGTTCGGTAAATTTCCATCCTGGCCACAATCCAGGTTGGCAATTAATGGAATTTTCCGAAGTCCACCAAAAATGGTACCACTCCACTTGGGCAACAACTCAAGTAAGTAATATCCCAAGGCTGTAGGGATGACTGATTATCCCACTCTTATTCCCTACCTTGTTCAGGCAATAGGAGTTCCTAGTACAGTCAGTGCAGCTCCACATTTGCCATGCAAGAGCTCCTGGTGTGGTCCATGGGATACTGTCCAACTCATTACATAAAGGCCAAAGCCTAATGGGAGTTCTTGAGGTCTTAGAGTGGCCAAGAGGAGCAGGAGAAGAAACACCACAGTCAGGAAGAGCAGACCTGCAACATGCTGGATGAGAATTTGCTCCCAAAAGAAGCTATTGGCAGCCAGAATACACCTGCAAAGAACAGCTGCAGCCATGCCCAGAAATCCAGCCATAATCCTTCTCCAGTCTGTTTCTACCAAACCCAAGAAATTAAGAGTGGCACTGGCACAGAAAAGCAGGAGGAAGTGGAGGAACATCTAGAAATAGCCGCAAGGGCAGCTGGCCAGTGCCAGGCAGACCTGCAGTAGGAGTGATCGCAGACTTAATGAGTGAGTGAGTACCTGTAAGTAGAAGCTGCTGCTGCAGCAATGCTCCTACAAACCAGCAGTTTTGTAGTTGTGGTACTTCCCACTATCACATGAACCATATAATCATACAGCTTCAGCAATATGACCTTCAAGATGTGGGTGCAGCATGGTTTTGTGCAGTGATACACTCCTTGTTCTCTATTTCCTTCTAGAGTTGAAAGTTAAAGTAGTTTGGCTGGAAAGAAATGCTCCAGTTTCTAAATTCTGTGGAGTTTCCATGCAGACAGGTCCTGTCGTAATTATTTTTAGCATGTGGCTTCTGCTGTCAGTTTCTGACATGGCTCCTGCTGGACCCTTCCCAGTGAAATCAGAATGTGGGGCTTCAAGCTGTTATCCTGGATCCACCAGCAGCAATGGCCAATGCACAGATGGCCAGCAGCACTCATAAAGCATTATTTATTACATGCGAGCTGGATTTCTTCCCTTCCCCTTGTCCTTTCCAAAAGAATACTGCTTGTCTCTGAAAGACACAAACAAGTATTTCCCAGAAATGTAAAAACATGGGGAAATGCTTACTACTGGGCTTCTGGGTAAAAATGATCAGTGTGTTTCCTCTCACACTATACTCATGCCCCTCCTGGTAAAGAAAAACCTTCCCAGAACAGGCTTGTGCTGCAGCAGGAGAAACAAGGCTCTGACTAATGCAAAATCGTGTGCAGGAACTCTGCCTGCTGGGAACTGGCTATTGCTAACTTCCCTCCAGCAGCCCATGCTGGCCACTGGCAGCACTGGCTGAAACATAGAACTTGCAGCAGAGAGAGAAGGAGGGAGGGATCAGGCTGGACCTCATGCAAGCTTTATTTTTGCAAGAGGGGAAGGAGGGCAGGGTAAGAAAAAAGAAGGAAAAAGTGATGCAGGGGTCTGGCTGGATTCCAGCTGCCACACGCTGCACCACCAGCTGGTATCCCCGAAGGGCCACCATCTGGCAAATGCCACAGAAATGTCACCTACCTTGCCCCTGCAGCCGTTGCTGCCCTGGGGCACCATTTACCTCGAAAAAGCCATTTTTGCCTTCCACGTTCTTTGCAGAACAAATGCTAGAATAAGCTCTCACTGCTGGCACCTTGCTCCTTAGCATGACACCATAGAGTTGGCTTCTTTAAAAGGCTTTTAAAAGGCTGTGCAGTTGCTTCACAAATAAAGCAGGTACTCAGTGCAAAGGGTCCCATCCTGCAGGGTGCCCCTCCTGGAGCAAGGGTGCTTTGGGAAGTGGAGCTGAGCTTGCTTAGATGAATGGGAAGCAACCAGCAAAAGGCATTTGGGAGCAGATAGGAGTGGACGAGGAGATGCTGTCTGAGGTCCAGAAGGGCTGGGAGTCAGACATTGCTCTGGGAGCTGTTAAAACAGGAAGAGAGCACAGAAGAAGCCAAGTATTCCGACTGTTGGCATCATGCTGGAAAGATTTATTGTCTTTTTTCTGTGAAGTACAACATAAAAGTCTCATGTTTGAGGAGAGGGAAAAAATTATCAGGCTGCATTGTTGCTTTTTTACAGTCTTAGAGTCATCCCTGAAAGTGTGAGGCTTAGCTTTTCCCTCTGGATATCAGGAGTGACTGCAACAGGGTTATATCAGTGTAGGACTAGTATACACAGCTTTCCTTTCCTTTCCCTTCCTTCCTTCCTTCCTTCCTTCCTTCCTTCCTTCCTTCCTTCCTTCCTTCCTTCCTTCCTTCCTTCCTTCCTTCCTTCCTTCCTTCCTTCCTTCCTTCCTTCCTTCCTTCCTTCCTTCCTTCCTTCCTTCCTTCCTTCCTTCCTTCCTTCCTTCCTTCCTTCCTTCCTTCCTTCCTTCCTTCCTTCCTTCCTTCCTTCCTTCCTTCCTTCCTTCCTTCCTTCCTTCCTTCCTTCCTTCCTTCCTTCCTTCCTTCCTTCCTTCCTTCCTTCCTTCCTTCCTTCCTTCCTTCCTTCCTTCCTTCCTTCCTTCCTTCCTTCCTTCCTTCCTTCCTTCCTTCCTTCCTTCCTTCCTTCCTTCCTTCCTTCCTTCCTTCCTTCCTTCCTTCCTTCCTTCCTTCCTTCCTTCCTTCCTTCCTTCCTTCCTTCCTTCCTTCCTTCCTTCCTTCCTTCCTTCCTTCCTTCCTTCCTTCCTTCCTTCCTTCCTTCCTTCCTTCCTTCCTTCCTTCCTTCCTTCCTTCCTTCCTTCCTTCCTTCCTTCCTTCCTTCCTTCCTTCCTTCCTTCCTTCCTTCCTTCCTTCCTTCCTTCCTTCCTTCCTTCCTTCCTTCCTTCCTTCCTTCCTTCCTTCCTTCCTTCCTTCCTTCCTTCCTTCCTTCCTTCCTTCCTTCCTTCCTTCCTTCCTTCCTTCCTTCCTTCCTTCCTTCCTTCCTTCCTTCCTTCCTTCCTTCCTTCCTTCCTTCCTTCCTTCCTTCCTTCCTTCCTTCCTTCCTTCCTTCCTTCCTTCCTTCCTTCCTTCCTTCCTTCCTTCCTTCCTTCCTTCCTTCCTTCCTTCCTTCCTTCCTTCCTTCCTTCCTTCCTTCCTTCCTTCCTTCCTTCCTTCCTTCCTTCCTTCCTTCCTTCCTTCCTTCCTTCCTTCCTTCCTTCCTTCCTTCCTTCCTTCCTTCCTTCCTTCCTTCCTTCCTTCCTTCCTTCCTTCCTTCCTTCCTTCCTTCCTTCCTTCCTTCCTTCCTTCCTTCCTTCCTTCCTTCCTTCCTTCCTTCCTTCCTTCCTTCCTTCCTTCCTTCCTTCCTTCCTTCCTTCCTTCCTTCCTTCCTTCCTTCCTTCCTTCCTTCCTTCCTTCCTTCCTTCCTTCCTTCCTTCCTTCCTTCCTTCCTTCCTTCCTTCCTTCCTTCCTTCCTTCCTTCCTTCCTTCCTTCCTTCCTTCCTTCCTTCCTTCCTTCCTTCCTTCCTTCCTTCCTTCCTTCCTTCCTTCCTTCCTTCCTTCCTTCCTTCCTTCCTTCCTTCCTTCCTTCCTTCCTTCCTTCCTTCCTTCCTTCCTTCCTTCCTTCCTTCCTTCCTTCCTTCCTTCCTTCCTTCCTTCCTTCCTTCCTTCCTTCCTTCCTTCCTTCCTTCCTTCCTTCCTTCCTTCCTTCCTTCCTTCCTTCCTTCCTTCCTTCCTTCCTTCCTTCCTTCCTTCCTTCCTTCCTTCCTTCCTTCCTTCCTTCCCTCCCACCTCTACATTAATTCTTTCCTACGCTTTTTTAACCAGCCTGCCCTGGACTAACAAAAATGCAGCTCTTCCCCTGACCAAAGCAACCTTCAGCATTCCAGAAAGAACTTTCCAGATTCAATGTATGATCCCACCTTGGCTCAAACAGGACCCTCTAAGGACACCTTCCCTCTCACAGCACCTCCAGTCCCATAAACAAAAGAGACAGGCAGGCCAGTGGCTGCTTTCCCTCTGCAGCACCATCAGATGCAGTGCCTTGCCCTTTATTCTGGCATGGAAAGATGCCAGAGAGTTGCAAAGAGGTTTTCAACTGTGACAAATCGCATTGGTGTCACCTGGCTGGAGCCAGGTGGAGTCTGCCAATGCATGCTGGCGAAAGAACCAGAGCTCCCATTTGAAGCAGTGGCCAGGACCTGGGGCTGTAGAGCACAAACCAGCATTTCATATCAAAGCAGGAGCAGCAGCAGCAGGATGGATGGATTGTGAACACAGTTGGAAACAACAAGGCATCCAGTCTTAGCAGGGTATTTTCCATGCCACTGACTGCAGCTGGGGCTCGTGATTCCTGAAGACACCAAAACTCTTCAAGCAATTGGCAGTGACTGAACTCTCACAACAATGTCCAATACCCAAATGCTGTTCTGTTGGGTTCATTTGACTTTCCTCTATGGTATGAAAGGAGCCCAGCCTGCCTCTCTGCAGCATGTGGCTTGACTATTCTAGCACAGCCACATCCAAGGAATAGGAGGATTAAGAGAAAGCGAGAGAAGTCTTCCCAAGGCGTGGGAAAGCAAATGATGCCTGATACTAATTTGATCTGACCTGTTTCCAAAGGGGTGGAGGACACACCTCTCAGCTCCATCTGTCTCTCTTACTGAAGAGAAGGGACACAGACACTCCCAGAGAAACCTGTGGGTGTTTTTACAAGAGCAGAGGAAGAACAGGCAGCTGCCATGCATAGAAAGCAGGATTTAAGAGGGAAAATAATTCTGCTTTCTTCATTCATAACCATTTCTACCAAAGCAGAACTTTGCAAGAACATAATATGGGAACAACTATAAGCCAGTTCCCCTCTAATGGGATAAAAATGAAGACTGAGAGGCAAGAGCAGAAGGGTGACAAGGTTATCGGCTTTCCCCAGCAGGATATCTGTCAGCCTTTCTGGATGGAGCTCAAATTCCCTGGCATTTCCTTCTGTAACTCGGTCAGAGCTGCTGCTACTTCTGAACTTGTCACAGAGCCCAGTCCCCTTGGACTGGCTCTTAGAGCATCTGTGGCAGCTCTGCACAGCTAATCTGTCCCTGTCCCAGTGCTTCCGCTGCAGAAAGCAGCAAAATGTGCCGCAAAAACCTCGGTCACGCGCCAGGAAAAATTACTGACACCTGAATCTGAATCTGGCAGGTTTGAGACCATTTTGCTTGTGAGAGCAAAGGTCATAAAACCAAACCAAGGACAGGAATGCATGGCCCAGGGTGATTGGAAGGACAAATGCACCGACAGACAACATGCAATTTCACAGGCATCACCTGCCAGAGCTCAAGCGCCTCTCGAGCTCCTCAGAGCTTCGTTTATGCCCTGATAATCACACGTGGCAATGAAGCCAATCCCAGCCCCCTGTCCGAATGCACCTTTTCAGCAGAAAGGGAAGACCCCACACCAGTATTTTTGGCAAGGCAGGCAGGGGCAGTGAGCAGATGGTGTATCCTATTGTCCAATGTTCCCTATCATCCCGCTCTGTTTATTTCACCCATCAGTCACTGGCAGCAGAAGGGCGGTGTGAAAAGCGGAGTCTGATTCACTGGCACAGAGCCCAAGAGGTGCCCTAGCACCGACTCACCACACAACTTCAGGGGCTGTACATCTGGGGACAAGGGTTCCCACAGCTGTCTGCTGCTTGATCTCCCCACAGAGAGGGTCGGGAGCGCAGGCAGCGATGGAGGCAAGCACCCCACGTGCCTCCTCCGTGCTGGAAACCTGTGTGCAAGAGTGAAAATCTTACAGCGGCAGCCCTAGTGTGAGAGGAGAGGGGACCCATGCTTTATCCCACGGGGGGGCATGCACAATGCTCCAAAAAGTCACAAAATAAGAGGAAGCCGTCCCATGGAGGAGAGGAAGACGCTGCCCAGACAGTGCATGGGATGGGTGTGCAAAGACGCTGTGCCAGCGGTGCAGGGGACTGGCATGTGCACGGATGGGGGGATATCTGTAACGTGTGGCTCCCATGTCCCACTGGGGAAAGGCGGATACCTTCCAAAAGCCAACAAGGGCCTCAGGATCTCTCGCAAGATCCAGCACTGGAGAATGTGTCCAACTGGACAACGCTGGGATTTCAGTGGCTTCCCAGCTGTGTGCTCTAGGACAAGGAGCGCTGGGTTCCCACACACCCAGCTGCGGGCAAATGCCCTGTCCCAAGCTGGAGAGCCACAGATTGATACCAGGGAACAGGGAAGGTGGTCCTGGTGCACGGGGACAGCACCGCGGTGTCATCGGGCTCCGGTGCTGCAGCGGCCCCGGGCACAGGGGGGTTGGTGAACTTGCGAGTCCTCAGCTGCACCCGCGAGCTCCCGCGCCAAGAGCCCGGCTGAGGACGGGGGCCGGCTGCACGCCCGGCTCCGCCTTAGCGGGAGGGCGGCAGGCCGTTGGGCGGGGCGCGGGCGGTCCCGGGCCCGCGGTGCCGCTCCTCGCTGCGGGCGGGGCCGCGCTGACGGGAGGGGACCGGGGCCGGGGCCGCCACAGCCACAGCCCGGGCCGGCCTCGCGCACGCGCAGGACGCGCGGCCCCGGGAATGGGGGGCGGGCGCTGCCCCGCGCCTGCGCGGTGCGGCGGAGGGCGCCATGTTGGCGGGGCGGGCTGCGCGGTGGCGGTGAGTGCTCGGGGCCGTCGCGTTCGCTCCCCGTCTCCGCCCGGGGCCCGGGGGGTCGCGGCCGAGCGGGGCCTCCCCTGGCACCATGAGCGGCGGCGGAGGCGGGCGGGTGTGCGACCTGTCGCGGCGCAACCCCCAGGAGGACTTCGAGCTCATCCAGCGCATCGGTAGCGGCACCTACGGCGACGTTTACAAGGTGGGCGCTGCACCGCGACCCGGCGGGGGTGTCGCCTGTGTCCCCCTCTCCGCTGTCAGGCACCCCGGCCCTCCAAAATCTGGGAGGGCTTCTGTCGCCCGGCGGCGTGCCCCGGCCCTCCCGAGGGCAGCGAGGCCGCCCCGCTCCGGCGGGGTCTGCGCCGCCGCACCGGCACGGCCCCGGTGGGCGCCCGGCCCT